>NW_026622875.1:32532954-32856136 GCF_023065955.2 Ursus arctos
AAAGCCCGTTTATTGTTTCCTTCTTTTCTAGATCTTCCTACCGACACCCTCTAACTGAATTAGATGATGGAAATGTTCTATATCTGCCCTGTCCAATACAGTAGCCACTAGCCACATGTTGCTACCAAGCACCTAAAATGTGGCTAGTGCCTCTGAGGAACTGAATTTTCTATTTTATTTAACTTAAAAGAATTTACACTTAAATTGCTACATGTTTCTAGTAGCTACCTAATTGGAAAGTACAGCTTACCTCTCTCCTCAAACTTTAATGTGAAAACGGATCACCGGCGATCTTGTTAAAATGAAGATTCCAGGGGCTCCTGGGTGGCTCAGTGGGTTGAGCGTCTGCCTTGGTTTGGGTCATGATCCCAGGATCCTGGGATCGAGTCCCGTGTCGGGATCCCTGCCCAGTGGGGAGCCTGCTTCTCCCTCTTCCTCCCTGCTTGTGCTCTCACTATCTCTGCCCATTTCTCTCTCAAATAAATAAAACCTTTTAAAAAATGATAAATAAAATAAATAAATAAAATGAAGATTCCGATTCAGCAGGTCTGGGCGGGGCCTGGGAATCTGCATTTCCAAGGAGCTCCCAGGTGACGCCAATGCTGCTGGTACACAGACTACACTTTGAGAAGCAAAACTCTAACTGCTTCAGGAACCATCCGAGTGACCCAGAAGTTTCATGAATCAGTGGTGTCCAAATTTTTGGTCATATACTAGGTCAGTAAAAACTCCTGACTACTACTGTATCAACATCTTACATATGTTATATGAAATACATACAAAACAAATTTTAAAAGATGAGAAGCAACTGAAATAAAAGATATTTTAAAATTATAATACAATAAATTCATATTATGAATAGCTAATATTTCAAGACTTAATATACCCTTCAAATGAGATTCATTGTTAACAATAGTGGAAGTTAACCCACATTTCAAAATGTCTTCTTGATAAGTACAAATACCTTTGGTCATCTTCTCTCAGGTCTGAATAGGTAGGCATTGGCTTTTTGTTTTGTTTGTTTTGTTTCGTGGTTTTTTTTTTTTATTATGTTATGTTAGTCACCATACAGTACATCCCTAGTTTTTGATGTAGTGTTCCATGATTCATTATATGCGTATAACACCCAGTGCTCCATGCAATACGTGCCCTCCTTAATACCCATCATCGGCCTATCCCAATCCCCCACCCCCGTCCCCTCTGAAGCCCTCAGTTTGTTTCCCAGAGTCCATAGTCTCTCGTGGTTCATTCTCCCTTCTGTTTACCCACCCTTCATTCTTTCCTTCCTTCTGCTACCGATCTCCCTGCTCTTTCTTATGTTCCATGAATGAGTGAAACCATATGATAATTGTCTTTCTCTGCTTGACTTATTTCACTTAGCATAATCTCCTCCAATCCCGTCCATGTTGCTGCAAATGTTGGGCAATCGTTCTTTCTGATAGCTGAGTAATATTCCATTGTATATATGGATCACATCTTCGTTATCCATTCGTCTGTTGAAGGGCATCTCGGCTCCTTCCACAATTTAGCTATTGTGGACAATGCTGCTCGTTTTGTTTTTTTTAATCTCACTAGGAAAGCTCTTACAAACAGTGAGAGTTGGGTCAGTGTGGCCATTTTTCTGTGTGTGAATCTAAGTGTGTATGTGTGAGGAAGAGACAGACAGGGAAAGAGAGAGAGATGGAAGAAAGAGACAAAGACAGGGAGAGATGGATTTTATGTTCACATTATTGATATTTTCCTCAATCTGCAACCATGTTACAGGAATTTTTTAAGCCATGTGTATGTTTCATGAGGGTTAAACTACAAAAAAAAATCCACAAATCCACTTTACTGAGTTTTTAAATGAAAGTCTTCCTCTGAACCCTGTCTATCAAGACCCCTCCTGCTTCATATAGATAGGTCACCCCTGACATCCGCATCCAGCCAGGGCACCACCTTCAACCTGAATGTTCAAAATTAGTAACGCATAATTTCTCCTAATTTTCCAACATAAATAAACATACACAGAAGACTCAGTACTCTTTCAACTTGGGTATGTACCTCACTTTGGCAACACTGGCTTAGATAAGTGTGTAGAAGTTTCAGAATGATGACAGAGCTCTAAAATAAAAATTTACTTTCAACAATAATAGCGAACTTTATGTTCCTGAAAACACGTGGTGGAAACTCACTTCAAATTATTATGTATATGTAATTACAATTTCAACAGAATTTATTGGGAATTGGGGAAAATAACTTTAGACTCTATGTGGAAAAATCAACATGCAAAAATTGTTAAGAACCCGAAAAAGAACAGTGCCTTAATAGATATTAATATACACTACAAACTTATTATAATCAAAATAGCATAGTATAGCACAAAAATCAATAAAGCGATCATAGGAACAATAAAGAATTGGGAACAAACTAGGGTATATACAGAAATCCAAACTATGACACAGGTGCCATTTCATTCCATGGTATAAATCAGGTGAATGCAATAAATGCTATTGACAAAGGCAGCTATCTGGAAGAAAATAAAGGTGGATCCCTACCTCACACCCTAACACTAGCCCAGAGGTTCTCAGCTGGGAGCAGTTTTGCCCATCAGGGGACATCGGTACTATCTGGAGACATTCTGATTGTCATTAACTGTAGGCCAGGGGCAGGGGTGGTGGTGTTAGCTACTGGCATCTGGTGGGTACAGGCCGGGGATGCTGCTTAATATACCAAACTGTCAATAGTTGAGACACTATATAGGAAGAGAAATCCTACCCTGCTCTTACCCCTAACCCTAATGGTTAACAAATTAAAAAGGAATAGTGTTAGTAGTAGACAGATCCTGATGTGAATTCTGGCTTCTCCACTTATCAAAAGCATGACTCTGGACAAGTCACCATACTGAGTCTCGTCTTCATCTTGCTTTCAGGAGTGAAGATAATGTGTATCACGAAGCAACGAGCGAGAACTCTGGCCAAACGCGGCAACAAATAAATGGGAGCTATTATGGCTGGTGCCATAAATAATGAATCATATTCAGAAATGCCTGCAAACATATCCATGTTCTTCACAAGAAAAGTGGGCTTTTTGTTCCTAATAAGATCCCGGTTGTTTCACAGAGACATTTTGGGGACTTCAACTATAGAAGTTTGAAAATAAAAATGTCAACACGTTGGGTATGTTATAAATCTCCCCAGAGCAGGGATTGTGCTCATCTCATTCTCTCTAACAAAGGATACTACCTTGGAAGACACAAGACACCCAATAAATACATTTTGGGTTTTTTGGGGTATTTTTTTTAGGTAACAGAGATAAAATAATGCACTAAGGGCCTCAGAACCATTTGCACAGAACTGTTTAGTGCAAAAACTGACAAGACCCAGCCAGCCTGCTGAATGGAGCCACCTGGGGTACTCCAAAGGGTTTGCAGTGTCAAAATGCCCTAAAACCAGTTTGGGGATAACTACACCTCTGGTCCCAGAGCCTAGCTACGGGGACTGAAGATGCTGCAAAGCCCAGAGGATTCTAGGAATTCTCTGAGGACCCTTCTATAAGTCCAGGGCTCCTGAGCTGAAAGATGGTATATTTCTGTGCCATGAGCCTCAAGATAGAACCTAAGCCCCATACCTACCACACAGTCCCCCAACCCACCCCACACTTCAATACTAAGGAGTCATAATAACTTTTTTTTTTAAAGATTTTATTTATTTATTTGAGAAAAGAGTGAATGAGAGAGAGAGAGCATGAGCAGGGGCAGTGGGAGAGGGAGAAGCAGACTCCCCGCTGAGCAGGGATCCTGACACGGGGCTCGATCCCAGGACCCTGGGAGCATGACCTGAGCCGAGGGCAGACGCTTAACCGACTGAGCCACCCAGGCACCACATTAATAATTTCTTCAGGCTAATTTTCCTACAATATGAAATGGGAGGTAGGGGATAAGGCATGAAAATGGTACCTTTCAGCTACAAAACAGAATTAAGTCTAAAACCTCCACTGAACACATGATAATGTTTTCAACAAATATTAACAACAAAAACAACCATCATGAGGACACAGCGAGAATAAATTATAAGACTCAACGCACAGGAGTGAAGCAAAAGTGCTCTCAGACCCTCAGAAACAGGTGTTGTATGAATACGAGTTACTAATTTGGTTTTTAAAGCCTTTGGAGCCATTTTCAGTTCCAACTCGGGGTTGATGAATGGGAGGCAAATGAAATGATGTACTCCACTAAATCATATTTATGGCGTTTACCTCTTTGTAAAATGGCTCCATCTTTCAACCACTTAAACATTATAGAAGATAGTTAGATATAAAGATAATCATTATATCAAAATCTAAGGACACTGAAATTACTGATAATATATTTATATGGATCCGAATGTTATTTCTCACCTGCTGCTGCATTTATAGCTAAAACTTTAAAATTAAGTTAGTACCAGTCTTTTCCAGGACCCAACACTGGTAATGCCCGTGTCTTTCTCAGCTTGAAAAACACACACAATCTAATTTAAGTCTGATTAACAAAGAAGAGAAAAGACAAAAAAGACTGCCAGGAATATTTAAAGTAAGACAATCTGAGTTCCTAAATTTAATATGCAATAGGCATACAAATACAAAAATCTAACACTTCAGTAAAAGTATCTGCAACTAAATTACCTATACTGTGTGCACAAGGCCCTCAAAATAGCGTGTAGGAATCCCTATAGCCCACCTGTAACGCCACAGAATAAATCTTCCATTGTTGTTGAAAGATTGTGTGCACTGTGGGAGGAAGGGGCCTTTATTTATTTTAAAACAAATACAGACATTTCATGGTACTGTAGTATTTGCATAAGATCAACAGGAAATTTCAAAGAAATTTCGTGCTCGCGCTGTGTTTTGGTACCTGCTCGCTATTCTCTGCCATTCTAAACTACTGGGGAAAGACTGGAAATCACTAGTATGCTAATTCTCTCTCTCTCAGAGGAGACAAAAATAAATAAATAAAAAATAAAACACGGAGAAAGACATAGGCAATCTAGGACACTATAAAATGGGGTGGGGGAGGATGAGATCTCACTGAACAATGCACTCTGTCTCTCTTGTTCTCTCCACTGGGACAAAGGCCGACACTTTGGAGGTGGAGAATAAAAGTAACTAGGCAAGCCATTACGGGTGTGGATTGAAAAAAATTCTCTTCCCCCAAGAGAACGTGGCTTTACACCAGCATATTAGATTGGAAAGTGCAAACACAATAATTAACAGTGAATCCTGATACTTCAACACACCAGAAAAGGGTGTCACTCCAGCGTGAGATGGGAAATAGGAGGAATAAATTAAGGTAGTCTTCGGTGATGCTGGACAGCTCCTTGGGGGGTACAGTGGCAGCCCAGGAGAGCTAATCAAGTCCTCCAAACACCTCGGGAAGCTTGAGAAAACTGATGAAGGCTGATACCACGCCAACAACGAGGGCAGCTGTGAGCACAGAATGGGGGCCCTGTCTACATCTGAATCTAAAATAACGACCTCCATGCTAAACAAACACCTTCGTATTCCCTGCTCTGATTTAAGAAAAGAACTTTGAATTCACCTTCCTCAATTTCTGCTGTCTGGGAATAACCCAGCTGCTGTGGTTTCTCCACCACCGTAATGCACGTCAATCACTGCTACACCCAGTGTTACTTTTCTTCTCCACGTGTGATTCCAACAATCAGCACGCTCCAGGGCTGAACCCCAGCCTCGTGTGGGAGCATTTTCTAGGGCACACCCCCGTAGGCTGCTACCCCCTGTGTATTTTGTTTAATTATGAAACCTCTTTCTAGAAACCCTGTAATTCTCCCAAGAGTCAAAGTAATTGGTAGAAATTAGACATGAAGAGACACAAGACCACTTAAAGAGGATACTTTCGATTATAATTTTTAAAATAATTTTCTTTTTAGTTCCAGTATAATTTTGTACTTTCCCAATTTTGCCCTTTTCATATGCCAAAGAAAATGCTCATGTTATCTTGTGGGCTATTAAAAAAAAAAAAAGGCAATGTAATGCATTTGTACTCTACTTAAGGTCCAAAAAAATTTCCTTTCCTTTGAAGGCCATCCTTTGGATGTTTTTAAAAAGTTAAAAAAAAAAAAAAAAGAGTAAAAAATAACATATATATATATACCCTTGTGGCAAATTACTTTTATTTGGACAATGAACGGATCGTGTGTGTGTGTGTGTGTGTGTGTGTGTGTTCCATTCCTTGGGGTCCATATTGTGTGGCTGCATTATCAAAATGCACTTTTGGTACTAATAAATATGTAAACCAAAGACAGATCCATTTTGCAGTGAATTTATGATCTTTTAGTGAATGATGGTAGCAAAATTCCAGGGTATAGTTTTATTCCACTCAATTCAGGAAAATTCTATTGAGCAACACCTACTCACCACCTGGCACTCTAAGTAAGTAACGGGAATCCAAACATGAAAGAAGATTTAGCAAGGGGGAGGAGGGGTGGGCAGACAGTCTGAGAAGTCTGAGAAGTCTAATGATTGCTGTGTGTGAAATAGACGGCTCAAAGGGTGAATGATTAACTCCACCAAAATAAGCATCATACAGAAATCTTAAAGATTGCAAGATGGCAGCCAGTGGGGGGGTTAGGGCTATACAATATTCCAGGCCTACCTTGGAGATACTGCAGATTTGGTTTCAGACCACTGGAATAAAGTAAATAGTACACTAAAGCAAGTGAAATGAATTCTTTGGTTTCCCAGTGTATAGCAAAGTTATGTTTCCACTATACTGTTGCCCATTAAGTGTGCAATGTAATTATGTCTAAAAACACAAAGTACATATTTTAATTAAAAAATACTTATTGCTAGAAAATGCTAACCATCATCTGACCTTTTAGTTAGTCCTGATCTTTTTGCTGGTGGAGGGTCTTGCCTTGATGTTGATGGCTGCTGACTGATCACGGTGATGGCTGCTGAAGGCTGGGGTGACTGGGGCAATTTCTTAAAATAGGACAACAATGAAATCTGCCACATCCATTGACTCGCCCTTTCACAAATGATTTCTCTGTGGCATGTGATGCTATTTGATAGCATTTTGTCTATAGAACTTCTTTCAAAATTGGAGTCAGTCCTTTCAAACCCTGCTGCTGCTTTATCAACTAACTTTATGTGGTATTCTCAATCTTTTGTTGTCGCTTGAACAATGTTCATAGCACTTTCACCAGTGGTAGTTTCCATCTCAAGAAACCACTTTCTCTGTTCATCCATAAGAAGCAACTCCTCAGCCATTAGTTTTATCGTGAGATCGCAGCAGTTCAGTCCCATCTTCAGGCTTCACTTCTAGATCTCTTGCTATTTCCACCACATCAGCAGTGACCTTCCCCATTGAAATCTTGAACCTCTAAGTCATCCATGAGTGCTGGAATCAACTTCTAAACTCCTGCTAATGTTGAAATTTTGACCTGTTTCCACAAATCACAAATGTTCTTAATGTCATCTAGAATGATGAATCCTTTCGAGAATGTTTTCAATTGGCTTTCCCCAGATCCATCCGGGGAATCGCTATCTCTGGAAGCTAGAGACTTACAAAATGTATTTCTTAAATATTAAGACTTGAAAGTCGAAACTACTCCTTGATCCATGGGCTTCAGAATGGACATTGTGTTAGCAGGCATGAAAACAACATTAATCTCTTTGCACATCTCTATCAGAGCTCTTGGAAGACCAGCTGCATTGTCAATGAGCAGTAATATTTCGAAAGAAATCTTTTTTCTGAGCAGGAGGTCTCAGGAGTGGGCTTAAAATATTCGGTAAACCATGTTGAAGACTGATGTGCTGTCATCCGGGCTTTGTTGTTCCATGTACAGAGCAGGAAGAGTAGATCTAGCATGATTCTTAAGGAACCGAGGATTTTCAGGGTGGTCAATGAGCACTGGTCTCAACCTAAAGTCATCAGCTATATTACCTCCTAACAAGAGAGGCAGTCTGTTCTTTGAAGCTTGGAAGCCAGGCAATGACTCCTCTCCAGCTACAAATGTCCTAGATGGCACATTCTTCCAGTAGAAGGCTGTTTTCATCTACAATGAAAATCTGCTGTTTAGGGCATCCACCTCCATTAGTTATCTTAGTTCCATCTTCCAGATCACTTGCTGTGGCTTCTGCGTCAGCACTCGCTGCTTCACCTTGCCCTTTGATATTATGGAGATGGCTTCTTCCTGTAAACCTCATGAACCCACCTCTGCCGGCTTCAAACTCTTCTTCTGCAGCTTCCTCACCTCTCAGCCTTCAGGAAATTGAAGAGAGTCAGGGCCTTGCTCTGGACTAGGCTTTGGCTTAAGAGAATGTTGTGGCCGGTTTGATCCTCTATCCAAACCACTGAAACCTTCTCCATATCAGCAATAAGGCTGTTTCACTTTCTTATCGTTTCTGTGTTTACTGGAGCAGCACTTCTAATTTCCTTCAAGAACTTTCCTTTGCACTCACAACTTGGCTAACTGGGTTGTGTAAGAGGTCTATGGTGGCTTTCAACATGGCTTTCAGCCTATGGTGGCTTTCAACATGGCTTCCCCACTAAGCTTAATCATTTTTAGTTTCTGAGAGACATGTGACGACTCCTTTCATGTGAACACTTAGAGGCCACTGCAGGGTTATTAACTGGCCTGATTTCAATACTGCTATGTGTCCAGGAATAGGGGGGTCCAAGGAGAGGGAGAGAGACGGGGGAACGGCCAGTTGGTGGAGTAGCCAGAACACATTTATCTATTAAATTCACTGTCTCGTATCAGTGTGATTCACGGTGCCCCATAACAACTACAATAGTAACGTCAAAGATCACTGACCACAGACTATAACAACAAATATAATAATAATGAAAAAGCTTGATATATTGCAATACCAAAATGTGACACAGAGACACGAGGTGAGCAGCTTTTGGAAAAATGACATTGATAGACTTGCTTGACCCAGGACAGCCACATACCTTCATTTTGTAAAAAATGCAGTATCTGAGAAGTATAATAAAGCAAGGTATGTCTGTATTTTCAAAAAAGTGAGGCAAAATTGAAAAAGATGTTTTCATATAAAAATTCAGATTTCCAGCTTTTCTTGAAAAAAGGTACAAGATCTGGTGACACTTGGCAACAACAGGGCAGAGTTAGGCACTGGATCCCTGACACCCACGAGCCCCCACCCAAGGTCCTGGCCCCTGGAGGCATCCAAGGACGCAAGCCCTATCTTAGAGAAAAAGGCAGTCTTCAGGATTTCAGATTCCCAGCCCCAAAACGGGAATAAGGGGGAAAGGCCGGGCACTTTCTGCTATTTGCTTTCCTGGAAACAAAACAGCCAAAAGCCAAAAGTATCGTCTCTCACTGCATCACTTGACACTGGGCGGCCAGTGCTGACTCATCTAGCAATCTGCGCTGCTCGTAAGTACTTGGGAGGACAGCTTGCTGATGCGGTCTGAGAGGAAAAACTTCTCCGACTCCGAGCATATGGTCAATTTGGAACAGAGCAGCTCACTTAGCACAGCTTTCGGCAAGCCATGGCGTCTCTTCTAAGAATTACTAGAGGCATCTGGTATAGAGAACAAGGACCACAACAGGCTGGGCTCAGCCAGCAACACAGAAGTGGGCCTGTCCTCATGGGCTCACCATGGCTTCCCACAGCCTCCCACGGCCTCACTGAGCTCAGACTTCTCTCCTGGCTCCTGCCTGCCCAGCAGACACCTGCCACGGGAACTTCTGCCCCCAGCAACTGCCCGCACACACGACACAACCAAACTGACGCCAATCACATTCCTTCTGTGGTGGCTGCAGCAGGTGCTCCCAAACCCCTCCTGGCTCTGTGTGTCCCCCTAGGTTCTGCATGCTTCACGGTCTTCCTTGGCTAATGGAACTGCTTTGCCGGGTTATGCCCTAGACCTGGGAAGTGTCTGAGGCAGCCTGTGGCAAATGGCTGCTGGGAGCAGAAGTATGAAAGCGATTCCCAGCCTCAAGATGGGCTCACCACTTCTTGCAGAATCAGACCAAGACTGACACTGTACCCTTGTTGGCTCCCTCCCTTCTCTGTCCCATGTCCCCACTCCTAATTGAGGTTTCCTGGGAACACTTCCTTGATGACCCTCTCAGGATCTGCTTCTGGGAAACCCCACCAAGACACAGCCCTTCCCTATCCCCACCCTCCCTCCTCCAATTAACCTTCCCAGCCACTCTGAGTCACACATGCACTCCTATTTTAATTCTTCCTCTTCCTTCATGCCACCCCTTTGCCGCAACATGTTAAATCTACTGTTTCCCCCCATCAGACGCGTCTCCCACCCAACTCTGCCTTACCTCTCCCTGCAGCCTAGTTGAGTTACCCACTGGCTCCTCCCTGACTGTTTTCTCAGCCTCTATTGTCTTTGCCTCTTAGCCTCCCTTCTTTTGCTTTGAAAACTCAGCACTTCTAAGGGTTGTTCTTCCAAAACAAAACAAAAATATTGCAATGGTTCCCCACTGACCTCAGGATAAATTCAAACTTCTCAGTCCAGCTGTCCGAGGCCTCATGCCGATCCAGGAGCCTCATGTCTCTCCTCCCTGCTTCCCTCTGACTTGTGCTCCAGTCACCCCACACCATCTGTGGTCTACTTTTCGGGGCTCTGGGCTCCCCTGGGACAGTCCCCCTGACCGGGAGACCCTCCTCACCACTTGCTTCCCTGTTCAAATCCACCATCATTCCAGACCCAGAGCAAAAGGGGGCCATGGAGCCTCCTTCTCTAACGCGCCCCCATTAACAAATTCTGGGTGAGAGGTGAAAACCAAGACCTATAGATTGAGCTGGGCATTCACATCATTTACATCATATGTATTTGACAACCCCCCCAGTAGGTAATTTTCCTGAGAGCTCTCTAGAGTCATCTGTGCATAGTGAAGCTACACCACACATGTTTATCTTAGACAAATCTCCCTGAAAGAGACGACCGTTTACCACTTAAAATGGAGCCAGTTGTTCTAGTTAAGAGGCAGATGTGTCCCAGAAAGGATGTGAGACAGGAGGCGTGGAGATCCTGTTCCCTCCACCTCGGCTCCCACCAACGCCTCTCCAATGCAGCACCTCACCCCCTCAGGTGTGACTGTAAGGAACACTCCCTGTAAACCAAACCAGCCTACTTCCCCATGGGGTTCACTGTTGGAAACACCAACCTGATCTTGTACTGAAGGAAAACATGCATCGGTCAGGTAGAGAAATGCTCCAGTATTACATTTCTTGGGCAAGTAAAGAGATTTTCAAGGGCAGTTTTCATTATATGCATTTTCCGCCTTTCACAAGGGTTTCCGCATCCCACCCCCTGCATTAGCAGCAGCTCCTCTGTGCGCCCCACCCCCTCACCCAAGGCCAGAGGGCACCCAATGAATGTCCACAGGGGTTCGCAGGTGTTGTGGTCCCCTGTACCATATAAGGCGGTATCCCAGGGGACCTGGACCCAAATGGCAACACATCACAGACACCCCGAACCGGCTCTACATGTGAACAATGACAATGCAACAGCTGAAAAATGGAGTGGCACGATGCGTTTTTGTATTCATGCCTACAACCATAAAACGGCCTAGAATTAAAGCCACACTCATGACATGTTAATAAGTGACTTCTCTTAGCCATCAAGTTTTGAGATCTTTGGCAACTCACTCTAAGGAAAACTGCCCGAAAAAAATGAAGGAGAACTTAACTGTACTTAGACTTCAGAGTGAATGAAACTACACTAACTAAACTGTCTGTTAAAAATCACTAAGTGTTCTAAAAAAGAAAGAGTTTCGGGAAAGTAGTACAAACTCTCTTTCTACTTATTCATTAAATATTTCAAACTCAGCTATTCATTCGTCAGTCAGTTTTCAAGTAAATTCAACACACCTAGGATCAAGAACAATTTGTGCTGAGGAGTGTGGGTTGGCCTAACATCTTAAAATGCAATGGCAGTTATCAGATTTTTCAAGAAAAAGGATCAGGTAATTTTTCATGGATTTAAGTAAAGTTCGTCAAAACGGTACAGGGCTCAAAGGAATGTTATTGCACTGAGGTTTTGGAGTGACTCCGTAATAATCCGGTTCGACTGTCAGTGGTGCTCTCAAACGATCCAAACTCCACCAGGAGACACTGCATTATAAGACTTCAATAAACTCTTCCTGCCTCCTGCACATTACTCCTATTTTTGCCCCCAAAGAAATCAGGACCAAGTTAAAAGCTCCTTCCTTGAAACATTTCCTTTGTTTCGTTTCCAGTGGGAGGTGACTTCTCCTTTTCCCATGGCATCAGGTGCACGCCTTATTTTCTCAGGTAAATCACAGGTATTTAGAAGGCAAGCTCCATGTCTAGTTGAACCTTGCACCGGCCACCTCCCCACCAAATATAGCTCCTAGCAAAATACCTTATAAAGAGTAGAGTTCAGTAAGTGTTTGCAAAGGAATGAGTGAGGGAGTGAATGTAAGCTTATATGGTTCTGTTCTTTTTCCTGGTCTTGCTACAGATCCCAAAGGCCAGTTACTTGCTAAAAACTTTATGTTCACCTTTCAAACATATTAAGATTCACATTCAAGTTTCAAGTTGTCATCCCACAGGAATTCTTGTGAATGAACTTGATTTGGACTGATAGTACTCTGAAAAGTTTACCGATAGCTCTTTCGGGATGGTCCAGTTAGAAAATATTAACCAGGCATTTACTTCCTCTTTGAGAGCTAAATCATTTCATTTAACAGTATCTACAGCTGTCAGAACTTTGGCAGACTTTGTGAAAAATATCATTTTAACAGTCTTTATTAAAAATTAATCACATATTTCCCTTGTTTCGTTTCTACTACATAAACTCCCTACTGATACAGAAAAAGCTCTGTTGTTTTTTGTTTATTTATTTTTAATAGTGTGGAGTCTTTTCCTCAGGATGCAAAAACACATGGTTATTCTGTTTGCTAGGAGAGAAAATATTTGTCCTTTAAAATGATATTGTAAAGTGACTCTGCTTCCCACCACCGCTCCCTCCCACCCAATACTAATGGGGAACGGAAGTGGGGAAATTCTCTTGGTCATTTTTGCCATGAGAATGGTAAGTTACAATTCTCATTACCACAACAAATTGACAAGCTTTAGCAATCTCCTTTTAAAAAAATAAACACAATGGGGTGGGGGTGAGAGCAGTTTCAAAGATTTGGCACAAAGTTATCCAAGGAATTTCTTTCTCTGAATCTACTTATTAAGAACGTGGCATGTTCCTGAAAGCCATCCAGCAGCATGTAGACCCCGGGCACTGTAGACTACAGTGAACTTAAACCCAAGGAGAATGCCAACTTCTCTTTCTTGAAAGCCCTCCTGCACACTCATGTCTCATTCTTCTTAATGGCTCATTTTCCTTTTCTGGAAAGTAAGTTCACTAACTCAGGGACTGTCCTCAGTGGAAGTGAAAAACAATCTATCGAACACTTCAGCTCCGCTGCTGGCTGGTTATGGGCTATCCCCAAAAGGGACTGTTCTTAACCCTTAAGAGGAGCTTTCTCACCTACCTCATCTAATCAGATCATTGAAAATCATTTAGTACCAGAAAAATCTACTAATGTGCCCCTGACACGACAGCACTCCCTCACAGCCAGATGCAGCACAGAACACGGGCCCTCCAGCCAGGTACCCTCTCACCTTGCTGGTACTCAGAACTCTCCCTAGCAGGGAAGGGGCGATCCCCAGTAGTGCTGGTGAGTGTCAGGCATGGAGCCGGACAAGAATTAGTCAGGTCCTCTCACCCTTGCTACTATAAGTGGGATCCATGGACCAGCAGCATTGCTATCATCTGGGAATGTGCTGGAAGTGCAGAGTCCCAGGCCCAAATGCAGACCTGCTGAATCAGACTGTACTTGAACAACATCCCCAAAAGAGGCGCAGGAGGCACATCAAAGTTTGACAGGTGCTATTCCACCACAAACACGAACAAAGAGATGAAACAAAAGCACATCTTCACATTAGAGTCAAATTCATTAATGATGTGCTGACTCCATGCCAAATCCCATGCCATCATCACGTGCAGTACAATTACACTGAGGGATACTCTTGTGACCTGACCAAAGTGGACCCTCCCCTCTAAACATCAAGTCCAATGGAATGATGAAAGAAGCCAAATCACTGATGCCCAGCGAACACCTTGTGTAACCTGGAAGGTACATGGCAAGTTGGTTTTCTTTTGTTTTGTTTCTGAAATTCTGACTTACTTGAGATCATAGAGTGGTAATATGGAGGAAAGTGGAATAATGAAATTACCACCTCATCTAAAAACCAAAGATATCTTCCCTGCTTTTCTCATAAAGGGGTTGTCCACAAGAATCATGGGGGGGTAGGAATACGGCAGGTACTTCACATCAGGGTTCAGATGGGAGTCAGCCTGCCAGGGACCAATCAGAGCTCTGCTTGCTGCCATTTGTGCGACCTTGACAGACAAGTCAACATCGAGGCCTCGGCTTCCTTACCTTTAAAATGGAAATAAAAAGAGTACCTCTTTCAAAGGCCACTTTTGAGAAAGAAATGAGACCTATAAAGCCCGGCATATGGTGAGCACTCCATACGAATGACCTATGATAATCGCGCACACCCTGTGTGTTGGTGGAACCTAAAACCACTGTGGCTCCGCGGTAATTTCCTCTGGTGATTGACCTGGAAATAGCAAATCCACAGAAGGAAAGAATAGTCAAAAAAGATAGACTTGAGAAAAGTTTCACTCTACAAAAACCATGGTTATTCCGGATGTCAGCAAAGGTGTCTGCCATCTTTCACTTCAAATTCCAACACAGGTTGACTCCAACTAAGAGCCTGATCAGCCATGAAGAAAAGGCGGCTACTGGCCAGGAAGGAGGAGCTTGTCTTAGTCACCCAGCCCTCCACCTCACAGCTGTCTCTGGTGAGCTCACTAACCAGATGTCTATCAGGCAAAGTAACTTTTGAAAAGAGAGAAAGAGAAGCAGTCACTCTGCCCTCTCTCTCTTTAAATTACAGCGCATGTTGTCATTCTTCCTATCATGGTTGGCCGAAGGACCGATCTGATTTCTTTTGCCAGACTTTATTTCAAAATAAAGCACAAAAACATATCGTGCTTACTATCCCACCTTCGTTGCTTTTTTTAAATCACTTAAAATTATCACTGCTCCTTTTGAGAAGCCAACCTCCACCTCTCTCTTCCTAATGAGACCCAATAAAAATATAAGAATAAGCATTCAACTGGACCAGCCATACTGAAAACACCCTCAAAGCCTTGAAAATTAAAATAAAGACAAACCAACCACAGCACTTGATTCAAGTGGGTTTTGTTTCTCCTCCCAAGTGACTGACAGAACATACGGTAAGTTTAAAATATCCAAGTATTTCTGGAGCTTGGAGGAAGATAATAAGTTTGTATATAGCCTTCAAAAAAACAGTGTGTTTTGCAGCCATGCATTTCAGATTAACAGTATGAGACTCTCACCAGCTGCATCATTCTGGGCGTACAGTTCTTCGGAAGAGGCGTCTTTCTAGTTGAGTGTCATCCAGTAAATTAAAGGAGGGTCAGGATATAATATGGAACTCCCTACTCATGCAGTCGGGTGTGGACAGTTCGCAGGACACTATGCAACTTCTCTCTGGTTGTCTATCACTTTGCCTTACCTGTCAGAGGGCAGAGGCCCTGCAGACATCATGAAAATTTCAAATATATTCTCTACCCCCAGTCTTCTCACTTCCCCTTCTCCATTCAACACACATCAGCCACCTCGTCATGTGAAGCTAACAGTTCACCTCAGAGGGCTTACCTGTCAGTTTTCTTGATCAGGATGGCCCTGAAGATGTGCTCAAGGGGTGTCTTCTCCCGCTCATGGGTCGGCTGCACGAAGGGGTGCAGAGCCACTAGTGAGAAGCCCTGCTGGTACAGCTCCAGGAGCTGGGTGGGCAAGTCGTGCAGGGAGGCCAGCCTCACCGCCGAGCACCTCGGGAGCTCCGCTGGAGGTGGAGAGAGGAGAGGCTTATGAGGGACGCAACAAAAGGGCCCGCCTTCCCCCAGCCAAGTCCCTCTCCCCTTGCCCTTGCAGACCTCCAGGTCACCTCTTACTAAGAATGAGTTTACTCCTGTCTTAACTACTATTGTCAAAGAGAACTTAAAAAGACAGCAGATTATTTTCCAACTCATCCAAAAGTATTGCTAATTGGATATTTTAAACCTAGAGTTAATCTTCTCAGAGATCACACTGGAAAAGTCATTTCCACCCCCTCAAAAATAAAAAAAGAAAGAAAAGAAGAAGGATGAGGAAAAAATGACAACCGCATATGCAAATACAAAATTCCCAGGTGGCAAAAAGCAGCGCTGACAAAGTCAGAAGACAATCTGGAACAAAATTTCTGTGACACTTAAGAAAAGGGGTAATTTCCTTAATTTGCAAAGAAACCACGGAAAGAGAGAGAGAGAAAGGAAGGGAAAAGGGAAGGATGGGGAAGGCCGGGAAGGGAGGGGAGGGGAGGGGAAGGGAAGGGAAGGGGAGGGGAATTGGAAGGGAAAGGGAAGGGAGAGAAAGACAAAATATACAAAGAAGCAGTTGCCTAAAAAACATAAAAAGCTAATCAATATCTGAAAAAACACTCAAATTAAGTCCACATTTCTTAGAAGTATGCAAAACACATATTTTTCACCTACTGAATTATTTTAAGATTTGTATTTAAAACAATGTTTTGAGAAGGATAGACAAGATTCAAAAATCAAAAGGTACAAGCAAACACATAGTTAAAATTATACATCCCAGCTCTATCCCCCTTCAGACTTTTTCCCCAGAGGCAATCAGTATTATTCACTTTTTGTATACAGGTTAACAACTGCTGAATTCATATACAAGTAAAAAAGTCTACGTATCTCCCTTCCTTTTCATACAAATGGTCGCGCAGTGTTACACATCTGGCTTTTTGCTAATTTTCATGAATTGACAGTATCCTTTTCTTAGAAACCATTCAATAGCAGCACACAGAGCTTTTTCTCATTCTCCTGACAGACACGAAGTGTTCTACTGTACAAGGTACCACAGGTTATTCAAACTTTGGCTTTTATAAGTAATGCTAGTGAAAAATATCACTCCGACATAATTTCACATGTGTGCATGTGTACTACGTCATACCTAGGAATTCCATACCTAGGAATTTGCTGGGCCAAAGATAAAAGTATTGTAATTTTTTCAGATATGGCCAGATTTTTTCCACAGAGTAGCATGGATTTACCTCCCACCAGTGATGTGTAACGGTATTCCTTTTTCCATGCCCTGGCTAATCTCATAGTAAAAACTGATCCCTACGGTGGTAATTTGTATATCTCTTACTACGTAACTTGTATTTTTTCTCATTGAACATTTCATGTTTAAATATTATCTGTGTCATCTTTTCTATTAACTGTTCATAATCTTGGCTAGTTTTCTATTGGGTTATTGGTCCTTTTTTCTATTGGTTTGTAAAACCTCTTTATAAATTTGGAAATTTAGTTCTTATTTGTCGTACCAATTGCAATATCTTTCCCCAATTTATTGTCTTTTGACTTTGCATAAGGTAGGTTTTGTCATGAAGAATTTTGAAGCTGAATTTCTCAATCTTGTTTTCAAGGACTTCTGAGTGTTGTGTCATAGCAGAGAGATCTGGGATTACAAAACAATTCTCTGTTATTATATATTTCATTTTTTGGTTATGAGTCTTTGATCCAATTTGGAATTTATGCAATATGAATTCGACATTCCACCCCCTTTCCCTCATTAATTTGAGATGCCACCTTTATAATAGATTATATTCCTGAATATATTTAAGTTTATGATTGTGATCCCTTAGTCTGTTTTAACAATTTTAATGTTATGTTTTAATTTCTGGTCAGGCTATTTCCTGAAACTTCCTATCTTCCTGTTTAGTTTCTGAATCTTCCTGTCTAGTCTTATTTTTTCCCCCAAATGATCTTTAAAACCAGTTCATCAAACCCTCCTTCCAAAAAATAATCTTATTAATATTATTGAATCAAATTATAGCTTAACAGAGGGAGAATGGATATTTTCAATATACCGCAAGTTCCTGTCCAAGAACAAGGCATGACTTTTGTTTATTTCAGACTTCTTTGGGGTCCTTCAGGCACATATTAAAGTTTTCTTCACATAGATATTGTACACTTATCAATTTTATTCCTATTTATTTTTACTGCTATTAGAATAATAGATTTTTTAAAAATTTTACTTCAATGCTACTCATTGCGGGCAAGAATGTTGGGGAAACAGGCATGCTCTTCACGGCCGATAGGGTGAACTTCTCTGGAGGGTAATATGGTGTTTGCCTTCAAACCTAAAAATACACATACCCTCTGTCCAACAACCCCACCACTGGGTATCATGCCTATGGCTGGAATCACAGATGTTTTTCAAGATGTATGGACAACGATACTACAGGGCTGTTCATATAGCAAAAACCTGGAACTAAATAGTTAGAGAGCTGGCTGGCCAAACACTGGGATACCCCAGTGATGAATTCTATGGGCCATTTAACAAGAATAAGATAAATAAGATAAGATAAATCTGTTATGCACTGAGGGAAATGTATCCAAGATAAATCACTAAGTTAAGAGGCAAGGTTTCTAACAGTGTTTATGATAGTCTTGTATAAAAAATAATTAGAAAGATAATCTCTTTGAGAATAAAATTTTTTCTGAAAGAAATCACGAATACTTGACTATTGGAGAGGGCTGGAGTACAGAGAGAAGGATGGAAAGGTGGTTTTTATTTTGCGCTTGCAGTACTAGTACCATCCACAGGGGTCACTGGGTGGAGGATTTATGAGACATTTTAAGTTTCTTATTTATATGTAAAAACATTATTTAAAAGTGTCTTATGTATTTTAAAAAATAATGTGTTATTTTAAAACGCAAACTCAAGACACCTGGGTGGCTCAGTCGGTTAAGCATCCGACTCTTGATTTCGGCTCAGGTCATGATCTCTGGCTCCTGAGATGAAGCCCTGAGTGGAGCCAGCTCAACAGAGTCGCCTTGTCCCTCTCCCTCTGCTCCTTTCCCTGCTGACTCATGTGCGCGTGCATGCACTCTCTCTCTCAAATAAATAAAATCTTAAAAATAAATAAAAAGTAAAACACAAACTTAAACAACAAAATCTAGGGCTACTTAAGAATACTGCTTAACGCCAGCTACTGTAGCTCTCATTTCCATACATCATGCAAGAAATTTACAGGAAAAAAAATCTATAGCAATGATTCACTCTAAAGCAGTGTCCGGCATCTTGCAGAAATCTCCATTAACAACAGTGACAAATAGAAGATTGGCCAGGAAAGCAAGAAAGTATGCAGTCTTTTCCTTTGAAGGGTACATTCTGGATATGCTGCTAGACAAAAAAAATCCAAGGACAAATCTGGGAAAGAATGCGGAGCCCCTCTGAATTCCCGTGCACAGAAACCTGCCAAGTACCTCCTCAGACCCAGGCAAGGGGACCCCTACCCTGGACCCCTGCTTTAGAGCAGAGGTCCTCCAAGTGTGCTCTTTGGTCCACCAGCAGCAGCAGCTGGAGAAATTCACTAGAAATGGAGGCTCTGGGGCCCCACCTCAGACCTGCTGAATCAGAATCTGAGTGATCGACACCTTCACAAGCCCTCCTGGGGACTCAGGCTGAGAACTACTCTCCAGAGGGTTCCTCTGGTCCTCCTCCAGCCACTCTCCTCTCTGCTCCCCTCCTGGGTGAGGAAACTGGGGACCTAAGGACAGGCACCCGCCCGTCATCCAGAGCGCAACCTCACACAGCCAAGAGCCTGGAATTCCCAGCCCTTCAGCTCCAGGCTCTCTATGGGGACCTGCACGGCCATCTTCTCCCATCTGCAGCAAGAGTGGATGATGCCCCCCACCTGCATACCCCCAGGTCCCAGGCAGGATGGAGACTAGGGTGCAACACCCTGTAGGGAGACATTGCCACAGAAGCAAAATTTAAGGGGCACCAAAAACTGAGTAAGCAAGATAAATAACAAGGTAATGCAGTATGTTAAAAAGTGAAAATTCATGCAAAGTGCATAATGAATAAAATATCAAAACTTTTAATACAGACGGGATCAGTCTCACTGATTTCTCCTGTTTCCCAAAGCTCCAATATGGCTCAGCACAGCACTTTATTGATCTCCTCTTTTAAAAATGTTGCCTCACCTGCCGAACCCTAGGGCTGGCTCAGGCCCAATATCTCTTGCACCCTCGTGCCTGGGCCCTGCAAATGACAGGAGCGGGTCTGTGCGTAGGTTGTGACAAGGGAACAGGGGCAGGTTTCCTCTGCTGTCAAGAGATTACAAAGTGGCTGAACCGTGCAAGCATCCCTGTGTGTGGCACTGATGCTGGCTGTTTCGTTTGCAAAACTGAACAGACTTTGGGTAGGTGGGTAAGCCCTTTTTGGAGGGTAATTTCACGACGTCGATCAAACCTAAAAATACGAAGCCGCACTAAGCTGCCCTCCTCTTTGATGAAAGTGTGTATGAAGAGCATCTGTGAGTCAACCAATATGAGACCACCCACTCAGCCAGTCCCCACAGTGCAGTGTTTTGTAAATGTTTCAAGTATTTCAAAACTCTTACTGCTGTAATAAAATCAGCCTTTACTGGGATGCTAATCATTTATAGATTTGTGCCCCCTGATGCATCACGCTGTATTAAAAAAAAATAAAAGCAGTCGGTGTGTTTGGGAAGATTTGGGATTCTAGCTACATTCCTCACTGGCCTTAATCCTGGGCATGCGAACACCAGGTTTCCTTGTTTAAAATGGACATACTAACATCATACGGCAGCTGTGAGAGTCGAATGGGATGATGCGTGTGCACTCGAGGAAGCTCTGATCTATCACGGTCAGTGGTGGTGGCGGTGGTGGGTGGGCAGTTGGTCAGGGATACTGGTCGGCTGAGGCTGGTGATGACGCTACGGTGCTGGGCCACTAAATCGGTCCCCATTTCTACCCAGAGCCCTGTAACTTCCAGGCTTACAAATCAGTGCACTAAAAACATGAGTCAATTAACCACTTTATAGTTAAATGCTTCCTGAATAAAACATCATACCTTTAAAATTTTTATCTTAAAGTCTAAAGATGTATCTCTTGTCAAAACTCAGCAATTTTATGGCTTTAATTTTTGGTATGCATGCGGGCAAAGTTAAGTTTAGCTTCATGGTTAAAAAACAAATAAAAATGAATCTCAACAATCTTGTTGCAATAAAAAAAAACAGGCTCTTGTTGTAAATATGATTAAGGGCCTTAATTTCTTGTTTCTGTTTGAACCTTCACCTTCAGAAAAACCCTAGTTCTTATAAACTGACCAATCCTCCAGTATTATTACTGGAAAAATGAAGGAAGGAATGACTTATCTGTTTGGATGGACATACCAATTGTAGCCTCTTGGTCTATTTCTCACCCCACCCACCAGGATAACCTCTCTACTATTTTTGTTTTGTAAGATTTGCCTGACTTCATTTACAAATTATGTAACCTTGGGCAAGTCATATGACTCCCACCCCATCTCTTGGGTCCACTGTTTATAAATGAAGACCCTGGATCAGCAATTCTGAAAAGAGCTTCCGACTTTAAAATGCAATGATTTCATTATTCAATTTGAAGAGTAACATTCAGTTTCTAGCTAAAAACATGATATCAGATAATATAATAAATGCTTGCAAAGTGAACTCAGAGAGTTCCCCTAAACTAGAGCCAAAATGGGAATAGGGACAAACCACAGGTGTGGGGGGCTGGAAAGATGGCAAGAAGAGAGTCTGTTGCCACTCTGGCAGAATAAAAATCACTCTTGTTTGTGAGGCCCCAGCCTTCTGCCCATCCCAGGCACTAGAAAGGGCTCTGCCTGCTCTGACTGTCCCTGGGAGTGTGGGAAGCTTTCTAGGGGCATTCTAGGGAAGAGAGGCCTGCACAGCCGTGGGAGAGAAAAGGGGTATTTTAAGAAGCATCCCTAGGGACGATGGGCTCCTCTCTTCCTAGCGGAGAGCTACCAAGGATATCAATGTGAGTTATCTGAAGTTACTTTGACTTCCTGGGCTTTTATTAGGACTCCACGTCAGGACTGAACCACATAGCCACCTCATCATGTTACTATTTCTAATTATAAATCTTCATATTCTGAAGATGGGGGACACAGATGATGATGCTGTCTTGGCAAACGTTACTCTAGTCTGAGGCAATGCCACTGTTAGGGCCCAGTGTCCGTCTGAAGATCACACTTTCCTCTCTCTCCACTTTGCAATCCATCAAGTTCCCAAGTCTTTATCTATAGGGATCTGTCTTCAAGCCCAGGGACCAGGCTGGATGTCCCTTGTGCTCCCACTCCAGGAGCCATGTCTTTATCCCACACAGAGACTTGGACCCACTGCTGTGCAGAGCCCAGTTCTCCCGCTGACCTCTCCCAGCAGCCTGGGCAGGGACTGGCCCTTATCTCATGACCTGGTAGAGGGTCTGGGGCAGATCACAAGGCCAGGAACTGGGGCCGCCAGGGGCCGGATGAATAAAGTAAATGAGACACACAGCTAATGAATTTGACGGCCCATCTCGCCAAGGGGGCAGCATCGTGTCCTTCCAGCCTGGCTACTGCCAACAGGAACATGGGCCCAATGGTGCCAGAACTTCTAATTCTTGCGTTCCGAAATTCAGAAATCTTGGTCCTCATAGAAACTCTCCTAATCTTTAGATTTGGCAAGTAATTCTCATTTGATTTTGAAGTCCATATGGCCCAAAGCCAAGACTTGGTACGTTGCAGAGTTTGGATGGGGCATTTGCATTTGATAAATGTAGGGAGATGGATGCCCCCTACGTCTTCGTGTCCCCAGTCTAAGCACTGTCAAGGCACGGTGTGAGCCTCGGTCATGGACCAAAGAGCTTGTGATTCTGTTCATTCCCACATCATCACAATTCCCATCAGCCTTCAAGG
Source organism: Ursus arctos (assembly GCF_023065955.2). Taxonomy (NCBI): domain Eukaryota; kingdom Metazoa; phylum Chordata; class Mammalia; order Carnivora; family Ursidae; genus Ursus; species Ursus arctos. Next base: position 32,555,850 of record NW_026622875.1, read on the forward strand.
ATACACCTGTACATATTTGATGCAGCCCCCTATTTCCTAATTCTTCTCTCTTCTATGCTGATGTAGAGATGAACAAAAAGTTTAGACCCATATAACAACATTTTGAATCCCTTGGAAATAGTTTTTTCCTCATTCAATTACCAATAACAGGCTTTCGATTTCTAAAAAAAATCAAAATATAGAAAGTACCGCTTTGGGGTAAACACCCAGTAGTGCAATGGCTGGGTCATAGGGTAGCTCAATTTTTAACTTTTTAAGGGACCTCCACACTGTTTTCCAGAGTGGCTGTACCAACTTGCATTCCCACCAACAATGTAGGAGGGATCCCCTTTCTCCACATCCTCTCCAACAATTGTTGTTTCTTGCCTTGTCTATTTTTGCCATTCTAACTGGCGTAAGGTGGTATCTCAGTATGGTTTTGATTTGAGTTTCCCTGATGGCTAATGATTTTGAACATTTTTTCATGTGTCTGTTAGCAGATACAGACGTAGTGAAGAGAAGGGCCATATGCACCCCAATGTTCATAGCAGCATTGTCCACAATAGCTAAATTGTGGAAGGAACCGAGATGCCCTTCAACAGATGACTGGATTAAGAAGTTGTGGTCCATATATACAATGGAATATTACTCAGCCATCAGAAAGAACGAGTTCTCAACATTTGCTGCAACATGGACGGCACTGGAGGAGATAATGCTAAGTGAAATAAGTCAAGCAGAGAAAGACAACTATCATATGATTTCTCTCATCTATGGAACATAAAAACTAGGAAGATCGGTAGGAGAAGAAAGGGATAAAGAAAGGGGGGGTAATCAGAAGGGGGAATGAAACATGAGAGACTATGGACTATGAGAAACAAACTGAGGGCCTCAGAGGGGAGGGGGGTGGGGGAATGGGATAGACCGGTGATGGGTAGTAAGGAGGACACGTATTGCATGGTACACTGGGTGTTATACGCAACTAATGAATCATCGAACTTTACATCGGAAACTGGGGATGTACTGTATGGTGACTAACATAATATAATAAAAAAACATTAAAAAAAAAAAGTACCGCTGGAAAGGTATTTTGGGTGGCATAAGAGTCTAAAGATTTTTTGGAATAAGCATTTTGTTTTCCTTTCAGAAAATAACTCCATATAAATAAACCATTATTCCAGGGGTTAAAAGAAAAAAAAGGAATGCAAACAGGGGGAAAGAAACCTCATCCACAAAACCACACATTTCTTAACACTCCTGGGATGAAGGAGATTTTGTTTTTGCTATGACTATGTTTTGTTCAGCAAAAACATTCTTCAGCCTCACTTATTCCCTGGAAACGAAGCCCTGCAGACATCTGCAGAAGAGCCAGAGTGACGGCTTTGCTCCCCTCTAACTTTCTTACTGGGAAAGCGCCAGGTTCCGAGACAAGGAGGGAACCATGGCGTACAGCGCCCGCCCATTGCCCTCCACTCTACAGCAGGCAACGGCAGGCTGAACTGCCACGGCTTCTATTATTTGGCTCAGCCATCATTTGTGACTTTAACCTAATTATTCAAAGTCCGACTCTGCTTTTCTAATTACATCTGCTAATGGATCTGTCAATACCAGGGAGCGAAACATGAGAGAACGACACCATCTCCCTCGGGTAATTTCCCTCACAGGTAAAGCTGATAATGACACTGCTCAACCAAATCTCTCTCTCTCTCTCTCTCTTTTTAAAGTTCCTTGAAGGCTGCTATTTCTATACCATCAGTCTGCCTGGGCTCTGCAGTAGAGCCAATTTAGCGAAACACTAAAATCAATCATTTTCCAATGTGGGGTTTTTGTTGTATAGGTAAGGAATAGGAATTCAATTTTTTAAATAATGTTTGCAGCCCAATGTCTTCTGTCTGTGTCATTTCTAAATCTGTGGAATAAGTTAAAACTTTCATTTTGAGGCTTTCCAAATTCAGATTTCTGTCACTGTCTTATCAAATAAATTCATGTTTTGAAACTTAAAAAAAAAAAAAAGAGCCTATCCAGGCTCAGGAGATCACACCATTAAAACATGACTTATTCTTTTTTATTTTTTTTAATTGAACTGAAATTCACATAACTTAATATCAACCATTTTAAAGTGAACAATTCAGTGGCATTTAGTACATTCATAATGTCATACGACCATCGCCTCTCTGTATTTCTGAAACATTTTCCTCAGCCCAAAGGAAACCCCATTCCCGTTAAGCAAGGCACTCCCCATTCTCCTCTCCCTGTGGCCTTCGGCAACCACCAATCAGCTTGCATAAAACACAGTTCTCAACACCTTATCTAAATCATGGATAAACTCAAGGGGAAAATCTCAGTACGACTGAAAGCACTACTTTAAGCTTATATAAACCTAGGATTCTATAGGTCAATCATGGAGTAATTGGCAAAGCAACAGATGCCTTATCAAATGAGTTCTTCAGATGCATGCCACCAGGCCATGAATGACTGTGAAGCATCAGACTCTTGGAGGGCTGTGACAACAGGTGTGTGTGTGTGTGTGTGTGTGTGTGTGTGTGTGAAGCGAAGGGTGGGGGGGGAGTCAAGTTGTTACTAGTTTGTTTGTCATTTCAAAGGGTCACACGCAGTTGCTGAATTACACACACACAACATCACACTGTAAAAAATTCAGTGTCTAGAAGTTGTAAGGACAGTGTTGAATGATTCCCATTGACTCTACCCATTCATCAAACCCAAAAGATGGCATTACTGCTCATCTCACTGGTCCATTTTGTCAGAGAAGACACAGGCGAAGATTCATCAAGAAAGCTCTTCCAGCAACACCAGGCCTCACGCTGCTTAGATTTCACAGTGGGGTATTCAAATATTAAAAGCAACTGGCTAGAAACTGAACTCAGAGTATTAATAAAATATTTCACACACTTAAAAATACTTTTTATAGTGAAGAGAAGATGCAAAGGATCACCAAGTCTTCAGAATTTCTATTCAAACTGGTCCATACCAAACTCAGAGAGCTTAGCATGAGTCAGAAGGGAAGCTAGTCGTCAATATTTTATGCCATTTTCCTAATTGAGCATGATATCATGATAGCTGACACTCCAGGTAGTTCTCTTTGATTCTGAGCGTACAATAAACTGATTGCATTCAAGACCAGCCACTAATGAATATGTACAAACAATATGGAAATGAAACTGTTTAGAATGTAAATGGGACCCTATATGGATTTCTATGATAAAGTCTGAAGACTTCGTATAAAAGGAATCAGGACTGAAAAAATAATGTCACTGTGGCCAGGTTCTCAGAGAAGGCATATCAGAAAAATAATGCAGCTTTACAAGGAGCTGTGGGGAATCAACTAAGAAGCGCGATTCCCCGAGACCTTCTCATTCAGGTGTGTTGAAAGCAAAGAAGCTAAAGGAACCAAAGAAGCACCTGAAATCGGTAGTATACTGAGCCAGCAACGCATTCTGACCCTGGAGACCACGAGGCCCCTCATGTTGTACACATGTCCTCCCCACCCCCCCATGTGCGGCAGCCCTGTTAGAGCCAGGCAGGCAATCAGCCCTTTCAAAACCAGAAGGGACATGGCGCATTTTTCAGGTCTGAAACAGCCAAGCGCCATTTTCATTCCTTCCCTACCTGCACACGATGAAATCCATCAATAGCAGAATGGCCATGAGTCCGCCATGGCTCATCCATACTGCAGACTATTAAGTAGCAATTTTGAAAATGAGTTGGATCCCTACCTCTGACCTGGAGGAAAAATCAAATGTTGATACGACAATGAAAGCAAAGGAAGTATGTAAAAATGTCACTTTGCGGAGATGGCCAAATAATGACAAGACAAAGACTGTGGTTATATACAAGAGGTGACTGGGAATCTTAACCCCAAACAACATAAAATGGAAAAAAAAAGAAATTTCCCCAAAAGTATGGTGCCCCAAACACATGTGCACACTTCAATCTGGCATTAACTGAGGCCACAAGAGAATACTTCTGTTTCTTTTTACTTTGAGTTATTATCACAAGGGTCTTAACTCTATACTAGAGTTTCACATGGGTATATCAATAAAGTTTTTACTTAGGAGAATTTTTTTAAATTTGTGAATATAATAATATAAAAATATATAAAATGATAAAATAACGTACTACGGAAACTTCTGGAAAGCACAAAAATTCACCATGTGCAAGAATAGTTTCAAGATCTTATGACAAGAATAAATTCCACCATCTGGGGACTTAGTACAACTTCTACCCACAAAGGAAATCCACTTGTCGGTTCAAAGGAACTACACCCAGACACATCAGCAAAATCACCTTGGTGGACCCTCCTTTTCCTCGCTGTAGTAGAGACATACCATATAGTCAGTGGCATAGTCGCAAAAACATTCACAAGGCTTACAGAAAGTTCCACATATTAGAAATGCATTATAATAAATAATACTCTTACGTATATGACATTGCAAAAGATTCAACAAAAACTCAAGTCAAATGAGAACAGGGCCAGACACTAAAAAGGGCCTCACTCTAAAAAAGGCTTCCACACCTGCATTTTCAGCTTTGCATGAACAATTACAGCGTTCATGTGCAAACTCCCAAATTGGTGCATGGAAATAGGAAATCATACACACAAGTTGAGCAGCCCCGGGCTCCGCTAACCAATTTGCATGCAAAATTGTCATCAGCACTCTCTGGTTTATTTTTTGCCCGTGGAAGAGACGGGGGTCTATGATGCCTGAGGAGCCCAATTTTAAGAGGTATTTTGATTCCCACTATAAATATGGAGTCCCGAAGAGTGTCTGGGGTCTCTGCATGCCTGTGTGTCCCTCAGCGGTCTTCTCACAGATTCTGATGGAGGAGGAGAAGAGCTGGAGTGTGGATTACGTAGAAGGGTTAAGTGAAAGCAAATGGCCAAGGGAGGTTCTCCAGAATAAGATAGAGAAGAAATGGGGGGGGGGATTTTTTATCTACATCCAGAAAAATGTCATCTATCAACAACAGCTGGCACAAAAAGGGAAGGATAGATTTTAACCAGGCAGGAGAAAGGATTTTCCTGACTTGTCAGTGAGAATTTATGGAAATGGACCACCAGGAAGTGTGGCCTTTGAGATTGCCAAAGAGGGTGTGGGAGGCATCTATGTGCTCATAAGACATCTTTGGGTTTTCGCTAACATTTCCTCCCCCCTCCCTCTCCCGTGTTTCTTTCCTCCTTTCACGCGTCACGCCTGAGCACTGGAGATGTGGTTAGTGTGAATGGAGACGTGCTTTCAGTATAAACCACACATAACTTCAAAGACTTCATATGAAAAAAAAGAGCGTAAAATATCTTGATAAAATTTGTTATTAACTACATGTTGAAATGACATTTGGAATATACTGAGTTAAATAAAATGTATTAAAATTAATTTACCTATTAATTACTAATGAAACTTACGTATTCTAATTTTTCAATTTAAAATTTTTATTAGAAAACTTTCAATCACATCCATGGCTCACATTATGTTTCTATTGGGCAGGTCCATTCCAGAATCTTTTATTTCCAGCTAGACTCATTTGATTTTAGCCCAAAATGCATGATCCCTTCTCTACCTTTATTAAGGTGTCAGTTTAATTCCTCACTAAGCATCCTTTAGCTACAATTATGAGTAAGGCCACTTCTTTTCCCCAAATAAACCTATAACACCCAGGAATGGGGAAAACCTGCAAAAGTATTTACAGTGTGGGATCAGATGGGTCATGTTCCTTCATGTATATTAAATCTCTTTTTACTAGTTGTCACCAGTCCAAATTGGCAGAAGAAAGCAAAACCTCATGCTGCCTTCACGTTCGATATTTTAGTCCCTGAATACCTGCTCTTCAAGAATCTCTAGTAACACAGTCACGCCAGCTTCTAAAGTGTTTACCTCTCTGGAGCAAGTGGGTTCTCAACATTTTTCTGTCGCTACTCCATCAGCAGGTCATACACCCTCCGGAGTCACACCTCTCCCCCCATGTGGGTACTCTCAAGCTGAGAATCCTTGCTCTGGCAAATCTGGAAATGAGTTTCAGAGGCCCCCAGCCAGCCAGCATCCTGGTTGAGATCATTGATATCCGAAATATCAATAGACAGTGGACCCTCCAGCCTGTTTTGCTGAGTCCCTGGAAGTGCTTTGTACTGGATTTTCTGGATGATTTATGTTACCTTCCAGAGAAGCAAATTCTCCCTCACGCCCCTAATAAACTCATCTGTGTGATCTTAATGTTCGAATTTAGAGCTGTCTCCCTTCCTGTGCTTTCTTGCCTGGTTTCTTTGGGGGTAGGATGGGCGGCTTCATGATATTCAGAATCCTCACATACTGTAAGAAGTGAGCATTATTATTTCCTCGTTATAACCGCAGTGTAGTTTGTCTTACTTCTAAAAGGCGCAGATCCTATTAGGCAAACAGAAAACAGAAATCTGGAATTGAATTATAGGGTAGAAAGCTGGCGATGTATCAAATCTGGCCAAGGCAGAGAGATGGATGGTGTGCTGGTCAAGGTTCCCTCTCTGGAGCCAAAGTACTTGGGTTTATTTTCTCTTTTACTATTCTTTTTTTAATTGAAGTATAGTTGACACACAACGTTACACGAGTGTCGGGTATACAACACAGTAATTCAACAACTCTGTATGTTCTGCTGTGCTCACCTCAAGTGTAGACGCCATCTGTCACCATCCAATGCTACTAATACACTGATACGTTCTGTACCTTTCATCCCCGTGACTTACTCATTCCGTAACTGGAAGCCTGTGTCTCCCTCTCTTGTTCACCCATTGTGCCCATCCCCCCACCAAATTACCTGGGCTCAAATCTCAGTGCCACCCCTTCCTAGCTGTATGACTTTAGGTGAGTTATAAACCCTTACGGGCCTCAATTTTGTCTATGTCAGATAAAAGTAATGTCAATCACATCGGGCTGGCATGAGGCTCAAGTGAAATACCACATATAAAGCACCAGAACGGGACCTGGAACCTGTAACTCTTTTGTATACGGGAGCCGCTAAAGTCATTATTGTCCATATTACTATTATTAATAACCCTAATCATCTCCCCACTTGTTACCAAGCATGACAGGTCTCTGCGTCCGTAAATGGATCCTTATGCGTGAAACCACTGCAGCTATACCTCAATATTCTTCAGTTTTCACATATGCCTTCAATTTCTCAGCCTAAGCCACAGGCCTGCAATTTTTTCTCTGCAACTCTCTTTTAAATGCTGGTTTTAACTTCTATTGGTTTCTGAATGTGAACCCCCAATAGGTCCAGAACATCAGGACTCAGAAAAACAAGGGAGGCAAAAAGCATGTTGAGGGGCTCCGTGATTGGCCCCAGACGCTACCACAGAACGAGTGCGAGGAGGATGCAGGGAGGGCACGGCTGCAATGGGACTGGAGAAGCCTAGAGAGCCAGTTCTAGAAAATGGAGTAACCAGGAACCAGCAGGAGAAGGACAGCAGAAGGCCCCACTGAGGTACATACACCACACTCCAAAAGGAACAAGAGAATAAAGGAGATGATTGAGAAAAGAGGTGGAACCATGGTGGGAGACACATTCAGAGCCTTGAACACACAGCGCACTGGGAAAAGGGAGACAACGAAGGCATGGTGAAGAGGAAGGAGGCAGGGCAGGAATATGTCACCCTGACCATTCTCCATGCCTGTCTTGAATCCATCTCAGATTTATAAAAGTAAATGTGCAAAGAAAAAATATTTCTTGACGGAGGCATAAATCCAGGGGTAATTGCAGTCTCTTCCCTTTGTTTCCTCATCTACGCGTCCTGAATTCCTCTCCTAACTGCCACCAACAAGGACTCCTACCCCAAATTCTCCCGCCACCTCATGCCTGCCCTGCCTGGAAGAGCTCCACTTGGAAGCATTGCAAGGGTAACATTTAAAATGAAAAAGTAGGGCTGAGTGGTTCAGTTGGTTAAGCATCTGCCTTTGGCTCAGGTCATGATGCTGGGGTCCTGGGATTGAGCCCCATGTTGGGTTCTCTGCTCAGGGGGGAGCTTCTCCCTCTCCCTCTACCCCTCCCTGCAGCCTGTGCTCTCCCTCTCTCAAATAAATAAAATCTTTATAAATAAATAAGTAAATAAAATGAAAAAATAAGCCCTAAAAATCTGTCCTCAGCTACTGCAGAGAAGGGGGAGGCTGAACGGACAGTGTCTGGCCACCCCCAGGCACACACGGGTGGCAGCCTTGGGGGCGGGATGGGCGACAGCTGGGCGTGGAGGAATGCAACTGGAAGCAGGCTGTAGACAGGCAACGGCCCCCTGACCGCTTCGCTGCCTGCTCCTCCCCTACTATCCTCGTCTTTCCACTTAGCCTTCTAGAGTTTAAACACTGCTTTTGAATCGCTTTTCTGAGAATCATGGTTTCAAAGGGCTTTACAGCTGAAAGAGCCCTTAAAGATGACGATGATAAGAGAAGTATTCCTAGAACTACCAGCAACGATGACAACGATGGCTAGCGTCCACGGGGCGCATGCTGTACACAGGACACTGTTTTAGGCGCTTTACGGGCATCCTCATTTAATGCTCCAACCACCTCTTATGACCCCTATTTTAAGGATGAGGAAAACTCTGGATCAGAGAGGTTCGGTACATTCCTCAGGTTGCACAGCCGGTAAGTGGTGAACCCAAGACTCAAACCCAATCATTCAGAACCTATACCCTTAACTATGAAGTCTAACTACCTAGACCAGTCCACTCATTTTCATGGACTGTAAAGTGATGTCCACAGGGATAAAACAATTAGCTATGGACATAGAGCTAGCAGCAGAATCAGGACTATAAAAGACTCCTGGACTCTCAATCCAGTGCTCTTTTTACCATACAACAAAACTATAACAAGTGCAGCAGGATCACAACAGAAGACTCCTTGTTTCTGAACCACTGTGTACCTCCATGGTGTTCCTTCTTTGGCTCTGTATTTTGTTTAAGTATCATCAATAATCAACTACTTGGATCAGTGTTTTCCTTGAAAGACAGATCACAGACAGGTAAACAAAGCCTTTTTTAAAAATGTAATGTTTATTTCTTCAATAAGTCTGGTAGCATATTCTTGATTGGAAAAAGAGTACAGCATGAATGAGGATCGTTGCATCATGATTATAAATAACCATCCTGCTTTGTTTCAGGGTAGGACACAAGAAAATAAACAAAGCAAATATTTAAAAGCGAATCCAATTTTCAAATTGAAATTTTAACGGTGATCTTCAAAGACATTGATAAAGTGGGGGCCGTTGTAGTTCAGTTGGGCAAATGCAAATAACACATTATCAACCTTCTCCGGGTCACTGGACTTCCTGCCCATGGTGCAGAGGTGGGAGGCAGGGGACAAAAGTCACAACCAGATTAACAGGATGTCGTGGCAGACCTCCGCAGCGAGTATGAACCATACCTGGTGTGCGGTTCCCTGGTGGGAGATGGGGTGCCATCATGACAAGCTTCGTCCTTCACCTCTGTTCTCCTAATGGTAATCATTTTTAATGCGCTTCTAGAATCCCAAGTTCATACGTCTTCACAGGCACGTGATTTAATAGCAATCGCCAAACTGCCCTACAACGATCTTACCAATCTGTGCAATGAGACCATGTATTTCCCGACAGTACTACTCCAAGAGCTGAAAAATGATACTGTTGCTTTATTCTGAATTTCTATAATTAGTCATGAGGTGAGAATATTTTTATATATAATACATACATATATAATTATATATTGCTTACTCTTCAGCTAAGATCCCTGTTACCCACTTCCCCATAACACAGCTTATGGCTCTCTTACTGATGTGTAGTACAATCTTCTACAAGGTGGGTATTAGTCCCTAATCTGTTATGTATATTGCAATTTTGTTTTTCTTTCACTACAGTAGTGGCACCTTCTCTGTGGGGGGATATGGTCCAAGACCCTCAATGGATGTGTGAGCCCACAGATAATACTACACATACTGTTTTTTCCTGTACATACAAACCTACGATGAAGTTTAATATATAAGTTAGGCATAGTAAGAGATGCACAACAATAACTAGTAATAAAATAGGACAATTATAACAATATGCTATAGTGAAAGTTACATGAATGTGGCCTCTCTCAAGATATCTTATCATCCTGTACCCACCCTTCTCCTTCCTGTGATGATGAGAGATGACAGAACGCCTGCACGATAGATGAAGCGAGGGGCATGACGCAGGCATTGTGATGTCATGTTAGGCTACTACTGAGCTTCTGATGAGAACTCAGAAGGCAATCATCAGCTTCTGGACCGCAGCTGACTTTGGGCAACTGAAACCCCAGAAAGCGAAACTGTAGATCAAGGAAGACTACTGTACATTAAAGTTTTAAAGTTGTATGTGCTCAACACTTCCAAAACTTTTCAGGCCTCCGGGTTACATGGCATATTTAGAAAGGAGTGCCCTTTACATTGACATTGATCGTTATATTGAAAACTCCCTTGGGAAAAAAAATTAAGAAGAGGGGGAAAAATGAGAAAAAAATAAAAAGAAAGAAAAAAAAAAGAGAGAGAGAAGACTCCCTCTAGAGTTAAAAATGATGTCACTGACCCCTAATATAAATAAGTGCTTTGAAGTAGGTTTCTCACTATGATCGCCGGTCGTGGTTTGGCCTCTAGAACAATCCTGGTGAGCCGGCTTTGCATATGTGCTGAGGTCCAGGAACAGAGTGTCTGAGCAGGGCCAACAGCCCCATAAGAGACTGAACTAAATATCCAGGACCCCCCTTTCTCTGAAGCTACTGAGATATCTTACCTCCCCCCCCACCATTCTATTCAAATTTAGATTATAGATTCCTTGTGTTCATACCCAAAATATTGTTTCTTGGCAATTCAGAAAACTGTTCAATTCAGTCCCACTACTACTGGGACTTCAGAGCTGGAAGGGAACCCTCATTTTACAAGATGGGGAACTGAGGCTTCTCCCCTCCTGGACCCACACTATTTGGGCACTCCTGGAGAAAATCACAGTACAGAGGCACGGTCTCCAACATTAGCCAGGCCAGCACAGCCCACACCTCTGTGTCTCCCTCTCTTAACTATCCCAGGAGGAATTCCAAGCCTGACCTCCATCTCATCCACTCCCTGACCCCACCACCATTTCCTTCCAGACAATTCCATGTACCCAACTCTCCTAAGCCTCCATCCCCTGAGCTCCACACCCACATCTGCAGCTGGTTCAGAGAAATCTCCATCTCCAAATCACACAGGCAATCAGAACCCAACATGTTTGGAACAAAACGCTGCCATCTTTCCAACACTTGTCCTGCCTCCTGCACATCCTCATGGTCCATAGCATCACATCCAAGAGCAGCCAGACCGGGACCCTGGGAAACAACAGGCACCTCCCTCCCCCTTTCATTCTTCTCTACTGCATCTTTTTGAGCCTCTCCCTTGGACTCTCCTTTCCAAGCCTCCTTCCTTTCCACAGCCAGGCTCTCAGCCTCAGGCGGCCTCCCGGGACTTCCTGATCACCACGCCCACCTCCAGGCTACGAGCTGCTACACCAGCAGCCCGGTGGTCTGGCTGCAACACAAGGCTGGCACACCTTACCCCTGCCAAAAACCCAGGATCCTTCATCTGGCCCAGTGGTTCCCACAGGGGATGGTACTGCCTCTTAAGAAACATTTTGGAGATTCGAGGGTCACTATTAGTTACCACAATGACTGTGAGGTCACTACAGCAGGTGAAGACCAGGCAAGTGAGATGCCTGCAAGGCCCAGCGCAGCCCCACAATGAGTTGTCCCGATCCCTCCACAATTTTTTTAAATTTATTTATTAATAATAATATTTTTTATTATATTATGTTAGTCCCCATACAGTACATCCCTAGTTTTTTATGTAAAGTTCCATGATTCATTACCTGTGTATAACACCCAGTGCACCATGCAATACGTGTCCTCCTTACTACCCATTACCAGCCTATCCCATTCCCCCGCCCCCCTCACCCCTGAAGCCCTCAGTTTGTTCCCCAGAGTCCATAGTCTCTCATTGTTCATTCCCCCTTCTGTTTACCCCCCTTTCTTCTTCCCTTTCTTCTCCTACCGATCTTCCTAGTTCTTATGTTCCATAGATGAGTGAAACCATATGATAATTGTCTTTCTCTGCTTGACTTATTTCGCTTAGCATTATCTCCTCCAGTGTCATCCATGTTGCAGCAAATGTTGAGAAATCCTTCTTTTTGATGGCTGAGTAATATTCCATTGTATATATGGACCACATCCACAATTTTTAAAAATCCCACTGGCCATGCTTTGTAGATGAAAAACCTATCATTATCAGAGCCTAGAAATTCAATTTGCTTTAAATAAAAACAAAAAGAATATTCTAAGAATGTACTCATGTAAATCAAGAGATCAACAGCAGAAAACTATTTCTTAGAATGCATATCCCCAGGCTACATCCCAGATCTATAAATCGGATCTGCCAGGCAACGAACACGGCTGTTTACTTCTTTTGCTCCCTCAACTTTGGGGCAGATTGTGCAAGAGGCTGTCGGGAGCCACATTCTGAAAAAGATACTTAGGCCAGGGTGAGCCCACCCTGGAATAGTTCGCAGTTGATTGGTAATGCCTGCATGGTGGCAGAAATGGGGGAATGAATACAAGATTCCAACTTCTCCTTCCTCCTCTCCCACTCATTCCCCCTCTGCTTAGAAAATCCCTCCTCCTCCTCCACAACTCTTTCTAGAAGAGGCTTCTTCAGCCTGCCCGAAGGCCTCTCTCCGTATCTCAAGGCACCATCTAGCACTCTTTTGTTCAAATAAGTGTGTCTCTCCCAACCAGGCAGGGACATTATCTCCCTCGCTTTCTTCTCACAACCAGCCTCCTCTTTGCCTAGCTAATAACCAGACTTCAGTAACTACTTTGCAAATGAATAAATGATTTTTTAAAAAAAAAGGACAGAACAAATACACAGCCAGTTGCTGGGAAGGATAAGACAGCAAACCTGTCTCCTCCTCTATACCATGTAGCTTCCCAGCAAGAGCCCTGGCTCCTCTGAAGATGAGGAAGACCTACAGCCAGCAAGCCTCCCGCTCCAGCCCCAGACTCGGTCTGGGCACCCGGGACGGGGACCTCCAGGCCACCGACGCCTCCTGGCTCACGTACTTGGGCTGGGCACTGGGGAGCAGCAAACAGCTGCAGAAACAGCCGCACATACGCGTCCCCGTTCGTCGAGGTAGTGCTTGTTTGTGAGACGAGCTTGCTCTGCGGTGATTTTCTTTTAAGTATCACTTGGAGGACTGATGTTAGTTTTAGGGGCCGGGGGACACCAAAGAGGCTTCTCTGGCAAATGAACACGATTTGTTCGCCTGAGTTTTGCGTGTGTATATGAAAATCCTCACGCTCCTGGCCAGCAGTTCTCAAATCCATTAAAAGACTCCATAAACAGGTTGGGGGCAGGAAAACAAAAACCCCAGGATGACAAGCGTGCAAATTAACCCTGGAACCAGGCGAAGAACGGGTGTTGACAGACAGAAAGCAATGAAGCTGGCCATGTGTAAGGATTAGGGAAATTCTGAATAAAAGAACATTCTGCACCAAAGTTTTATTAGGAGAAGACATTAACACCAGTCGTTTATGGTCCCCAAAGCCCAGTATATTATCATCGGGGGAGGAGGCGTCCGCTGTGTTCAAAGGACCAGAGGCACTGAAAATTCAGGACCCAGAGATGTACATTCCTCCGAGCTCCCTCCAGCTCTCAGATAATCAACTAATAGAGACAAAATAATCTAATCATGAAGTAATAAATGCACATGGCAAAAACACAACGGATATACTATTCAACAGAATTATACATCAGCTGTTCTGTCAAGATGATAATGAAACATCAGACAATCTGTGAGAATCACATGCCAAGGAGGAGAAATACAAATTGGGCTCCTCCATTCCTCATGGAAATTAGAAGATTCTAAACTAATCAATTAGCTCAACATCCCCCACTACCTCCACCCCAGCTCTACATTATCCTTGCTCTTCATGAAATTTCCTGGGAATCCACTTACTATTCTGTGATCGCAGATATCAAATGAAAATCAAGTTCTCTGCTGAACACAAGAGAAACTTTACATTGTAATGTAAGATGAACTGATTAAGAGCACTTAATCTATGAACAGCTAATTCTTAAAACCTCGAAGCGGAGTGGATGAACTGTCAGGAAGGAGAAATGCAGCTTAGTTTTGATCACACAGGGGGAAAAAATGGATTCTGGCGCTCAGCAGGCTGCCTTATTACCAAGTACAGTAACTGGGACTGTTCTTTCTCAAATCATGCTCTGCAAGTTAGAATGAAGACCCAATCTCTGGAGAACCAAGGTAGAAAGAATACCTTTTCTTTTAGGAAATAAGTTGCTCAGGGCTTTGAGAGTACCCTAAAAGATGGGAGGTAGCTCAAAGAGATGGACGGTTTCTCTTTCTAAGGCAAATTTCATCTTACCCAACCTCTTACACATGGGAAAGGGATTACAAACTCGGGTATATTTGGAGTAAGTTTATTATAAAAAAAAATAGTAAACACTCTCTATTGAACAAACTCTAAGAAAAGGGTCTCAGAATGGCTTTTCACTCTTAAAAATTCTTGAGGACTCCCTAACAGCTTTTGTTTGCATGAGTTCTATCTGTTGATATTTACTATATGGAAAACTTAAAACGAAGGCATTTTTAAAACAAGACTATCCAAGCACACATTAAGCAGTGATGAAGCCATCCTACGCCATGTTGCCTCTGGAAAACTCCACTGTGAGCCTGTGAGAGAATGAGTGAAAAAGGCGAATAAAGAGCTTACCATTATTTTGAAAAGAGTTTTGCCCTGAGGAGCTCCCGGGGGTCCCCAGACCACACTCTGAGAACTGCTAGACTCATGTCCGGCTGACACAGAGACGTTGACTGTTTCAAGCACCACTTCCCTCGTAAAAACAAAACACTCTATGTGTATTATGAGTCAATAAAAAGTTTACAAAATGGCAGATGCCAGCTCTGTAAGAACTTCAACAAGTATGTGTGAAACTTTCTGGGAGGATGACAGGAAAACTGGCTCTTTAATCTTTTACAGTTCACCGCGTTTGTTTGATGGCCCCTACCAGCACAGATGACTTACTGCTTCCACACGGGCTTAGGTGATGCCTCCTCCCAGGGACGGGACTGTCTCGGTAAATTCAGTCCCTTCAACACACACTGCGTGCAGGGCAGCCACTCCCAGAAGGCTCAAAGTGTACCTTAGGGGTTAGGAACGTGCATGGAGGAGGGAGACTCCCTGGGCTCAAATCCTGGCTTGGCCACTTGCTGAACGACATTGGGTGAGTTGTTTAAATCTCTTCGTCCCTGTCTCCCCCCAAGCATAAAAGCATTTACCTAACAGGAGCTTTACAAAAAGCAAAAGGATTAGATGCCTAAGATGTAGTAAATGCCCAAAAAGTAACCAGTTATTATTATATCTTCTTTTACAATATACGAGGTGTCTCAAAAGTCTCAAGCCAGTCTTAAGCTCAAAGCTCAGAAGTAGTTCTGTCAACTTACCCAAAAAATACCATTATTTAATTCTGTGAATTAAAAATAAAATCTTACTTGTTTCAGTCCTTCTGAATGAAAATGGTAAATGCTGCCTGAAACAAAAATGGAACTACTAATCTCATAGTGGGATGGGGAATAAGATGACTATATTAATAAATATATATAAATAAATATAGAAATATATAAAAATAAATATATGTAATTATTATAATATAAATATAAATAATTCTTACAAAAAGAAGATTTTTTATCATTAAGCCTTAATTCATTAGACATTTATTGAGCATCTGCCATGTGCCAGGCTTATACTAGATGTCAGGACGAAAACAAAAAAGCAGCCCGACAACGTGTCTGGCCAACCGGGGCTTACACAGTCTAGTGGGGGCGGGCATGGAAATAGTTCAATATAGCATGCATCCTGCTGTACGATTCAAGTCCAGTTCTGCTCAGGGTGTTGGGGCCGTAGGTTGTTGCGTCCTTCGCCCAGGCGAGGGCAGAGGGAAGGAAGAAAGTGCTGTCCTTGCTGACATCTGGAAAACATTTTCCCTACCAGTGAAGCGAATTTTTCCTTTCACTTGTCATTGATTCTGTTCATCCACAAGAAGCCCAGCTATCTACAGCTTGCTTCTTGCACCAACTCTTCAACACAGATCTTTATTGAGCTTTTCCGTCTTTGTAAATCGTAAATTGTCCTTTCAACATCCATAATGACAAGCATTTCGACCCATATATTCTATTTACATATCATAGTAACAGCCACTTATTTAGATGTCAAATTCCAGTAACTAAAAACTCAGACGCATACAAACACAAAGCACAAAACGCCGAAATAATTCTCAAAACCATGGCTACTTTCCATAAACTTCCGTTTCCTCTGGAAGAGTGTCTTAGGCCATAGTTGCTCTTATTTTACACAAAGGTATATGAGTTTGTTCACTTTTTCCCCTAGCACATTGGAAATACAGAAATCTGAAGGTCAATTGAAAATATGATGCTCAGGGGCGCCTGGGTGGCACAGCGGTTAAGCGTCTGTCTTCGGCTCAGGGCGTGATCCTGGCGTTATGGGATCGAGCCCCACATCAGGCTCCTCTGCTATGAGCCTGCTTCTTCCTCTCCCACTCCCCCTGCTTGTGTTCCCTCTCTCACTGGCTGTCTCTATCTCTGTCAAATAAATAAATAAAATCTTTAAAAAAAAAAGAAAAAGAAAATATGATGCTCAGCTCCTTGAATTATTCTCTAAAGTTACTAAACCAGGACTTTAACCAAATGGAGTTAGTCTTCACGGAAGCAGAAAAGACTAAACAATGTCCACAAAGTATCTCAGACAGCTAAACTCTCACAGGAAGGTCCCTTATCCTTGTGAAAGACTGATGTCCATTTTCCCATTATGTCAAAAGACTGAAAATTAAAAATCAAATGTAAATCTACACTCAACATTCTCCTAAATTTTTTCTTAAAAATTCTAGTCCCTGCTCAGAATTCCCTTGTCTGAGTAGCTGTCCCTTATCTCTATAAAGACTCAGTCAATATTATCATGGTACAGAAAAAGAATGAAGAGTGAGTATATTACTACAGAAATGTTGGCCATTTGTTTAAATGCTAGAGAAAAGTAAGCTCTAAGATTTATAGAAAATAGGTTTTGAGAGAGATTTATCATTCTGTAACTTTTAGTTGTTTGACATTTGCAGCCTAAAATAGAAAACTCAGAACATTCAATGTGATTTTTTTTCTTCTCATATAACTAACAGCCAAGATGTTTTTGAGAGCGTGAACTTTCCAAGTGATTGGCTCATTTCAAAACTGTATGTGGACATAGCTTTGGTCTGAATATGAGCTTTAGAGATGATCCAGATATCACACATGAATATTATATAAAATCAGATAATGTGGTATGGGAAATATACATTGCCAAAGGAGTAAATTATGTGGATTCTTCTGGCCCTGTAGAACACCAGAATTGTCTCAATTTCTCTTTTTCCAATGTGATTTTTATCTCCCGTGTGTTGTTTTGATATGTGTACTTTTACTGGAGGCTGGTGGGATAAGCTGCGCACAGGGAGCTTTTTTTTAACCATATTTGGTTTTCATTTTAGGAACAAATTCCTCCTCTCCTCATTTTTTTTTCTTCCCCCAAGGCCCATGAGGTTTATAAATACACTCATAGCCCAAAGGAAGACTCCACGAGGCACAGGTGGGCATTTCATCTGAATTTGCCGAGCCCACTTTCGTCTGAATGGCCCTCGTCCTCTTCAGACCACATCTGGGCAAGCCAAGCGAAGCGGGAAACAGAATGAGCGGATCAGTGATGTCAGCCACCAACATCACTGGCCAAGATCGAAACCTCACATTTCACTCAGAGGTTGGGTAGGGAGTATATTTTTTTTAACTGAAATTTTCTTCCCAGTTTTCTCCTTTTTTGGCTAGGGTAGAAGGATCATATCAAAGGCCTGTTATACAAATAACGAATGTGAGAGACATCTGAGCAGACATCACTTGAGCCTCAATTTCCAAGCCAAAATTCAGGATGTAAGAAAGAATATTTTCGAGCCAGAAGGTTTCAGAACATCTGAGACGTGTGGCCTCTGCAGCTGTGACATGATCCATTCCCTCCCACACACTCATCCCAGAATTTCTCACCTGCTGTTTGTAAGGCAGCCCCTGCTCTCAAATGGCCAGACTGCTCAAACCAAATGACAGACAACACGGGCTTGGCCCCAATATAAATCGGAGAAGTCTCAGAACACACTACTCAGTCACGTGGAAAGTGAGCTGGAAAGGCCCGTGGAGGCCCTTCAGGTAGCCCAGGGGTAGGGACAACATGGGCCTGTGCAAGCATATGATGGAAGAAGTCAAAGGTCTGTGATCCAACAGCAAAACCACAACATAGATTCCATTAGGCAACATTCAGCCAATGAACGAAACCAAACTGTCCTTCGACCATTGTTGATGAGGAATAAGCTCTGCTATAATAACTTTCTTGGAAGATTTAAATATACACATTATAGTAGAGCTCAATGAAAACAATCCCATATAAAGGTGAGACTGTCTCCTTAAGTAGACTCTAAGGTGATTCACCGTGGAAGCACATATTTCTGTAAAGCTCTTACATGAATTATCAAAAATCAACTTTAAAATACTCCCTATCTTCCATTTTTAGTTTTATACACACACACACACACACACACACACACACACGCACATATCTGTATGCATTTTTCACTAGGCAACCCAAGCTAAGTACTGGAGTTTATAATAATCTAATACACTGTAACCCAATGGCCAAGCTACAGACAATAGCAGGTGCTTCAGGAGAAAGAATAGAGCCCTTTCAACCAATTATAGAATTACACAATGTGACTATGTTTACATTATCGAAGGAAGGCAGACCAAATTACCTAGCTACTTCAAATTAATAACCCCATTTACCTCAATTATCTGGCAGGCAGGGTCTAAATAATCTGAGCAATTACCTCAATTCACTCAGATGGTATAGATTTGGCCTGTGAGTCCAGAATAATCTTTCCTTCCAGGACGCCTCCACCATCAGCAAATTCAAAGCGCACAATAGCAAATTCACATCAGCTTCTTCCATAAGGATTTTAAAGCAAATTCTCTCCATTGTCTTCCAGATAAAATTTGTTATACTCTAAATAACACACATTTGAGGTATTTTTTTTCTGACAAAAAAACCATAGCACCATAGGATTTTAGAGCTGGAAAGTACCCCAAGTCTAAAAGCCACTTACTACTAGCAGTAACCAACAGGAAATCCAGCTACTGACTCAGAGCAGTGAAACGAAGGAGCTCCAAAGCCCAAAGCTTGGGTTCAAATTTTGGCTCTCCTAACTAACAGCTGCAAGGTGACCTTGGCAAGTACTTACCTCTTCGAGCCTAAGAGTCATCATCTGTACAAGGGTTGTAATGATGGCACCTACCCTATACACTTGGTACTAGCACTAAATGAGTAATGCATGTAATGGCACTTTGCAAGTTCTAGGAACGTACTACCATTTTTAAGCACTTAATATTATCATGGCTATAACATCACCGCCTTTGATGAGCTCAGTGGTGGCTCCCAAAAGATATGTCCACATCGTAATTCCCAGGACGTGTGTATAGTACCTTATGTGGCAAAAGATGTGATTAAATTAAGGATCCTGGGGTGCCTGGGTGGCGCAGTCATTAAAACATCTGCCTTCGGCTCAGGGTGTGATCCTAGCGTTCTGGGATCCAGCCATGCATCAGGCTCCTCGGCTGGGAGCCTGCTTCTTCCTCTCCCACTCCCCCTGCTTGTGTTCCCTCTCTCACTGGCTGTCTCTCTCTCTGTCAAATAAATAAATAAATAAATAAATAAATAAATAAATAAATAAATAAATAAAATCTTAAAAAAAAAAAAAAGGGATCCTGAGAGAAGGAGTTTATCCTGGATTCTCCAGGTGGGCCCTAAATAGAACCACATGTCCTTATAAGACAGAGGCAGAGGGAGTGTTGAGACAGACACACAGAAAATAACACAGACACACAGAGCAGAAGGCAACGTGAAGACAGAGCGAAGAGAGATGTGGCTACAAACCAAGGAGTGCTGAGAGCGGCCAGAAGCTGAAGATTCTCCCCCTAGAGATGCCAGAGGGAGTATGGCCCTGTCACCATGATTTCTGGCTTCTGGAAATTTCTGCTGCTTTAAGCTACCGTGTTCAGGGTAGTTTGTGACAGCAGCCCTAGTAACTAATACACCACCTAAACAGATGGGGCTCTTGTCCAGCCTTTAAACTATGTCGTGATCATGTTAACAATGACAATGACAAGGTAAGGGTGCCCAGAAGTGGGAAAAGTCAAGGGCTGGTGTTACCGGTTGAGCTTGACAGAAGTAGAGAAGCAGGAAAATGCAGGAGACAATGGGTAAACAGATTTGGCTGGAAGACAGGGCTCAGGAAGTAAATGCATTAAGCCTGAGGCTGGAGGCCCACCCTGTAAATGGGACTTATCCATCATAATAGTAATCGAAAATGTCGGTAATCGTTCATTTTTAAATGACATCCTTATCCATTCAGCACGCGGTCTCTTCATTGTATTTGCACATCTTGAATCTGTGGATGGGTATCTATCATACATTTGGGGAAAATTTTTAGCCATTTTTGCTTCAAATATTGCTTCTGCCCCATCCTCTCCCTGTCTTCTCCTTCTGAGAATCCAATTACGCATATCATAGACTTCTCATTGTTTTCCACTTCTCTCATGTTCTGTTCTGCGTGTTCCACTTTTTCCTCTCCGCACTTCAGTCTGAATAATTCCCCTTAACCTTCCTTACAATTCACTTTGCTTTGTCTTCTGTAAGGTCTTCGGTTAAATCCCACTCTACTGAGTTCTTATTTCCGTTATTTTCCCACTAACAGAATGTCATTTGAGTCTTCATAGATTCCAATTCTCTGTTGAAATTTTCCATCTTTTCATCTGTTTTCCCCACTCAAAAAATTCCTTGAAAATATTAATCACAGTTATTAACATTTTTTTTTACTAACTAATTAGTAAATTCTGGACCACCTGTGAGTCTGTTTATATTATCTGTTTCTCCCTTGTTTTTCTGGGTGACACTGGGAGTCTAATCACTTTTTATGGATAGTAGAGCCCACATATGAAACAGGTGAAGAGACTCCTGGTGAAGTTGCCATCCTCGAGAGATGGCTCTGCCTTCTGCTGGCAGACGGAGGGGGTGGAGGGTGAGGTTGAACACCTCAAGCAAGGAGGGACTGGTACAGGACTAAACTTCCCCTGCGTCACTCCTGTTCCCGGGACGCGGCCCACCAAGGCTTTCACTCTGCCCCCACCTCTTCCTGCCTCCCAAAGCAGGTCTTGAATGCTCATCTTTATCTTCCCAGCACCATGACCTTTGAACATCCCTTCTGCCATCCGGGGGTTTTTGATCGGCCTTTGAACCCCCCAGCCCGAGCAGCTTCAGGATTCAGCAATACTCTTGAGGAGGAAACTTAACTGACTCTGTAATTTTGTCTCTCCAGTCCAGTCCTATGAGGCCACCAAAACCTCTGCTGGTGTCTCTCTCACAGAGCAGCAATGCCCCAGGCAGGCAAAGCCTGGATTTCCAGTCCCTTGCCAGCACATCAAACCAGAAATGCTTCTAGGAATACAGTAGCTGCAGAGCTGTCAGCTCGCTTCCTCCTCCTCTCCCCTTCCTGACATCTCTGCAGCCCCCACCCAGTCTTCACTGTTTCAACATCTCTCAGGTACTTTTTTTTTTAAAGATGTATTTTATTTATTTGAGAAAGAGCAAGAAAGAGAGCGCACGTGCACAAGCAGGAGGGGCAGAGCAAGAGGGAGAGAGAATCTCAAGCAGACTCCATGCTGAGCATGGAACCCCACGTGGAGCTTGATCTCAGAACCCTGAGATCACAACCAGAGTCAAGACCAAGAGTCAGACACTTAACCGACTGCACCATGCAGGTGCCCCAACATCTCTCAGTGCTTTTGAACAGAATGATTTGTGTGTGTGTTTATTTATGTGTATTTTATATGGCCTTTGTTCTTCCTGGGATCATTAGTATGCCTCAAACTACTCAATCTCACCCAGAAGCAGAAATCCCTCCTTAATATTTTTCAAAGTACTTTCCCTACAGTATTTTATTTCCCCCTTATAAACCTCTGGGAAAAATAGGGCAGTATGTATTACTCCAATCTTTCAGACTAGGGGTTGGCAAACTATGGCGTGCAAGCCAAATCCAGCCCATTGCCTGTTTAGGTTAATTTTTACTGGATCACAGCCACAGGCATCCATTTACATATTGTCTGGGACTGCTTTTGCGTGACGCTGGCAGAGTTGAGTCGTTGTAGAGAGACCACAGGGCCCCAAAAGCCCCAAATATTTACTATCTTTCCCTTTGCAGAAAACGTTTGCCAGTGCCTATATTATATGGAGGAAGCTGAGGCTCAGACACTTTCAGTGACCTGCCAATTAACTCGAGACAGAAGACCGCATCGAAGGTCCCCCAATGTTTATTCTATCCACTTTGCCACTCTTCTCATTTGCTTCCCGTCACAAGGTTTATTATAATCATTTTTAAAGATTAACACAACAAGCAGAGGGAGATGAGGCTCAGTCCGGAAAAAGAGGAATCTTAGCAAACACAATTAAAGGCACTTTTATCTTTAGGGTATTTGGGGAGTTTCGGCAGTCACCTTGGAAATCTGCTGGAACAAACAAATAGGAGAAGGCAAGCATTCAAGGATGTCCCTCGGAGGAAAGAAAGTCTTGACATTTCATAAGGGTTTTTTGTTGTTGTTCAGAAAATGAACATGTAAGGCAGAACAATGAAAAGAATCTTGAAGAATATGTTTAATTTTTATCCATTTGATTGTGAAAAGCTGTGATCACGGCAGTCCCCGAGCTGGAGGAAAAAATGTCCCCAATAGAGGATGGCAGCTCAGAGAGACAGACAGACAGACAGACAGACACACACACACACACACACACACACACACACACTATATATATATATTAAACAAAACAAGAAATTCTGGTACAGTTTCACACTTAACAAGGACTTGAAAGGCCATCCTTCTTCTCCTCCTCTACTTAACACAATGCATGGCAATTTGCTTCTTTTTCACAAAATCATACAATCTGATGAGGGGTGTAATTTAGCACCCCATGTCAATTATGGATGCTAAGAGTTTCAGAATCCTGAGATCACCAAAATTAACACACACACACACACACACACACACACACACACGATCCGTTGGCGCAGCTAGTCTTCTCATTACATCTTATGCAGAAGTCTGTGCAGGGCATCCCTACATCTTGCCAACTACGGAGCCCCATTTTTCCAGAGAAAATGGATTTTTGGCTGAAGAGGGCAAAGCAAGGTGTAAGAGAGAGGAGAAAGACTAATTTATAAAAGTAAGGGAATCTGAATTTTAATAAAAGAAACACGGACTCTCCTCAGAGGAGAGGAAAGCAAACTCGGGAGGAAGGAAAGGCTCTCAAGGCCTCCCCGACAGGATCCCAAAGTTGACTCTCCCAGTGCTCAGGGTTTTTTTGGAGACAGAAAGGCAAAAGCAAAATTTAGCTCACATTCCCACGAGTGAGCCACTTACATGCTCATCATGCCATGTCACTCATGCTCTGAATTCTTCAGTGGCCCCCAATGCCCGGTTTTGGAGTCCGAGGCCCTGGACACGGCATATACGGTTCTCCAAAATACCACGTCTCCCTTCAAACTCATTTTCCAGCCACTCTCTGTCTTGTCTGTTCTGCTCTCGTAATGAAGAACGCCTTCACAATGCATCATCCCACCACCCCAACTACGAAGGAATGAAGTTTTGCTTGAGGACCACATTTCTATTTTGGAATTTGACAAGAAAGAAATTAGAATATTTTACTTTATTTTAAAGTTGTGATATCTATAAAATCTCTATAGTTATTTACGGATGATATCATGTGCGAACATTGCAAAAGTTACTGCATTATGTCAGCTTGATGAGATCTTCTGCATTGTCCACTCCAAATTTCCCAACTGGTGGTTCACGGAGTTCATAAACGAGTGCAGAGGATTCTTTGTGCTCATTGATAAAACCGCAAAGAGGGCAGCTTCCAGGAAACCAGTCATTCTCTCATTTTCTTCGAAGCCTGACTTCACGCTCACACCTGATTTTCAAGTAAAACACCAAGTATCCTCCGAAACCAACACTTGTTACAGCAGGAGTTTCCTCCACCTTGTTAGCTGAGAGTTTCAAAACATATCCCTTACTTGCCAAACGAGGCTTGCAGCTCCACAAAGCAAGGACTACGCTGAGGTCAGTAAGTATATACACCCACACTCCCCACAGCCGCAAACAAGGAAGCAGTTCAGGCCTTACCATGAACATCTATAAAACACAAGACTATCAAACATAAAAATGAGTCTCTGAGCGCAAGGAACATATGATGTAGTTGACGAATTAACACAATAGACATACATGAAATCTAACCACTGTAACATACATTATTTTAAATGGGTATCTTAAATATTCAACAAAAATTATAAGAATTAGAAGCTAAATATCCTCAATATATCAAAAAAAAAAAAAGCTTCAAAAATTGGTAGGGAAAACACATGCATCCCAACAGAAAACAAGCTAAAGACAAAAACCGGCTATCTATTTTTAAAAATACAAATGATCAGTAACCAGATTTACTGGTTCAACCTGGCTAGTCACCAGAGAAATGTCACCCATGAGAGGGAAGGGCTCAGGGTAATAAGGATTTTTGTGGCCTCCTGCAGGTAGATTCATTTCTAGCACATTTCACTTTTCTGGAAGACGGCTCAGAAAAAGGCCTTATCCTCATTTGCATAAGTCCTAAAGGACACAGTAAGTATTCGGCAAACCCAGGCGGAATGAATGAAAGCATACCTCTCTTCTTGCTACAATCATCAATATTGTAGGCCCACTTACTGGTATGTTTGTTTACAAAACTGGCTGCTCCTAGCTTCTCCCATGTCTATATGTGCATGCCAGTCTTCCATCAAGAGGGAAGGTCGACTTCCCCTCCCACTGCATCTAGGCTGGCCTTGTGACCTGCCTTGATCCACACAGCATGTGGCTGAAGCGGCACTGTGCCATTGCCAGGCCTGGGCCTGGAAGCATGGCAGCTTCTACTTTCACCCTCTTGGGATCCAGCTCAAGCCAACCTCCTGAATGAGGAGACACACATGAGAAGAACAAGACCAGGGAGAGATACATCAAGATGCCCCAGTCAACAACCACCATTATCTGCCCAAGAAGTGAATGGAGCTATCTTGGGTCTTCCAGCCAAGTTCCTAGCTGATGCAGCCATACTAAGTGACCTTAGGTGACAGCACACGAGCTGAAGAACTTCCCTCCTGAGACCAGTCAACCCACAAACTTATAAGAAATAAGGCATCAGGCCACCAACTTTGGAGTAATGTTTGACATAGCAAAAGATAACTGAAACAATACATATCTAGTTCTTTCTAGACAGTGAGCTACCTAACACAGGTCAAGACGGAGTGATTATGCTACAGAGAAAGGCAGGGAGAAAAAGGGAGGCCACTCTGATTAAAGAGGGAGCAAAACGGAGGAGGAAACACAATGACAGACCTCAAGGCCAATTCTTACCTTGTCAGTGTGGAGAAGAGTGAGTGTTGTGTTGAGATGCACAAAAGAAGGAGCAGGGATGAGAATTTCAGGAGAGGGGAGTCACCCCTGCAGTCTACTCCTGCACTAAAAGCCTAGGCCAAGGCCCACAGCAGGAATGTGATTGAGGGAGGAATAGAAAGATGCTGGAAAGAAGAATCAAGTGGATATGACGGTACTGGAAATGGCAGGAGGGGAGACAAGAAGAAATGAAAGCATCTTGATCTTTCAATCTGGGGAGATAAAGAGCAAAAGGTCAGCAACGCCTCACGTACACAGTGGCCATGTAGCTCACAAGCTTGGCCCCCCAGGACACGGTCAGCCTCCGCTCACAGGCTCCACGAGGGAAAGCCACACTGCTATAGGCCCTCTGCATAGGACTGGCCCGCGACCTCTGACCAACCGCCTTCCACTCTCCCCTTCTCTGCCTGGACCAGACACACTGACTGTGTCCTGTTCCTGAACACGCCAGGCGCATGCCTTTCCCAGGATGAGCCTCTGTAAGAGAACAGAGGCAAGGTGCGACCCCTGGCAATGCCCAGACCTAAGGGTGAGGCAGAGAACAGCACAAAGACGAGCTGCCCAAAGACATGGAAGGGAAGCTCGGGATTCAAAACCCTACCTGCAGTTCACGAACATCAAAGGCTTCAGGAGATGAAAGCGAAGGGAAACAAAGTTCCATTGAAGGAAGGAAGGAAGAAATGGATGAGAGCCGTTCACAGCAAGCAGCCTTGGCAGTCCGAGCAGGGAGGGAAGCCACATGGGAAGGCAGTTGTAAAGCATGCCGTCCCTCACCCCACCGCACCCACGGGTCAGCAACGCCCGGCGTGGAAGGAAGCTGGGAGAAGCTGGCTCCCTCTCGCTAGCCCTAAATTAATTCCTAGCAAACCTTTCCCATTCATTATCGTCCTCTTTTCTTCATAAATCAACCCGCTAGACTCAAAGACTGGAGCATTCAGGAAGTGCTTACTCAAAGCACAGAAACATCAATATGGAGACTGCAGACCCCGGAACGATAACAGGGTGAGATATATTTATATTCCACAGTTGGCGATGCCTCAGCACACTTTTCGCTTTCTAGAAATTCTGTCAGCTTAATTTATGTGGCTCATACCTCATTCCCTTTCAGGCGACAAGCTTTTTATCTTTTTCATTTGGAAACTTATCTTTAGGATTTTCCAAATCCTCTATGTCGTTAATTTTTGATGTAGTGTGTCCTGTCTGGAGTTTCTTGTAGATAAGCAGGGCTCCGTTAGATGCTATCTGTCTACGCCCCACGGCTGTTGAATGTGCCCCACCCTGTGATCCAGCCTCAGATTCTAACAGCACTGAGAAAATGAGGGGTAGGGTTCCCTCTTTCGTGGTGTTTTCTCTTCTAAGCCACTAAAACCCTCCCAGATGTTTTTTTCATGTCTTTACTATCTTTAGATTAGATGCTTAACGCATAAGTCAGCCCAAGTAGAGTGAGAACGTCAAGAAAAAGGCTGAAACATGCAACCTAGCATTTGGAGTTAAAAAAAATAAAAACAAAACAAACTCTACTCAGAAAAAAAGATAAGGCTAAAACCAGATCTCAGATTAAAACTGGTAAGGAAACTGCAAATAGCTGAAGCCAATTCAAGCTGGGCCAATTATCACCAATCATAAAAGATGACTTATAAGAGGCCCCGATGCCCCAGTACAATGGAGCAATTAAATCTTTATAACCGAGACAGAAAATGCCACATAATGAGACACAGCCAGAAAAGGGTACGTTCGCTTCTCCTTCCTGTGGCTGACCCACGTAGGCAGGCATGCAGCCATCTCTGCACTGGCAAAAGGCCGGTCCATCTTTCTATCACTCAGCCTGCCTGAACCACATCCAACAGCAGGCCACTAAGGTGGAGTTTCCTTTGGCAGCAGGCCATTAACAGTCTTTGGGTCTCTTGCCTACTCCAGGTCCAAATAAACAGAAGAACAACTGCGTCCTTACCAACAGGTACCTACCTGGTTACATACTAAAAAAAAAAAAAAAAAAAAAAATCTAGCTGCTTATTGAAGTGCTCAAGCCTCTGGAGGTAGGCACCTATGTTAAAATCTCGGCTGTGCTACTCCCTAGCATCGTTCTTTTTTTTAAGATTTTATTTATTTATTTATTTATTTATTTATTTATTTATTTATTTGAAAAGAGAAAGCATGAGCAGGGGGAGAGCAGAGGAAGAAGCAGGCTCCCCACTGAGCAGGGAGCCTGAGGTGGGACTCCATCCCAAGACTCCAGGATCATGATCTGAACAGAAGGCAGACGCTTAACCGACTGAGCCACCCAGGCTCCTCCCTCCCAGCAGTGTTCGTATCTGTACAATGGGTATAATCATAATACAAACTTCATTGAGTATTATGAGGATTAAATGAGTTAGTGTAAGAGAAGGGTTTTGAACAGTGCCTGGCATGTAGTAAACGCCCCATGAGCCAGCTGTGGTTGTTGTGACTATTAAGTATTTCAGAGTAGGAGCATTATTATTATGAAGCAGTTCACAAGAGCAAGAGTTGCCATCAGCAGCCAGCTGCAAGGCTATTACACTGATCCAGGCAGGACAAACCCGGGTCATAGGATGAAGAACACAAGCCAACGCTGAGAGGCACTGTGAAGGCAGATGCACAGTGTTCAACAAAAGCCTGGCCCGGGAGGCAAGAGAACTGGAGAGGCAAAGCTCCAGCAAAGTGGCAGAACAGGGTCCCTGGAGGGAAACAGGGAGAAGACCATTGCTCGGGACAGACATCTGAGTCTGAAGCCTCTCTGAGTTTTCCAGGGAGGAAGACCTTAGGCCTGGCAGATGTTTGCTCACCTTGAACATGAAGCTTATTCTTTTCCCTCCTCCCACATTAACACTGGCTGGACACAGAACCAAGGCCAGCTCCATAAAAAGATAGGACAATGAGTCACAGAAAATACACCCCCAAGGACTCTTTCTGTTGACACAAAGACATTTCCTGAAGGTCTGCTCAGTCCCAGGCACTCCAGATACGTTATCTCATTTCACCCTGACAATGACCCCGTGTTGCTGTGGGCAGAGAAAGGTTAAGTAACTTGCTCAAGATCACGGGGTTAGCAAGAAGCAGAGTGAAATCTGAACCTTGATCTATCAGAGACTCTAAACCATGCCCTCTCCACTGCACCCCAGTGCCTGCCCCCCAGTAATGATCAGTTTATCAGTGTCAGCAGGAGAACCTCAGGTATATTGTCAATGGCATTGATGTGGAAAAGAAACTTCCTTTGTTCAATGCCTAAGCCAAGCCACATGAGCAGAGAGGTAGATGGGAAGGGACAGAAAGGAAAAAAGAGGACCAAGTTACAGACCCAGAAACTTCTATTCAGTCACTACTAACAAACTCAAGAGATGTGGTCCCCTGGTACTTTCATTGTCCATCTATAAAATAGGGATGTTAATATTTGTCTTTCCAGCCCTACTTCTGTATGGCTGAGGAAGCTCCTACCAGATTGACTCACCTGCAGATGACAACTATAGGCTCGGAACAAAAACCAAAACAAAACTATCTGAGGGCACTGGAGAGTGAGCCAAGGCAAGCAGACACTGGAAGGGAGTCATCACTTAGAAGAAAGGTACTATATTCATTAATTTTATGTATGGTCTCTGCCTAAGAGCAAGTCCTAGTGTGTACCAGAGAAGAAGGTAAACTCTGAAAGAAACCCACATTCTTACTGGCTTGGAGAAACAGAATCCAGGGTGACTTTAGCTGCTGGAAAATGAGGGGGAGTCTCAGAAAAGAGACAGTCAGAGATGAGGTGCCTCAAATTCTACGTCTAAACTCTGTCCGTATCTCTGGCTGACTCCTGAACCATGCATGCAGAAAGTACGCTCCAAACAGTCAGGCTGAGATTGAGCCACCCAAGAGATGCAGTTTGCAATGAGAGTCAAATCAAGTAAGCTACCTGCTAACACAACCAAACAAAAATCAACACTCACCGAAGGAATATAACAGAACCCAGAGTCTCCACAACATGACAGGCATAATGTCCAGGATATCATCTAAAAATCATTCCAAAATGTGATCTAAAATAGGACTCATTCTCAAGAAAAATAGCAATCAATGAAGACCAATCCCAAGTTGACTTGGAAGTAGGAATTAACAGTCAAGGATTTTAAAGTGACTTTTATAACTACACTCAATATCTGTCTAACCTACCTCACAGAGCTATTTAAAGCTAAAATATGGTGAGGTGAGCAAAAAGTGCTTTGAAAAGTTTTACATTGCTACACCTACAAAATAAAAATACAGGTGCTTCCCACTTTTCTCGTCTATTCCTACAAAACACACAATAAAGCAAACTGTTTAAATATGCATCATCTTTCTTCTAGGAACAAGTTATATTCAAGAACTAAATTTCTGATCAAAATCCTGCTTTTAAATAATTCACATAGTCTAATAATAATGTGTTGTTATAAATTAAGGTCTATGACACCCATATAACATAAATCATTTTAAAAAACAAAATTAAGCCACATGTCATAGCCTATTTTATGCAGAGGGAGGGGACAGTATGTATATAAGGTACCATCGTGGGCTTGGATGTCAGAAAGCTTAGACTCAAATCCCAGCCTCATGACACAAAAGCTGTGTCTCCTTCAGTGAGTCACCTAGATGCTTTGCACCTCAGTTTCCTATTGGAAAATGTCAATAATAACAGTACCTGCCTCACAGGACTGGTGAGAGAAGTCACATTCAAGGCCAATGTGGGGACCTGGGACAGGGTAAAGCGCTGAATACACAGGAGGTGAGAGAGGGGAGGTGGCTGCATCAGCATCGCTCCAGTGGCCAGTTACAGAACTGGGAGTGGAGCACAGACCCGACCCTCTATTTTAAGTCACTTCATCAAGGTTCTTTCGTTAGGCACAAATGCAGTGTAAATTGGTTATTCCACACTCCTAAAGTCTTACAAAATGAGCAAAATGCATAAAAAGCACAACTCTGCCATCTCACAAATTTGATCAACACATTTTCTAAAAATTAGAGTATGTTATTTTCAAACTTTTTTTGATTCCTTTGAATTTGAAATGTCTTAAGATGTGGTTTAGAAAGGCACCATTCTTTTTTAAAGGTGACCCTGAGAAATTTACAGGAATGCCTTATTTGTTTTCCAATCATTTTCATCGGCGCCCACACAGAGCCTCAGAATTCGCTGGACACACCCACCAACAGCATCTTTATACAAGGATCTCTGCAGCTACAGAAGATGGTGTGTGGGGGGAGGACCAAGCACCTCCTGCTCATGCTTCTTGTATTTACGTCTGTCTTTTCTGTCCCTTTTCATCTCCCTGAGAGCTGACACAGCATTAAGGAATTTAAGCCAAAAAAAAAAACAAAAAACAAAGAAACTGCCTAGGATTTGAGGAGGGAAGGTCACATTTTTTTCCCCTGAATGACATAAGAAGTGTTATAACTTTATGAACTTTGGGATTTTGTCTTTAAAAAAAACAAAACAAAAACAAAAAACAAACAAAAAAAAAAAACAGGCATTGGGATGCAGAGCCACCAAGAGAGAGAGATCATGTGTCTTTCCCCACACTGCCCTCCTCCTTCCTGGGACTGATGACAAGATTTGAGAAATGAGATATGGAATTCATTAAACACTGGATATCATAAAAGCAATGAAGATCATCTACACAGGTAGCTACAAACCCCAGGCCTCATTTAGTGAGGAGAAGAAATTAGAACCTTAAAAAATGTCTCAGAACAAGAACCCAATCAAACAACTGAGGCCAGAAAGAGAAGGGAGAACATGGAAAAGTCCAGAGGTTACAGCTTCTGACAGATGTACACAGGAGGACTGGCCAGGAGGCATCCCTGAGGAGTCATCTGGAGTATTCTGGAATTACCGGGAACACCCGGCCTGACTTAGGTGTGGAACCTCAGCAAGGCAGAGACCATTCTGTTATGTTTCCAATTTCAGGAGAACACAATTTCCTGTTTAAAAGAGGCAGACTTTGTCTCAACACATAATGACCTTCACAGACCTTTAGTCAGTCCTCTAATTACACAGGAGAGGACATCTGAGGTTGAACTAATTAACACAATGTTAAATGATGAAAAGCTGAGGAACGTGACCAATTCGAGGTCATGGTGAGACAAGGAGTCGCCAAAAAATCTAGATTCTTCCAGGGGCTGGCGCCACCAGGTTGGCCCTGGGCAAGCTCTTTCTCCATCAATGGCCTCAGTTTCCTCATCTGCACAGGGTCACTCCTGGGTGGGGTGACCTCAGAGGCTCCTCTCTCTTCTACATGCTACTCAGAAATCACTGCTGGCCATAAATATCCTCATTGCTAACACCCAGTTCCCATCCTGGTGAGTGCATTGCACACATGCACGCGTGCACACACACACACACACACACACACAAATAATATTTTTGGAATACGATTACCCTGTCTATACCTTTAGCTCAGCCCGTTCAACACTGTTAGCTAGAAGAACCTACCTCAGCACCAAAACAGGACAAGATGCCATGACACCAGGTCACTGGGGGTTCTGCAAGGCACCAAATTTCCACAAATTGATCGTCTTCTTATCCTACCTATAGATAAACCCTGTAAGACTCAGAGTTCCTTATTATCAAAACAATTAAAAAAGAGCCACAAAAGCACTTTGCATTCTCTTGCAAGCCCTCTATTAATATGAAGCACTACTATTTTCCCCAACATAAGCCGGCTTCTACCTCTGACCGGGAGCTTTTCCTCAAGTCTCTCCACTTTTCTCTATCCTGCCTTGTCCTCATCCGGGGTCACCCTGGGCCTCAGGACTGCCCTCACCCTTGTGAACACTGCCGTTTCCTCAGCCAATGCCTGTGGTCCTCAGGGCCCAGGCTGTGCCACATTCCACACTGTTCTATCTTACAGTTACCCACTCAGGGCAGGGAACCACTGTCTATCAACATCCTCGCAGTGGACAGGACCTTGCAGAAAGATCAATTAAGACAAACAACCTCATTTTGCAGATGAGGGAATGAAGGTCCAAAGAATCATTTAAATCATTCCTGTCTTAGGCAGTAAATTCTCTCAAGCCCTCATGGACACAAGTCTAATGTGACTCTTTCTTGCATCGGATATCATAAAAATAGCTACCATTTACCGAGTCTTATCTATGGGCCTACCCAATGCCATATCTGATGATTTCATTCAATTCCAACAACCCAGGAAATACACTGCCATTTTACAGATAAGAAACTGAGACCCAGAGATGCTAAGTAACTTACTCAAGGTCACAAAGTGAATGAGACAGGTCTCCCACCATGTCTGCAGGCCTTACCCCAGATCTGCACCCCACCAAAGCTCATGCTTTCAATCATTCAACCAGTGCAATTCCCTGATGTGCAGGGGGATGGGCTGATAATTAGCTGTGGACTAATTAGTTAATGCTGCTGCTATTCTCCCTCCTCTCTCCAAGACAAACACAGGCTAGGCTGATCCTGGGCCATGAGAAAGATGCCAGCACACCCCCAGGAAGCCAGCCATGATGATGAGTGATGCTGGGAGCAATGGACTGGACATCTTTGGGCATCTGATGGCCACTTTAAAGCACTCAAGGAGAGATGGCCAAAAAAATAGGCATCCATCCAATGCAATTTTTAAACTACTGATTCACCATGAAATGCAGAGTTGAAGTTGAAAGAGCCTTAGCCACCATCATATTTGGAAAAATCTGTATATTATTAGACAAAAAAAAAAAAAAAAGCACCAATTACTGGCCCAACATTCCCTGTGGAGCCAGGTAAGAGACAACATCCTGACAAGTTGGAGTTCACTCTTTCAGGATGAGGTTCTGCCACAGCCAGAATACACAGTTCTAGCAATCAAGGGGTAGAAGAAGGAATGCCTCTTCTTCCTAATAGACAGATTTTTTTGTTTCCTGACCTTGGATCCATTGGTTTGGAGGTCTTCGTTCTCAAGGAAGGAATACTTCTACCAGACAACACAGCAATGGTTTCATTGAACTGGCAGGTGAGACAGCCCCTCGGCCATTTTGTATTAGGAATGCCACAGAATCAAAAGGCTAAGAAAGTGGTTACTGTACTGGCTGGGGTGAGTAATCCTGATTTCCAAGGGGAAATTGGATTGTTCTCATAATACGGAACCCAGGGCAGTCTCTGGAGTGCCTCTTAATACTTCCATGTCCAAGAGTAAATATTAATGGAAAACCTCAACAGGAGTTGAGGGCCACTAAGGATTTAGATTTCTAGATTATTCCACCAAGTGATGAATTCCAACCAGGTGAAGTGTTGGCTGAGAGCAAAAGCTAAGTCCCAACAGTCCAGGCATCCAAGCTGGGCAACACCGCAGCCTCTTCCAGCTCCAGCAATCCCATATAAACACTCTGTAACCTACAGACTGAACTAAAAACATCACTCATGTCACCCAGAGAAGGACACTATGCCAGTTGGAACTTTGTGCCTCCTCTTCTTGGGGAAAGAGCAAGAGCACTGTACGAAGAGCAGTCACATCTTCTTAGGCAGAAATAAAGTTGTTGTGTTGTTCTGTTGAGTTAAAAACGTGCAAAAAGCTGTTTAGATGCGGGAAATCTGAAGGGGTGGACTGTGCTGATCATTCAGTTACTGTCATGCAGGTCCATCCACCCTTCTAGACTCCCATCTGCGTTGTGAGCCAGGACTCTGAAAATGGCATTCCTCCTTGTCTTTCAGGTTCCTATTAGGTTCTGCCGGTGGGTGCTCCAGATGGACATTAGATGGCAGGAGAGGGAAGAAGGGGCCTCTTTCTCTTTGTGCCACTTCCTCCAGGTGGTAGCAGTTGATTCCATCCTCCAGCACCTTTCATAACTCCCAGAAGCAGACCCGTGTAGCTCAGTGGTAGATGCTGAGGATAGAGCCGTTAATGAGATAGAAACAGCTTCTATCCTCAAAGTGTTTAAAATTCAGCAAGGGAGAAGACACTGAACAAATAAGGAATTGTGATCAATGTTGTGAAGATGTGCAGGTTCCTCTGAGAGCACGTCATAAAAGAATAACGGCCATGGGACGGTTACATTTTGGGACTTCGGGCTATTGGCACAAATACATAAGGATAATGGCACCAAATCACATCCAGAGGATCAACTCAGACTGTCGTCCGCCTGAAGTCAACACACCTTTAAAGAAGGCTGGTGTGCACGTCCAAGGTTTTTTGTTTTTTTTTTTCACGTCCAAGAATTTTTAAATTCTTTTGCATTACAGAGTTTTTACACTCATCATTCATTCATTCAGACATGCAACAAGCACCCTTAGCATTAAGGCTCTGAGGGCTTAGCAATGAACAAGGTAAAGTCATGCCCTCTTGCAGCTTACATTATGGTTGGGGGACACCCTAAATAACAACAAAACAATAAAACAGATTCAGATGATGACAAGTTCCATGAAGAAAATAAAGCAGGGAGTGAAGTTTAAAAGTGAATGGGGCAAGGGGACCCTGTTTTAGGCAGAGTCTTAAGAGAAGGCCTCTCTGAGAAGGTGGCATTTAAGCAGAGACCAGATGGGCAGAAGGGATGAACCAGGAGATGTGGGAGCAGAGCCTTCCATGCAGAGAGGCTCCATAATGCCATCAGAGAGAACCCTCTAGTCACGTGACATCAGAGGTACTTGAGCAATGCCATTGCGGAAGGAGACCCTTCATCTTGGGCAGAGAGCTCTTCACTTGTTTCCAGCGAATTCTACAAGTGAGACATAACTCAGTGGTTGAGTTCACGTCCCCAGTCTGGCATGTGGTTATTTTTCTTTATTTTCAATTTACATTGCAAGCTGGAGAGAAATGAATTACATCCCCCTGGGTTTCTCTGTTCCGTACAATTAAGAAAAGCTATTTCTTAGTCACAAGGCGGATGACGACACCAAGACTTCCCATTTTCTCTCTGCAGGGAGGCTATCATCACTCAATATTAATTGATCCTACTTTTCATCCATAAAGCAAGGGTTGAAACAAATTTTTGGCCACAAAAACAGCAACTATTACACTATTAAGGTAAATTATTAATGGGTCTCCATTAAAGTACACTCTTGTTCACATGGTATCAGCTGCCTCAATTCTTATGGTGTTTCCTTAATGGGGAAAAAATGAGTAAATTATTATATTCCTTCCTGATTCTGGATAAATCGCTGGTGCCTAACTTCTTTAAGGTTGCCAGGGATTCTCCACCATTTCATCACAACTAGGAACACACAGAAAGGGTGTAATATATCTTGGGTTCCCAGCAGGAGAGTATGTCAATCGGATGCAATTTTATTTTCCTGCTAGAGAGCAGACAAAGTGAAAACAGCAAGACACAAGAAACTCAAAAATCGAGGAGAGCCAGTACCATTTATATGCATCTTTTTCTTTCCCCAGACAAAAAATTGATGTTAATTTTTAGAGTATGTGTCTGGATTAGAGGGACCTAATGAAGGGAAGGAAGGGGGGGTGGGAGGAAGGAAGGAAAGAAGGGAGGGAGGGAGGAAGAGACGGAGGAAAAGGAAGAAAAGAAGAGAAAAAGAGAAAAAAAAAGAAAGGAGAAAAAAATAACTTAGCTGCATCTTCAAGTAACGAGCCCACAGTGAACTGGGGACATTTGGGAAGAGCCGAACGTCATTACTACTGACAGGGGTGACCAGATGCTGGCATCCAGTAAAGAACAATTCTCAAATTTAAGAGAGGCCTTTTGATGCCCATCTCTTCCAGCTCCTTCTTGGTCATTTATTTATCTAAGTGCTAAGGCTTTGTGGAAGGGTATCCACAGGGCATTTACATTTTTCATCAATATGTTTAAATGTCACAAATCTCGACTTTCACAATTGGAAGGCAGGCTTAGCAATTTACATCCAAGCTGATGAATAACTGTGGTTGAAGCAGAAGGCTTTTTTGAAACATATAATTTAGTCTTGAGAAGAGATATGCTCTGCTTATGGGTCTATGGCATGAAATTAGAGAGAGGCTACCGACATGGCTCAGGGCATCAAAAAAAGGGCAAAGATGCAAAAATGAACAGTAATCATTTGCTTCCAGACTAAGGAACCTGTGCCTCGAACCCCCAGGTGCTGTGTGTTGGCTGCCCCTTCCTCTGGAAAAATGCCCTCAGCTAAATGGGAGCCACCTGGTCTGGGAGTCTAAGGGGCGTGAGAGCACAAAAGCCACCAACGTTACCCCTTCTTTCTATTCACTGTGGCAGAAAACAGTGGATACTGTCAATTAAAACCCATTTCCACCTCCCTTAAATTAATCTTCCTGGACTATAGAGTCTCAAAGCCAAAACTACATTTCCTATTTATAGATGAGGAAACTGAGGCATGGAGAGTTTGACTTTCCCACAGTCACACAGCTAATAAGTGGCAGAATTTGAAGTCTAGCTCAAGAGTCTGTGCTCTCAACCACTCCACAATCCGGCCTATCTCAGAGGAATAAAGCTTATAACATAAACTGCCTGTATGAGTTATATAACAATGTCTAACAAATTACCCACAGACTTAGTGGCTTAAAAAACAAACATTTATTACCTCACAGTTTCTGTGAGTCAGGAATCCAGGTGAAGTTTTGCTGGGTGTCTCTGGCTCAAGGCTTATCATGAAGTGGCATCAGGGCATCATTCAGGGCTGAAGGGATCTCAAGGCTCCACTGGGGGTAGGACTTACATACAAGCTCATGCACACACATGTTGGCGGGACTCGGGTCCTCCAGGGCTGCTGGACAAGGGCCCCGTTTCTCACTGGCTATTAGCAAGTGGCTTCCCTAAGGTCTTCACCATGTGCGTCTCTCCATTGGGCTAACAACATGGCATCTGGCTTCACCCAGAGGGAGTGAGAAAGACAGAGCAAGAGAGAGTCCAAGATAGAAGCCACCCTCTTTTTATAACCTAATCTCAGAAGTGACATCCTATTACTTTTATGATATCATACTAGAAAAAAGTCACTAGGTCCTTCTACACTCAAGGGAAGGGGATTACACAAGGGCGTG
Source organism: Ursus arctos (assembly GCF_023065955.2). Lineage (NCBI taxonomy): Eukaryota > Metazoa > Chordata > Mammalia > Carnivora > Ursidae > Ursus > Ursus arctos. The sequence continues at coordinate 32,593,457 of NW_026622875.1, forward strand.
AACACCAAGAGGGTCACTGGAGGCCATCTTAGAGGATGCCTACCATGCTGCTTAATATCATGGCACATTAATAATAACAATAAGCATAAAATTGATAATAATAATAACATAAAAGTTAAGTTTAAAGTTGTTTCTACCTCAGTTAACTTGGCTCTCAACTCATATTCCTCCCAGTTTGAACAACAAAACCTTCGTTCCCTCCTCTCTCTGGGGCACTAGCCCCATCACCTGCCTTAAGCCACATCTGACTTCTCACTTTATAAAAGCAAAGAAAGTAAAGGGTATTAGGAGAAAAGACAGTTCTTTCTTGGATTTTAGTTATTTTGGTCTAATCCATTTATATGAAGTCCACAGTAAGTACTGCCAAGTAGAAATAAGAATAAGTTTTTGTTTTAATTTACAGTTTCCAAATTCACAAGAAACAGTGGTAAGAAAAGGAGCAGATGGGCCACCAGTTTGGGGGATAAAGCAAGGCAATCCTGAAAGCCCTCTCAATTCCCTTCTCCCTGTTCTTAGTCCTGGTCCTGGCATTAACTCGGCCCAGGCTGTTGGAAGAAGCAGCAAGAACTTCTCCTTCACAAGGTTATCATACCCTGGCCAAGCAGACCATTGGTAACCAAGAAAGCCGTAACGGACTGCAGTCCAGGGCATCCTGGATGCGTCTATTAAGTCCCCCAAAGCTCAGCTGTGGGCATGAGCAGCCCAGACAGGTCCGTCAGCCCCACAAAGCTGGCCTGATTGAGGCACTAACCCAGGGGTTTTCCAAGCTGCAGTCAGTGGGCCCAGGGATCAGACTTCAGATCTGATTTCCAGGGCCTTCCTGTGCCCACCAAACAGCAGACAAATTTCCAGCCATGCAGAACCCACCAAGTCAAAGATAAATCATGGTAAGTCAAGGCAGATGCTTTTCCAAGATAACACACAGACTCTATTAAGGCTGTGCCCACACTGGACTGGTTTCCAGACAGAGGAAAAGGGCTAAGACATTAATAATGGAGAACTGGATGGGATGTTTTAGACACTGGTTGCTACACTGAGGGACCCTGCCTGACAAAGAGCAGGTAATCAATAAATATCCAATGAATTGATTTTACTGAATAAGCCTGTCAGACAAGACTGCTTTCTCCGTTAAGGAAAGTCCATCTGACCAAGTGTGCCAGCTCCCTTAGGAACATATTACCAGTCTTGGATCAAAAGCAACATTCGCGCCACACTGTACCATGCTGTGTTCATGCTTGCTAAGCAACTCTGAATAGACACCTGGGATGCCCAACTGAAATAATCCCCTTCCTCTTTCGAGAAGAAGGCTGTCACACTAATGTATCCTCCTCCTAACAAATCCTACGTATGCACCTGAGAAGTATGCTTATGCAACAGAATGGGAAAACATCTTAGCTGCTGGTAAGCTTTGCAGTACCCATCACCTATATAATTTTTATTTCCCAGGAGATCTGACCTGTAGAAACATTCAGAAGTGAGGAAAAGACTTTAAAGATATAATGACAGTGACATGCAACTTAAAGCCAGAATCCTCTGCTTTTTCACACCAGAACTGCTTTTGAAAAAATTTCCTAGACAAAATTCAACAAGCCTCCTTTCTTTGAAGCATCAGTGAAATCTGGTCAAAGTGTTGGAGAAAGCCTCTTTATAAAAATTCTTTGAAGCAATATCGCTAGTAACAATAATTATGAGAATACGTACAACATTCACTTGTTTTCTGTTCCATTTTAGCCAAATTAGATAAAAATTATTCCCACTACGACAGCACTGCCTTTATGAATTCCGCAGAAAAATAATTTGGTTTTGCTTCGACAGATAACAGTCCTCACCAAGAAATGTCATTTTACTGAAGGCAGCCTTAAGTCGCTGAAATTCACTGCTTGCACACAGACCCACAGACACACACACACACACACACACACACACACACACAAACCTGAGCCTATTCTCAAACAACACTGAGTGCTGTTTCTTGGTCTGGCTTCGGAGTAGCTGGGAAAAGAGCAGGAAGAATTTTTACATTAAGAAAGGAATGCAAAGAATGCCTTCCTTCCTCTTTAATCTAATCTTATTACCTCCATTAGTGAATATTTAACAATAACATTAATACTAATAGACTTGCTTGCATTATCAAAAGCAAAAACAATACAGAAGATGTATAGAGTCGCTTTGCTCGGAAAAGCTTAAAGCCATGTCATGCATATTATCTCATTTATCTTTAAAAATCCCCGCAAACTCTGTAAAAGCATATCTATCTGCAGTCAGACATGTTTTATGGGAACCGATTTCCTTACCACTCTGCATCTTCTGTATAAAAACAGGGTCTGTTTTTAGCACACCTCCCCAACCAGAACCTCAACTCATAACTCATGCCACGGACTTCCTTTCATGAGCCTTTAAAAAAAAAAAAAAACAAAAAGAACTAACTCTTGACAATTACAGAAACTGAAACAAAAATGAAACACGGGTAGGAAATTAAATAAGTTCACAGCACCCAACAATTGCTGTTGCCCAAACTGAAATTAAATAAATATACACACACGGCTCTCCACGAAAACTCTGCTACACAATTTATTAATGAATGGAGAAAGGAAACAGAAGCTGAAAGTGGGTCAGGAGAAACTGTTTAATCTAATAGCCTGGAAATTATACTGGGAGGAACAGATGGTTTCACAGAAGTCGATGCTACCTAGAGCAGCAAGGAGCGATTTTCTAGGAAAGAAAAATGTTTCCCTACCCTACTGCACGTACTATTTTCAGCAAAGGAGGAGTCTATATTCAGCACAGGATAACCTCTGGGCTTGGCATAGTGACAAAACTGGGACTAAGTGGCAGCCCTCCACACGTACCCAAGTTCAGACTTGGCCTTCCAAATCTGAGCTAGAGGTCAAATAGCCCTATTTGAAAACCAGCAGCAAATGGAAGCCAACACTATACCCTAGTGGGTTATTCACCACATTCGTGATCTTGGCAAATAAGAGCGTGGTTCCCAACCCCGTGATGGACAGTGTGATCTTCCCATGGCTTCTGAGCCCCAGACTCTGAGGGACCTGGGCAGCAGCAAGATACACAGGCCATTTGGAGTCAGAAGACTAAAGCTCAAGCTGTGGCCTGCATGACCACCCTGTGACGGAGCCCTCCCATCTATACAACAGATTAGAACGTAACACCCAGTTGCTGTTTTCATCCCCATTACCTCATTCACCAAAACATATAGGTAAGTTTTCCCCAGAGCAGGGCTCAGTCAAAGGGAAGGCGGCACAATGGGGCCTTTGAAAGACAGGTTAGCCAACACTGTTGACAAGCAAAGAATTTGAAGAAGGCGAGTTTGAGTTCTGATTCTAGCCCTATCATGTATTTGCTGTGTGACCATAGGCATCTTGGGTGACCTCTCTGAGCCCTGTTTACTCATCCATAAAATCAGGATCCTATGAGGATTAATTTGCACAGAGCACGGTGTGTAGCTCATTAGCTGGCCTTACTGTTGCTATTGTTACCAATAATAATAATAACAATAATAATAATAATAATACCATCGTCATCCAAGTGCATTGCTCCTGTCACAATCTCATCATCTGCAGTGGAACCTCAGTGAGCCGAGAGAGGGCACAGGCGCAGAACAGCCTTTCTGCCATTAAGATTAAGGGCTGCAGCCTGAGGACCCTCCCTCAGGGATGAGCTTAAGGCTTAGGGGATGTAAAAAGCCATCACCCCCAACTCAGACCTGGGGATTTCCTGCCTTATGCTGTAACATCAAGGGCCGCTTTGGGCCTTCCTTCTATCCCATCCCCCACCCCTCCTTCATGGCTTCTGACATTTTGCTTCAAGCTTGGTTGGTTGGTTTGTTTGTTTGTTTGTTTGTTTTACCCGAAAAAGAAAAAATGCCATCAACATCAATGACTTTATGTTCAATTCTGCTGAAAAGCTGCAAATATTATAGATGAATTTGTTATGTTCTAAAGCTGCAGGTATCATATTTAGAGAGAGGTAATAAAGACCTAATTAAGGATGGCAAAACAAACACTTCAGGGTACTTGAGGCTCCATCTAAAGGAACCCCATGACGAAACCCACTTTAAACCAAGAATCCTCCTGTAATGCAAATAACCACCCCATCCCCCTATTCTTTTCCTTGCTTTCCATACCTTCCTGTGTCAAGCTTCCCTGTAAAGGGGGACTCACACCTGTAGCCCCCCCCCCCCCCCGCCGCCGCCGCCAAGTGTCACTCCTAGCCCACTCCCTGATCCACCCCAGACTCAAGCTCATCCATTCACACCTGTTCTAGGTTTTCGACTCCAGCTCATTTGTACAGCGCCTGGTCTGGCTGGCAAGGGCAAGGCAAAGGAACAGAAAAGGGGTACAGAGAACAGAGGTGGTGGAGGCCTAATTAAGGCAAGGGCTTCCCGAAAAGAGCCCGGGAAGAGGCTGACCCACATTACTGGTAGGGCCCAACCACAGCCTACAGACCTTCTAAGGTGGCATGATTAGACCAAGTGTGATGAGCCATGTCACCGAAAATAAAAGTCTATCTAGATATTGGGGATATAACCGGGCCCCCAATATGCCCGGTGTGTGTTGCCCAGAGCCACAGTTCTGACTGTCCTGCAAGCCAGGCTACACCCTCTGGCCCTCGATGAGCAGGAAGGGCTCACTAGCCAAGGCCTCTGAGCCAAGAAGGAGCTGTCTGCAGACCCCAGCCCACTGGCTACAAACCCATTGGCCAGCGAGAAACTGCTCCCTAAACCCACCTCTCATTCCTCTTCCTTCTGCTGTGCCCAGCAACCGCCTTGCAAACATTCATTCCCATTGACACAGCCTCTCATCCTCGAATCCAACCTTCCCTCTTGTGTCCTCTACTGCCCCCCTCTGCAGTGGCTGGTCAGCCCCCAGGGCTGGGCTTTCAGGGAAGACAGCCTGGAGGAGGTGAAGGAGAGAAAGGGCCCAGACTTGGAGTGTGCTGGAGGAGGGGCATCACTCCATATGGGGAGCAGTACACGCAGAGGCAGAGGGGCAAGAATGCGTGGGTCCATCTCAGAAACAGCGAGTAGGTTCCTAGAACGGCTGTCAGGAGATGGGGGTAAGAATGGATAAAAGGGAGCCAGTCTGAGAAGCACTGGCTTTTCCAATGGATAACCATTTAAGGTGTTAGGGTGTGCTGAGGAAGTGGTGTATCCACTAGGGACAGCTGGGTTGCAGTTACCACTGAGATGCAGAGAACTCAGGTAAGAAGGAGGTTTTTGGCTGCCAGGGGGAATTCACTGCCCATGGCCTAACGTGGTGGTTTTCAGTGTGGTCCCCATAGCAGCAACAGCAAGCAGAAGCATTCCCTGGGAACTTGCTAGAAATGCAAAATCTTGGGCCCCACCCCCAAATTTCAGAATGACAAATTCTAGGGGTAGGGGCTCGGCCACCTGTGTCCTTGCAAGCCCACCAGGTGATTCTGGTGTTGCTAAAGTTCGAGAACAACTGTTCATTCCAGGGCTTCCTACACCATGTCACACAATCGCTCAGCACTCTGGAGAAAGAAACCAGACATCGCAGACGTAGAGGCAACCTGCAGGAGATTCAGAAAGTCCCAAGGCTGAGGGGAAACAAAATCTTAGCACGTGTGACCCACCTGAAGGTAACCAGTTGGGGTGCCCACATAACACCAACCACCTAGCACTTTACAAATGCCCACTCACTTGTTCTCAACCACAGCTGTGCGCGGGCATCACCTATAGTTTCAAATGATACTGACACCTGGGTCTCTTCCCCAAGATGGACTGAATTGGTCTGGGGTGTAGGGTGGGCACGGGAATTTTTAAAGCAAAGTTTGAGAATCAATCATCTTGTCCACTAGTACTACTTTTGTCTTAATGAGTATGGCCTGTCCTTCCAAATATATCATAAGCTACTTCAAGGAAATAAATTATGAGTAGGTCATAATATATAGTGAGGTATGTAAGGATTTATTGACTTTATTTTATGCTTGAAAAATCATACCTTTTTTATTCTGCCATCACGACTCAGATAAAAGAAATCTGCACTCCCCCTGGTCTTTGGAGGCTCTCTAAATGTGGACTCCAGCATCCCCTGGGAACTTGTTACAAATGCAGGTTCCCTGGCCTTGCCCCAGACCTAATGAATCAGCAACTCTGGGGCCTGAGATTCTGGGATGTGAAGGCCCTCTAGGTGATTCTGATTCACCCTCAAGTTGGAGAACTATGACTTTAAGGAAATGATATGTCCTAAAGGCTCTCAGTCTTTCTCTGAAGGTTAACATTATTTTTGGATGATATCTTAGACCTTACTTATCACCTCCCTTGATGACCCGTGAAATCTGACAGGCTAACAGTGCCAGGATTTATAACTAGCCATTAGGCACCCAACAGCCCCCAAACACTTGAATCTGTTAATTTTTAGGCCTTAATGTAAATTACGATCCATCCCTTAGTCTTTTTCCTTGTTGTGGAACAAGATTAAAAGGACAACTTAAATAGACAAAGATTATTAGCTGCTTCTGTAGTTGCAGAGAGGGTTAAGGTTACCCAGACTGGCAGTTAAATAAAAACCGGACCCTAAAACGACTCACTGCACAATCTGCATGTTTTGAATACTGAATGTCATCCTGTGATATTATCATGACCACCCCAAATTTATATACAGAGCTGAAGGCTAAAATGCTGGCAGCCAAAATCCAAGTATGAGCCTGGTCAGCACAATGTTGAAGAAAGAATCCCAAAGGTCAGCTCTTAAAGACCTCTTGGACAGGAAAACCGCAAAGATGGGAATTTTTAAAATGTGGCAATGTGAACTAATCCTAGAAATTGCAATGCGTGTCACGGGAATGCTTTATTAGCAAGAATTTAAGAGGAGAAACAGAAGATGAGCCCGAAGAAGATAGGCAATGGAGCAGGAGGCACTTGTCGACTATTCATGTTGAAGCCCTTTAATTTCGCTTCAAACCAGCCGGAGTGTGGGAGATTCGGGACCTTCGAGATGGGGGCTCCGCTGTGCTCCAAACACCCAGCACGCTGCTGGCCTACAGCAAGTGGCTTTTACAACCTCTTGAAACTCAAGATCTCAATTTATTCCTCTATACCACGTAGGTAACTATCTAGCTTCCGAGATCGTTGTTAGTTTTAAAACTGACGAATACAACACGAGGTGCTGAGTAAGTAGTAGGTCTCATTACGACACGTAAAAAATGAAACTACTCTCACGCATTGTTGTTGGAAATGTTCGATGGTGCAACTATTTTGGAAACCAGCAGTTCCCTATAAAGGTAAACATACATTTACCAAACAATCCAGCAATTCCACTCCTACTTATTTACCCAACTGAGATGAAAACATACGTCCACACAAGACTTGTTCACAAATGTTCATAGCAGCTTTTTTGATAACAGCCCCAAACTGGAAACAGCCCAAATGTTCAATTGGAGAATGATTTAAACCTACCATGGCACATCTAAACAATGGAATATTATGCAGAAGCAAAAGGGAATGGGCTCTTGATACATACGACAGCACAGATGAATTACAAAAGCATTACACTGAGTTAAAGAAATCAGACACAAAAGACTATACACTGTATGATCCCATTCCTGTTATTCTAAAAGAAGCAAAACTAATTTATGGTGGCAGAACACAGATGAGCAGTTGTCTGGAGCCTGGCCTAAGGAAAGGCTTGCAGGAATTTTCTGGGGTGACAGGAAAGTTCTCTATAGAGTATGGTTACATGGGCATTTATCGAAACTCATTAAACCATACAGTTAATATGGGTGTATTTCACTGCTCATAAGTTATACCTTAATACAGGTACGTAAACAAATGCTCTGAGACACCATTCAGTAGGTCTGACAGGTTGGCACTGGCTCTCTTTCATGTGCAGTAGAAAAATCCTGTGTGAACTGGGTGCTGGTACCTCTTACTACTTACTACCCACCAAGGCGATTTTCTCTTCTGAAACAAAAAAGAAAAAAAAAATACTGCCTCCTGTCTGACTCCCAGGGCTACTTGGATGTTGGAGTGAATGTGTCATTTGAAAATGCTTTAACGTGAATCTGAGCATCCTGCGGGCAGGTGCCCAGCCCACCACCCACTCCTCCAGTCCCCACTCTCCCTTACCTGCCGGTCAGTCCCCGGGACCACCTCCTAATCTCTCTTGACCCCCCACCCTCTCCTCTTGTCCCCACTGCCACTCCCTCAGCAGAGGCCACTTCCACCCCTTGCCTGATGACTGCAGCCAAATGGTTTCTCCTTCCCCAGTTTTACCCCTTCTATTCTCTGTCATTGTAAACCCCGAGCTGGTTTTCCAGAATGTGAATTTGATCATGTCACTCACCCTCTTTCCGCCTTAAAAACCTTCATCATTCTTGAGAAAGCTAGACTCCTCAGTTCAAGACCAGATCTTTAGTCATCTGGCCTCCACTTAACTTCTCCCAGAGATCACACCCCAACCAAACCGAACTGCCTACAGCTTCCCATATGTGCAACGTTGTCTCCAGGTTCCGACCCTCCCATAGGTTGTCCTGAAAAGAGCATCACCCCCTCCACCCTCAATCTTCTGCCTGGCTAACTCCAAATACACCTACAGATCTCAAATCTTCCTCAACACACACACCCTTCCAATAAGACAGGGGGCTACCATGTCCCCTCTATCGCCATCACGCTAGCATCAAGTCCTACAATCTCCTGGTTCTTCATTTGTAAGAGATTTTAACCAATCTACACTAGTGGATTAGACCGATGCTATGGACTGAATGTGTCCCTTCAAAAGTCCAACCCCAGTGTGACTATCTGGAGTAAGAAATTAAGGTTAAATGAGGTCATAAGAGTGGGGTTTTAATCTGATAGGATTAATGTCCTTATAAGAAGAAACATGACAGGGATGCCTGGGTAGCTCAGTTGGTTAAGTGTCCACCTCTAGCTCAGGTCATGATCCCAGGGTCCTAGGATCGAGCCCCACGTCAGGCTCTCTGCTCATCAGGGAGCCTGCTTCTACCTCTCTCTCTGCCTGCCACTCTGCCCACTTATACATTCTCTCTCCCTCTGTGTCAAATAAAATAAATAAAATCTGAAACAAAATCTTAAAAAAAAAGAAGAGACATGAGAGAGCTCGCTCTCTGTCCCTCTCTCTCAGCCATGTGAGGACACAGCAAGAAGGCAGCCATCTGTAAGCCAGGAAGAGGGCTCTCACCAGGACCTCTGGTCTTTCAGCCTCCAGAATAGTGAGAAAATAAATGTCTGGGGTTTAAGCTGCCCAGTCTGGAGTATTTTGTTATGGCAGCAGGGCTAACTAAGGCAACTAGGAATATCTCCTGTGTGGTTCACCCATATGTCCTCAGGACACAACATCTGGCCTCTGGTCAACATTCAGTAAGTATCTGTGGAATCAATGACTTGTCATCTTACAGTCCCTACTGGACCCATGGGCAAACTTTCATAATAAAAATGGTCCACTATTCTGAATTAGAGATGCAGATTCAGACCTGGAACCAAGCTATCCTCCCTTGAAAAGAGACTAGAGCAGCACGGCCCCATAGAACTTACCATGATGTTGGACATGGTTTCTACCTGCACTGTCCAATATGGCAGCCACCAGCCACATGTGGCTGTTAAGCACCTGAAATGTGGCTAGTGTGACAGAGGAGTTGAATTTTTAATTTTAGTTAATTTTAATTATTACATTTAAACAGCCACATGGCTGGGGCTTCTGCACAGGACAGCAGAGGACTAGATGTTTTGAGCAAAATCAAGCCCCAGGCGCTAATCTCATTATGCAGGTCACTCCCTGTGCCAACTGTCCCCGACACCAAACATGCGTACAACTGATTCTCATGGAGCTGACGCAGGTAGCTTTCAAGCGGTATTAGAGGGGCCTGGCGCAGAGAAGCTGGCAAAACATATGTACAAAAGGGATAACGAGGCACGATTTTGCAGAGATTGTGGTGCTTTACGGGCCTCTATCTGTGATGAAACCCAGCAAAGGGCGGGTTCATCCCCTGGTGACCAGACTTAACTGAAAATTTAAGACCCCATCAAATCACTTGAAAGGGAGATTTTTGGCAGCGTATGTGCTTCACTTTGAGAATCCTGCTGCTTTTCACCTCAGCCAGCCCAACAAGTGAGGTTGCGTGTTCCAGTATCATCCACAGTAGCACTGAGCCCTAAGTAAGGGACAAACAGAACGGTGTAAATTCTGATTTTGACTCTTGTAAAAGTGCACATTCCCCTCCTGCCTAAGCCCCCGGGTGGAAGGGGCCCACACCCTTCCCCCAGCTCGTAATTGGTTAGTCAGATGAGCATCTTCTCCATGAGAAAGAAGCCTATCAAGCGCTACTTCAAAATCTTCTCTGGCCAGAACCATATGGAAGGGGAATTGTCTTATGCCCCTCTACATGCTAATACAAGTTTTCTAACAAGAACATTCTATCTGGTGGTAATGCCTATTTGTCTAGCACCTTGCCGTTTATGAGGCACAAGAGCTCAGGGGCCCAAGAGATCAAAGTTCAAATGCCACCCCAGTCACTTCCGAGCACTGCATCTTCAGAAAAGTTACTTAACCTCTCTGAGTGTTGGTTACCCATCTGCAGAAAAGGACTGCATGTACCCATATACCTCTCTGGGTTTCTGTGAGAACAGAACGATGTAAGGAGCCTCTCATTAGAGCCCAAACAGAAACGACCCAAATGTCCATCAACACGTGAATGGATAAACAAACTGTGGTACGCCCACACAAGAGAATACTACTCAGCCATAAAATAACGATGAACTACTACACACAAAACACCACAAACGGGGCATCTGGCGGCTCAGTAGGTTAAGCGTCTGCCTTCGGCTCAGGTCATGGGACCGGAGTCCGGTGATAGAGTCTCGCATCAGGCTCCCGGCTCAGCAATGAGTCTGCTTCTCCCTCTCCCTCTGCCCCTCCGTCCCACTCATGCTCTCACACATTCTCTCTCTCAAATAAATAAATAAAAATCTTAAAAAAAATTAAAACAACACAAATGAATCTCAAAATAACTAAGCTGAGTGGAAAAAGCCAGGCCAAAAAGAGTATTACCACATGAGTCCATTTATAGAAAATCCTAGAAAATAAAATCAGTAATGGAAAGCATATCATTGGTTGTCTGGGGACAGAGGGCTGGAAAAAAGGATTGATTACAAAGAAGCATGAAGAAATTTTGCGGAAGATGGAAATATTTTGCATCTTGATGAGGTCATGGTTTCATGGGTTTGAACACTTTAAATATATGCAGTATGATGTGCTTCAATTATATTTCCATGAAGTTGAAAAAGCTGGGAAGATATAATGTGCCATCACAGGACTGAGCACATAGTAGGCTCTCAACAAATGCTGGCTCCACTCTGGAGCCATAACAAATGATCCCTTTAGAACTTCTGGAAAAGAATTCTACAGGCTGCCAGGGAAGCGAGTCAGCATATGTAACACTTACTTTGGTGTACTAGAACCCAGTTACCTAGGACACGATCTTCTCAGCTAAAAAGTGTGAACAAGAAAGACGCACAGAAAGATAAGCAAGGCTTGATCTTTGCCCTGAGGAAACACAAACACGTTTAATGTATGATGTAATAAAAGTGTCATAAGGATGGTACTGACAAACGGCAGGCATGCAGCAGAGAGTAATGGCGATGGCATGGATGTCGGGAAGGGACAGTTGCCGGTGGGCGGGACTCTGGCAAGCAGTGAGGGGTGGAGCGGGCCCTGTGCCGAAGGAGTGGAAGCTGGGATGGGGGTGGGGGGCACCGCCCACTGTCCTCCAAGGTAGGGGAGGGTCCACAGAGGGCCAGGCTGAGCTGGGGAAGGCCCTGAGCACCAGGCGGACTCCGCTGCCTCAAGGGAACCAGCCAAGGGCCTGGCATGATCAGATTTGTGCCCTACACAAGTAGGTCCCAGCCAGAGGGCCGTCTGGCAATTTGTCAAGAGGCCTGCCGTTCATATCTTTCAACTCAGTAATTCCTGAGGAAATAATCAAAAATGCACACAAAGATTTATGGACAGCGCTGCTTATCACAGCATTATTTATAATAGCCCAAAGCCCGAAATAACTTAAATGTCCAATAAAAGAAGACCGTTAAATAAATTATGGTATGCTGAGTGATTAAATTATATAGAGCCATTAAATCATATTTTGAGAACATATGGAATGACAGGGTGCTGCCTCGCTATACAATGTTAAGCCGCAAAAAAGCAAGACACAAAAATATACATTAAGTATTCATTCGACAAATATTTATTGATTATCTACTATGTGCCAGGCACTGTTCTAAGTATTGAGGGTATAGTGGAGAGTAAAACAGATACTCATTAGAGGGATTCTACCTTCTAAGAAAAGAAGGCAGACCACAAATAAAAGCAACAAATAACAATAAGCAGAATGCACAGCATGTTTGATGATAGGAAGCATTATGGAGAAAATCAAGGGGGCAAAGGGATGGGGAGTCGGGGGGTCAGTAGAAATTTTAAGTAGGTGGTCAGGAAAGGTTTCACAGAGGAGGGCGGGTGGCTTAAGGGTTTGAGCCAAGGGTATATCTGGGAGGACTTCCAGTCAGAGGAAACAAGTAGTGCAAAGGCCCTGAGGGGGCCTGGAGGGTTTAAGAAACAATGGCAGCCCACACAGAGCAAACTTCCGGAGGAGGAGGATGGAGAGTAGCTGGTGCCAATCGGGGTGAGGGGAGACACGGGCTTTGAGAAGAAGAGTGCCATGATCTCGAGGTGCACGAGGGTAGAAGCAAGGAGATTTGTCCGGCGTTTTCCTAACTTTTTTATAATGCAGGTATGCTCATTTCATAATCAGAAAACCAAAGGTAATTCAATCAAAGAAAGCACAGTGCGGCAAAACAGTGTGGGTGCTCCGACCGGAGCACAGGGCAGCAGACAAACAAATCAGGAGGCGAGGGAGATAATAACTCAGGTGTCGTGATGGAACAGTGCATACATAGAGGGCACAGCTTGTGGAGGTCTCTGCGAGCAAAACCGCCTCTTCTTAATGATAAAGGAAATATAACCGTGATGCAAAAAAAATATATGTGTGTGTGTGTGTATATATATATATATGTATATATGTATATATATTTGTGAATGAGAGGAAAAGAATCCTCCCATATTTTCAGCTTCCTAAAAATCAGTATTGAACATGTGGGCATATTTCCTTGCGCTCTTTTTTCTTACACATGCTTTGGTTTTCTCCTTCATCATTCTACAAGGCCTAGACCATTGCAGGCACTGAAATGTTCACCGAACAAACAATGGATGACCAAATGCTCCTAATAATTTTGTGTAGAAATCTGCTCACATTACATGAGCTACGTTACAGCATTTTCAGAAGCAGTTTCAATAGGCTAGGGTGACACCATGGAAATCGTGGGCAAGGAGAAGGCATGGTCACAGATGACTAAGGTGTCAAGCCTCCTTAAGAGAACAGTGGTGACATTATTCACCAAGGGCACCAGCCGAAAGCCAACCTGATGAGGAAGATGCAGGGCTCAGTGTGGGGGATGTGCAGGGGTACAGAGAACGTCCCTGCAGAGACACCCAGCTGGCCATGTCTCCCAGGGCTCAAGAAGCAGCGGGAGGCTCAGTGCAGAGGTGGTCGCAGCAGGAACAGGAGTGGACGTAACACTAGCTGCCCCACTACGTGCCAGCATTGTGCTAAGAGCTCCTCAGACCCTTCCTCTTCTGGTCTCCACAGCTGCCCTGCGAGGCGGGTATTGACGTGCTCATTTGACAGAAACCCAGCCACTCCACAGCAGAGCCGGACTCAAACCCCCAAATCTGAGCGCTTTTCCCACAAACTCTCTTCTCTGTTAATAGGAGCTTAAAATAGACCCAGCAGCCCAGGGAGAAAGTGGCAAGACGCCCGAGTTGGTTAGCGTCCCTGTTTGTGTGCAACTTCTAGGGACTGCCCCTACACCGAAAGAATGATCTTTCCTCTTCTGAAGGCATATTTTTATATTTTCTTACTTATGATTATAGTCTGTTGAGGTTTTGTTGTTTTGTTTTCATGTGTGTGAGTCTTCTCTCGAACTAAGTGAGAGGCTCCAGGAAACCAGGACACCCTGCACGATTTCCCCACAGCAATAACCCAGCACTGTGCACACAGTCAGCGCTCAAGCAAATGCTCTGGGCCGGTCACCCCAGGGTCCCTGCGACACTGTTAGTGAGGTGACGTGGACACCCTGCAGCTCGGATGAGGCAAAGCCAAGCCCAGGTGGGCAAGCGCCCTCGAAAGACGCCAGACAACAGGCAGGTCAATGTTAATAGGAGATAAGGCAAACTTTCCTTCTGCACAGGGCTCGCCACAACACACCGTCTGCAGACTAGTTGGCCCATGGGCTAAACGCAGCCCACCCGCGTGTCTGTACTAGTTGACTCACACCTAGGTTTAACTTCTTACAATTTAAATTCGTTGCGATCTTTTAAAAAGTGAAAAGTTCCACATAAAAATCTGGATTTCTGCAAGCAGTACCTTTTCAAAGGCCCATCTTTTCCAGTTCCCCACAGCAACCCCCACACCCCCCTGCTCTGCCACCAGCCCTGCCCGGGGGTGGGGTGGTGGGCTGGGGTGGGAGGGGACCTCAGCCTCGGGGCTGGGTCTGAGCTCACGGGCCACCAGGAGCTTGGGCCATCCATACTCACCAGCACTCAGGGTCGTGAACTCCAGGAAGCGATATTCGTAGGACACATCTATCTTGGTTTCCACCTGAGGCCTCTTTAAAGTTGAATAGATATTTCCAGGCCGTTTGTCATCGTGTTTCTCTAACTTGTTCAATCCGCAACCCATTTCAGCAGCTGCCAGCAGAAACCAAAACAAGGACAAGGAGAGTGATTTTTTTTTCTGAGATTTTGTTTTTAAACAAAAGTATAACAGTATAAAAGACCCCGTATTTCCCTGAAGACTACATGAAGGACCTCAGCCTTTATGAAACCCAGTATATTTCAGTGTCTGACCTGAACACGGAGGAATCATGCTCAGGACCCAGGCTGGCTTCTCCTTCTGTGCGGACACCATTACCAGCTATCCCACACTTCTATAATGACACCAAAAGCGTACCTGTCTCCTATCTTTTTTCCCCCATCTGAGGAAAATAATACCTCAGAGCACCTCAGTTCCACTCTAATCTATAGCCGTGATTAAAAAAAATGAGATCTTAAAAGCAATATGGTACATTATGGTGTCAGCCCATCTGAAAAGAAAAAACAAAACAAGAGACATGTCACTTTTGCTGTGGTTGCTAAGAGAGAATAATAAGTTGTTGGTACAATTTCCTAGCTCCAACAGTAATTATTTAGATGGGAATTTATATTCATAAAACATCTCTAAAAGTAGATGGTGGTATTTTTACAGGCCTCATCTAAAAGTCCCCCTTTTATTCTTTTTGAGACCAGACCACAGGAAGTAATAGTATGCTTCCACGCTCTTAGAGAGTCATTTTAGACCAAAATGAAGACTGGCTGAACACTAATAGCAGGGCCAGAGAAATTGGAAGCAGAAATCCACGTGTATTAGAGCGAAGATCTGTGGCGACAGTTTGAAAGAAAAATGGAGAAATGTTAGGATAATGTGCACATTAGGGTGGGCTCAGCTCCCAGCCTTTCGAGGGATTGAAAACAATGAAGGTTCTCTGTTTATTTAGGCAGAATGAACATTCGTGAAATGACTTTTTATCCACTCCCCAGACTTCAGCAGAAGATATTTTCCTTTTGTGCACAGAGCATGACCAATACTTCCCCCTTCTCTGGGGTACCAGAGCTGCCATCAGACCATATTTCACAAAAATATGAACTGGCCAAGAATATCACAAACAGAAACGTGGTGACCGCTTCCTTTTAGAGATAAGAATTTCCTTTTGCTTAATCCATTCACAAGGTACCCAGCTTCCTAAGGCAAACTGGCAAGCTCCAGAAAAACAAAACGAACCTCAAAAAAGCAGTACGTGGGGTGGGGGTGGGGGAGTGGAAGAGGGCGGTGTCGTGACAACCAGGCTATCCTTTTCAGTAATTAAAAAAAGTCTGGAAGGATGGATGAGAACAGGAAGGCTTACTTATGCCTTAATAAGGGAACATTAGTGTCCAAAGGGCCGGGGCAGACATGATTTATGTGCAATCTGCATGAACTGATTACTTGTAAAATACTCTGTAGTTCTGCAGATAGAAGGGCTGATATATACAGAAGCTGCATATTTAACTACTAAAAAGCAAGCTGAGTGGCATCTGCTGAGGCTAAGCAGAAGAGAAGTGGGCAGGAAGGCTCCCGTGTACTGGGGAACAGGTGACCTGGCAAGATGAACACTGTTACCACCAGAACAGAACTGGAAATAACCCAGAGGCTCACCAAGTAAGTCACTAACACACCTACCTCCCTAAGAAAGACTAAGTGTTTGGGGCCCTCAAAAAGAGAAACCTCCCCCTCAAAAATCCTCCCCTTCTTGTTATCCTAGTAGGTAAATTCTAGCATCAGAGATTCGTTCCTTTGAAATCACAATCGCTCTCTCTCTCAGGATCTCCTCTGAAACCACAAATATCTTTAAGGGAAGGGCAACGAGCAAAGCTTATGGTAGACACTAACACTTTAGTATGATGTAATATCTTCTATAAAGGACGGGTTCCCTGACAATCGAGAAAAAAGAGGAGAGGATTATCAGGATGAGCCAAAAGACTCAGAAAAAATTAAGGAGGTGGAAGGAGGTGGGGGATGGCGTGCCAAGACACATGAGAAAAATTCTTCCAAATTACAACTTGGAGTTTAACGTTTGTCAGATTGTCCCAAACTTGAGGTCTCTGCCCAAGTTCACCCCGAAGGGCACTGTGCTTATCTCACAGGACATGACAAGGTTCTAGGTAAACCATGCATGTGATCTGACACAGAAAAGATAAACACTACCAGCCAACAGCAAAACTATACTATCAGAGACTCCTCAAGGTCTCAAACTTAGAGATTCATTTCTTTGGAATACACGCAACCCTGGTTAAGCAACTGCTTTTATAGCACGACTCTCTCTCTGGGAAGGCAGACATATGAAGCAGCTGTGAGCCAATAAAACCTCAGCATGAATTTGTTCCTCTTACCCTTTTGTATTGAGGCCCTACCTTATTCACTCCCTGCATGCCTGTGTTCCTTTTAGTTCCTTCTTGCATTTTTCTACCAACCCCCACCCCTGTCAAAATAGTAAAGATTTTCATATCATTCTAAAAATACATATTACAGTCCCTACTCCTCAAACAAGAAAGATCTAGCTTACAAAAGGGGGGGAAGTAAGATAGAACAGTGCCTAATATTGCTGTTTACTATGTGGGGTTCCCATGGCTCATGCTAGAATCCCACAAGGAGCTTGGGGCAAGGGATGGGTATGGGCCTTTGAGGGCAGTGACAGGTGGTAGGCAGAGGGAAGAGTAGAGGCATGGCTTTGCCCGATGCAGACATTTGGTGTACATTCCCTCAGACACTCAAGGAGTGTCTGTCTCAGTGGAAGCACATCTCTCTCAGGAGTTAAGTTCTCCAGTAGGACACAAGGTAAATGGTAAAGATAAAGGTCTTGAAATATGGCCCCCAAATCCTTTGATACTCCTGCCATTGCAGGTGGGGTCTACGTCACCTCCCCTGAATCTGGGTTCCATGGTTACGCGAACAATACAATATGGTGGAATGACACAGTGGCAGCTTCTGGACCTGGGCCTTACGAAACTGGGAGCACCTACTTCTTAATCTTTGGGATGCCTGTTCTTGGATCCCAGCCACCATGCCATGAGGAAGCCCAAGAAGCCCCAAAGGGAGGCCCATGTGGAGAGGAATGAACAGCCAGCACCAACTTGCCAGCCATCTTGCCGGTGAGCCATCTTGGAAACTGAGCCTCTGCCTCAGTCAAGACACTGATACCATGTGAGGTAGAGACAAGCTGTTTCCACCAAACCCTGCCAAAACTGCAAATCCTGAGCAAAATACACCATTGTTTCTGTTTTAAGGCTCTAAGTTTTGGGGTGATTCATCATGCAATATGTAACTCATTCACAAGTTTGTTCAAAATAACCATGTCCTGCTGCCTCTTCAGGAGAACACCAGTCAAGACTGCCTGCATTTCCGGGCCCGGGTCTAGCCATTCACCCTCTGAAGGGCACTTGGGCTGTTTCCAGTTGATTATGAATAAAATGGCTATAAACATTCACACAGAGGTTTTTATGAGGACAGAAGTTTTCATTTCTCTAGGGTAGCACCTACGTGTGGGATGGCTGGGTGGTGTAGTAAGCGCAAGGGTCCTGCTAATGAGTGATGCTTCTCTTTCCACATTTAGGGTGGCCAGATGCTGACCGCAGGAGAGGCATGGCAGAGGGTGAGACCCTGCGAGAGACGGACCGATTAGCAGCTCTACCTCCTGCCCCCTCTGGAGCGTCAGCATCCTGGGTAGAATCATGAGAGTGGCGCTATTCATGGCTAATTCTCCTTTCGTTGTTGTCTGTTCCTGTAAAGGACATACGCTAAAAATCACTTGTGTGGGATGAGATTCTCCCGGTGCTTTATCTATAGTCTATCCAACTCCCACATCTCTGCCCTTTCAGATTCCTACAGTCACCCCACATTGACACCTAGTGTAAATCAAGTTACTCATTTTATGTGTGAGTGAATCCCTGGATCAGCTTTGATTAGCTGACAGTCATACAGGAGGATTTTTTTCCTTTGTTTCTACCACGGTCTTCCCAGAATACATCCCTGAACCCATGTGTATGCGTCTGTCTAGCATCAAGGGACCAAGAAAAACCTTCCAAGAGTTCTTCAAAGGTAAAGCAAAAAGAGGAGGTCGTTCCCCATTCCTGTGGCGAGACAGTGGGAAAAAAGCCAAAATAAACACACAGTTCTCTAGCAGAAATCGGCTAAAAGTAATTAGGAACTGGATGCTGATTACGGGGGAAAAGAAGGTAATCACCGGGAGGCTGAGACCCTGGCTGCAAGAAGAGGATGTTAGAGATTGCAAATGACCAGAAAGCAGAGAGCCCTCAGATGGTGAGCTTCTGGAAAATCAGTTCTTTCCAAATCAAACCTAGCGCGAGGTGTGTCTTTGAGACACAGTGGCCCGGCGTCATGCAGGAACGGTCAGCTCCACGAGAGAGGGAACTTTTCCAAATTCGTGCATACGTGCATGCATTCATTCAGCACACATTTATTAAGGTCTGCTTTAAATCAGGCCCTCGATTAGGAAAGATAAAAATGGGAAGACCAGGCCCTGCTCTCAAGGAGATCGGAGGTGAAAGGAGGAGAAAGACAGTGAACAGATGTATGTGGTGCAGTGGGGCAGGCTGTTCTGGAAGTCTGGGCAGAGCGCGGGACACCCAGGGAAAATCCCTGTGATAGAAAACAGACCCGGTTCCAGAAGAAGCTGACCAGCAATGGGGCATGGTGTCCTGTGTCATTTTCAATGTTGAAATCTTTACATTTTTATTTTAAAGTATTTCTGGTTTGTTTCTGAAATGCTTCCCAGGATGCTTAAAAGACACTGGAAAACCGTTTCAGAAAGGATCACCTCCTTAAAAGATTATTTTTCAGCTTGCATTTCGAAAACTTCAGTTTAAAGGCTCATTTTTACTATCAACTAGGATACATGTATTTAAATAATGGGAGCAATAAATGTAGTTATATTTCCAAATACAAATTAGTTTCATTAAGAGTGAGTCCTCATTTACCACACTCGCTGCTAATCTGTGGCAGACTGTAAAGCTAATTTTAACAATTGCCAACAGCTCATGACAGGCAACCAGAGATGGGGCAATTATATGCAATGATGCTGGATCAGCTGGCAAACTCATTTTTTATTTCTGCATTCAAATCCCATATTTGAAGCCTCAAGCGTGTTTATTACATCACTCAGTCACCCAAAGTAAGAACTGATGATCCAAATTAAGACATTTTTACATGATAGGAACATCTCTCTCAACCCAGAAATGTAAATGAAACTTGAAAATTCAAATGATATCAAATCTTGATATTCTTCAAACATAGTCTAAGACAGAAACCCAAGGGTAACTAAAATTTACCCATTGAGGGACTGGGTGAAATAGGTGAACGGAATTAAGAGGTACAAACTCCCAGTTATAAGGTAAGAAAGGCACAGAGATGAAAAGTACAGTCCAGAATACAGTCACTAACATTGTAATAACACTGCATGGTGACACTACGCTTACTGTGGGGAGCACTGAGTAATGTCTAGAATTGTTGAATCACCAGAAACTACTATAACACTCTACACCAACTATACTTCGATAAGAAAAATTTACCTGTTCAAAGCATTCCTGATTCGATGCCAAGAATAAAGAACAATCTATATGAAACAGTATTATTTGTATGGTGCTACTCCTTCTAAGTGAGTGTGTATATAATATATACTATATAAATTTATAGTAATATACTACATATATATTTTATATGTGTGTGTATATATAAGTACATATACATATATATATACATATATACACACACATTCTCTTTGTATCTGGCAAGACATAGACCACAATGTTCCCAGACATTTCCTTCAGGTCATGAGATGATGGGTGACACTCTCTCTATGGTTTTCTAGATTTTTCAAATTTTCTGAGCTGCACATACATTATTTTCTTCATTGAAAACAATAAGAGGTATGATAGCCAGCCTCCAAGATGACCCTCAGTCATCCCCGCAGCATTCACGGGTGGTCCCAACCCACAGTGAATAGGGCTGACCCGCGGGGCCAGAAGGGCACTGCAGAAATGATAAGCGTGATTTCCAAGGCTGGGTTACAGCAGCATTGTGGATTCGACCTTGCTCTCTCCTGGATCCCTCACTCTGGGGACAGCCAGCTGCCATAGTATGAGGACAACCCTGTGGAGAAGTCCCAGGACAAGAATGGAGGCCTCCACCCAACACCCAACACTGTTGGCTAGCTCAACACCCATGTGGAAGCAGATTCATCAGCCCCAGAATGGCCCCCAGCCCATCCAGCATCTTGACCACAACCTCTTGAGGCACCCCATATCAGAGCCACCCAGCTAAGCTGCCTCTGGATTTCTAACCCACAGAAACCCTGTGAGATAATAAATGTTTACTGTCGTTTCTGGCTGCCAAGATCGGGAGTAATTTGTTACAGACCAAAAGATAAGGAACACGAGGGGTATTTACATTACCAAAAGAAAACACTTGCTTACTATCCCCTCACCCCCACATCTCAGCCGGGGTCTGATCCAGACCACCTCCCTGCCTTCCCACAGACTCCATCACAAGCACCCTTAACTGAACCCAGCTCCCTTTCAGAAGAAGCTGCGGCTCCAAGTGTGGGCCTCAGACCAGCAGCACCGGACTTCCCGGGAGCCTGTGAGAAATCCAGAATCCCAGGCCCTCCCAGGCCTGCTGAATGAGAATCTACATTTTAATGACAAGTGATTCATTGAAGTTTGAACAACGGCAAAGTTTGAGAAACCCTGGGCCGTGGCAGTGGTCCTCAACCTTGGTTGCATACTGGAATCATCTGGAGAGCTATCTAAAGGTCCTGATGCCCAGGCATTTGGGGGTGAGGCCTTATCATCAGTAATTTTGAAAACCCCAGGTGATTCTAACTGGCATCCAGGAGTGAAAAATCAACAATTTAGGAGCAAGCTCAGTTTTCCCCACTCTGAACCCTCTCCAGTCTCGGATCTTTCTTAAGTCTCCTAGCCAGGGCTAAGAACCCCAGTCTAGAACATGGCTCTGCTGCCCCCCTTGATTCCACACCCCCATCTCTTGAGCCTCTGTACTTGAGAGGCCCTCTTCCCACCTGCATGCTGTCCTCCCAAGCACAGATGCACCCCAAAATTTCTATTCCCAGCCCTCCTTCTGTCTCTCTTAAAATCATTTTCAGTACAGGGGCACCTGAGTGGCTCAGCTGGTTGAGCATCTGCTTCTTGGTTTCAGGTCAGGTCATGATCTTGGGGTCAGGAAACTGGGCCCCGAGTTGGGCTCTGTGCTGAGCATGGAAACTGCTGGAGAGTCTCTCTCTGCCTCGCTGTTCCCCACCCCTCCATTCATGCTCACACTTTCTCTCTCTCACTCTCTCTCTAAAATAAGTCAATAAAATCTTTAAAAAAAATCATTTTCAGTATAAGCCACTTCGGACACACAGATGAGGACAAAAAATGAGGCATCTAGATACCCACCACCAAGATTTAACAAATGCTTACATTTTACTTTATTTGCTTCACATCTTATATTTTTGAAGAAATGAGACTTTGGATGCAACCCCTGTGCCCTTCCTCTCTCCCCCCTTCTATCCTTGCTTTTACACTTTCACAATCTCCCTGTGACACCCACAACAATACATGACAGAGGTTTGAGACTTTCCACTTCCTGGCACCTTTAGCGTCTCGGTACGTTGTCCACGGCACCGGAGGCTAAAAGCAATACTCACAGTTCCACTTATTAAGTAGTTCAGTCTAAACAACATAATAATTATTTATGTCCAAACAACTTATTAGCCTTTTGAAAAAAATAGTACATAAAAATTGGAAGAATAAACCCTTTTCTTTCATTCCTGAGTCACCACAAGTACTAACGGGATGTGCGCATCTCTTGGGCACTGCACAACTTCTCAAACCTTGGAATCATGCTGGACACCACCACCTTCATTTCCTGTTCCACTAGGTTCTTAGCAACCACCCAAAAGGCAGCTGCACAGAGACAAGACATCATCAAAAGGAAGGCGGTGTTACATTGGTACTGCGAACTACCCCAAGATGGCAGGTCTTGTGTTGTCTACCATGTCAAGTACCACTGTGTTCCCCTCAGAAATGTAAAAAAAAAAAAAAAAAAGCCCTTCTGCCCCGCCCTCATGAGTTTGCTGTGGTATCTTGGGGTGCCTTAGTAATGCAGTTTGGGAACCTCCGATATGTGGTATTGTTGAGTATGCTCAAAAAAGTTACACAAATGCTATTGTCTCCCCAATAGCCCTCATATCCCCTCTCATGGGCCCTGCTTTACCTGTTCTGGGCAAAAACCTTCCAGTGTCCCTCCCAGCCTGGTGAACTCCAGGTAAACAGGCCCAAGGACCCGTATCAATATCTTCACCTAGAAATTTCCTGAAATTCCTGATGAATATGCTCCAAACAGAACTCAAGGCCTTGCCCGTCAAGGCCTGTTCTTCCTCCTGTGTTCCTTGGTTCTGTGGATAGTACCACTGTCCTCGTAACACCCAGGCTCGAAACACCAGGCCTCAGCCTGCTCCTGCCACTGTTCTCACCGTGACAGCTGGCCTGGTGCTGGGTGCTGGTGGAGGCCTTCCACCACTTCATTTTCCATGCCGATCCACTCTCTTAAGACCATCAAAGGCCTTCCTGAATCTGGCTTCCCCTGGCCTCTCACCCACTAATTCCTAGTATAGGCTAATGCCAGATTAACCATTCTGTGCCACACAAGTGGCTCAAAGAGCATAAGAAACATATGCTGCCCAGCTTGGAGTCCTTAGCCTCAACCTTCCCCCCAAACCCCTCCCTCCCCGGTCTCTGGCTGTTCCTCTTCATGTACCCTGGAGCCAGGCTGTAGGAAGCCACTGCTAACTTTTGTACACACTGAACACTCTCCAGATACCATTCCTTTACCTCCAGTGCACCCCCCACCTAACACTCCTTACCTTCCATCTTGACCCTCTGTATTAGGGCTGCCCAGAGAAACAGAACCAATAGGATAGTGTGTGGATAGATATCTATATAGAGAGAAGGCAGGGCAGATTTGTTTTAAGAAATTGACTCATGTGACTGTGGGAGCTGGCAAGTCAGAAATCTGCAGGGCAGGCCAGCACGTCAGAGACCTAAGAAGTGTTGATGTTACAATCTTGAGTCCTAAGGCAGTCTGGAGGCAGGATTCCTTCTTCCTTGGGAGACCTTGGTGTTTTCTCTTAAGTCCTTCAACTGATTGGGTGAGGCCCACCCACATATGGAGAACAATCTGCTTTACTCGAAGTCTCCTGATTTCAATGTTAATCACATTAAAAAAGAAAAATAACCCACAGCAACACCTAGACCTGTTTGAACAAAATCCGGGTACCATGGCCTAGCCAAGCTGACATAAAATCACCCATCACATTCTCCTTTATTAAGCACTTACTGCATGCAAAGCACTATTCTAAATGCTGAGGATACCAAAGTGATGCAAAAGACATAAAAAAAAAAAAGCAACAACCCTTCCCTGAAGGATCAGATAAATAGACAACACACAAATAAAAATAATAAAGGAAATTCAATTTTAAAGAAATAAAGAAAATAAGGCAGGGAGGAGGGACAGCAAGCACAGGGGAAGATAAGGCAATATTTAAAAACGGGGTGATCAGCGAAGGCCTCACCCAGAAGGTGATGTTAAAGAGACCATGGGATGAGGGGGATGGTGTACCAGGCAAGGTGGTGGCAAGTGCAAGGTTCTAGGACCCGCCTGGGGACAGGGGGTGGCTGCAGGTGGCACGTGAAATCAGAGAGGCGTGGGGAGGCAGGTTGTGTGGGCTGTGCAGACGGTGGCAAGGACTCTGGCTTTACCCTGAGATGGGAGCCCCCTGAGGGCTTCAAGCCAAGGGCAGACATGATCACTCTGGCCATGACTGACTGTGGAAATGGGGAGACCAGATGATGATGGGGTATGAGCAATGATCAAGTTCTGGATCTATTTTAAACATAGAAAATGAGATTTATTGGTAGTTTGGAAATAGAGTATGAGAAAAAAAGGGCGTCCAAGACAAGGCTAGGGTTTGTGACTTGAGCAACTGGAAGGCTGGAGTGGCCCCCTTCTGAGCTGGGGATGGCTATGGGAGGAAGATGGGAGCTTATTTTAGATGTGTTAACTCCATTGGGTGGAAGTGTGGGGTGGGCAGCTGCAGGGACTAGTTCTGAGCTCAAAGGAGAGTTCTGGAGCTTTCAGTGATGCTTCATCTGCTCATGTGACAGCCAGCTTCCCACAGGTAGCAATCATGTCTTCTTCATCCCCAACAGCAGCTATCCCAATGCCCCGCCCCAACAGATGCTTATTTATTTATTTATTTATTTATTGAGAGAGAGCTTGCGCACGAGCAGGGGGAGGGGCAGAAGGAGAGGGAAAGTCTCAAGCAGACTTCACACTGAGCACCAAGTCCAAAGCAGGCCTCGATCTCATGACCCTGAGATCATGACCTGAGCCTGAATCCAGAGTCGGATGCTCAACTGACTGAGCTACCCAGGTGCCCCCAGATACACAATAAATACCTACTAAGCCAACATCCTTCAGGACTAGGACAGACACTCATTATCCAGTAAAAGATGGAAATTCTGGAATATTTGGAATATCTGCCTGTCTTTCTCAGGTTCACCTTCTTAAAGGCATAGCACAGGGGTTGGGTGCACAAGTTCTGGAGCCAGACTGCCTAGGTTCCAATCCCAGTGTCTCTACTTCCTAACTGTGTGACCTCAAGGAAGCCACTCAACCTCAGGTTTCCCAATTATAATATGGGGATATCTCCAAAATTCACTGGCAGGGGGAGGATTAAATAAGTTAATACCAAACAGGGCTTAGAAGAGCTCTGACACATAGAAGAAGCAGTATAAATGGTAACTATTATTAGAAATACTACCAGCATTACTTGTCATCCACTGTAAAGATTCCTTTTGACCTGCCTATGGCATAACTACACCACACTGCAAAGGGTGCTTATTCGGTGTCCCAAGACGGTGAAAAAGGTCCAAAAGCCCTCCCTAAGTTATAGAAGTGTTTGAATGAACAATCTAATTTCTTGTACTTTATATTTCCAAAATTTGGTAATACATGATTCGGTCACATTCCATTAACCAGAGTCTGTGATTAACCAACTCTCTTCTTATCCAACTTTATGGATGAGGTCTATTACAATAATTTCTTCAAACTTAGGAATTTGGGAGCTATTCCATAAATCCTGAAGGATTCCTCAGAAAGTATTTCCTCAGGGTGAAATACAAAGTAAGAAATTTCAACACACACACACACACACACACACACACACACACACACATTCGTGTACACATGAGTGGAAGGTGATAATCCTCTGCAAGAAATAAATGCTTAATCAACAGGGTCTGCCTATAGAACAACAAAATGGGACACTATAGTTACAAAAGCCAAAGAAAGTTGTCACTGAAGTGCAGCTGCTTCCTGGTTGAAAAAATGTGGAAACATCCAATACAGTTTCATAAAGTCGCTGAAGAGCTGGTCTGGGCGCCTGGGTGGCTCAGTTGGTTAAGCATCTGCCTTTGGCTCAGGTCATGATCCCAGGGTCCTGGGATCAAGTCCCGCATCGGGCTCCTTGTTCAGCGGGATGTCTGCTTCTCCCTCTGCCCCTCCCCCCTCCCCCTGCTCGTTCTCCCTCTCTCTAAGAAATAAATAAAGTATTTAAAAAAAAAAAAAGAGTTGGTCAGTATCAGACAAGCTAGGCAAAACACAGCTGACATGGACTTTGCACCACTGGCTGGTGTTGGTGCCCCAGGACACCTGAGGGCTGGAGTCCCCTCTCCTTTGAAGCACAGAAGAGGGGCAAGCTAGGGCACCATACCAGCCGGCCCCCTCGTCCTGTGCAACCAGGACACAGAAGCTGCCAGGCCCCCTCCAGCACTCCCTACACAACACAAGGGCAGTCAGACACAGGAAAACTCCAAAGCGAAGCCCTCGATACCCCAAATAGTGTCTCCTCCATCTCAGTCTTGGCAGGTAGCCATCAGGCGTAGAATGTGACCTGATTTTCTAGCTCTTTGGTTCTGGCCCCGCTGAGAGCCGATTCTTCTTCCTGAATTCAGCCCAGGTGGGGAGTAAGTCACACAAATGCATATTTAAAAGCTCAACCGAATTCTTATTTGGAGAGCAAGGAATTAACAGGGCTCAAGCAGTGGCCATCACTTGCCTGCTGTACCGATCTTTTCACAGAAAGCATCCTGGTAAAATATGCAATGATAATAACGAAAGCCCCTTTGGGGGCCCAGGAGCAAAGAGAAACTCAAATTTATGTCAAAAACTGAATGTGAATGGGAGAAAAGATCACACGCACGCAAAACCTTTAAAAGGTAAACATAAAAGAAATGTCTGGCTAAATGTATCTCTTTGTCAGTGAAAAATAGCCTAAGCCTTAGCCAAGTGTGTTGCCAATTCTTCAGCTGAAGGAGAAGAGAGAACCGCTTACTGCAGAGCAAACAGGACTTTCAGCCATGATGGAAACACTCCACCTCTGCACTGCCCAAGGCCCAGGCCAATAACCACATGTGTCTCTAGGGCACTTGAAATGTGGCTAGTGGGACCGAGGAGCTGAATATTTGATTTTCTTTCATTTTAATTCATTTTACATTTAAATGTAAGTAGCCACATGTAGGTGGTGGCCAAGGTGTGGGACCGCTCAGGACAGACACTCGAACTCAACAGCGGGCAACATCTTTCTTTTCCTCCAGTGAAACTAAAATCACAGTCAACCAACAATATCTTCAATTGTCACCAAAATACTTAGTATCTCGATACAGGCCCTGGCTGCCCCAAACTCAGAAAACTTAAGAGAAGAACAAAAGACGGAAGAAAGTAATTCCAGTGTGTCACCTCTTGCCGCGCAGTCGTGCCTATCCAGGTTATACACGTCTATTATCCCAGGACTTGATGTATTTGAAAATCTGTGCTTGCACATGTAGTCTCATTTGCAAAACCAGAATGTCAGTCTCTTCCCTATGTCTAGGAAACATGAAAAAGTGAACTTAGGGCAAGTTACTTAACCTCACTAAGCTTCAGTTTCCTTAAGGCTAAAGTGCAGATAAGAATAGTAACTTGCCTCTCCTGAGGATTCAATTCAAAGAATGCATGTGAAGTGCCTAACAGTGGTAGGAGAAGAGTAAGCACTCCGCAAGTGGCAGCTATACTTATGATTCTGTTAGTAACAATAGTGAAATCTGTAATAAAATAAGAACGGTGCTATTTAAAATAGAAGTGGACAGTCGGCAAGTTTTCTTAGGCCGAAACACTCTGAACCTGTTTCCAAGGCTATGGTAAAGTAGCCTCTAGTGAAATACATCTTGGGGACATCTTGGCACTCACGGTCAACCCCAGACAGGCAATCACCCAGTCAGATACCACCAGTCACCAGAATCTTTCAACCGACACTTACGGTGCCTCTACTCTGGGGCAGGCACTGTCCTAGGCTGTCAGATCAGAACAGTTCCCAGGCACAGAGCAACGACTCAAGACTCTATGCCATCTGTCATCTGACCCCACTGAGACACCTCGGCCAGATATGAATATTTCATTCTGGGGTCCCACTCAGTCCGAGAGGCTCCATCCCTGTTTCCTGAATCAGCCTAGGCCAGGTTCGGCTGCTGGTCCACAGAGTGGAACCAAAGGGTAAGGGAACCTGAGGGGACCTGGGCCATTTTCTCAGCCGGGACAATGAGAGCGTGTCAACAGGTCATGTTTCTCACTGACAGGCCAAATCACTTTAACAGGAAAGCTGTTTTCTGAGCCTTCAAAAGGCCAAATCTGATCTGCCTCACAAAGCAAACACAACCCGCTTTCAGCAGCCAGCTGCGCAAGCCAGTGAAATCCAACGGGAATCTCCTCCACAAGGTTCACATCAACCAGACCAATACGTCAGAAATCCCCCAGGAGTGGCTGAGCAGAAGTGTGGTGGAATTCTGTGGGGCTTGGGGGTTATTTTTTCCCTATATAGAAAGCACTCAATCAATCTTCTTTCACAACCAAGGGTACAGTCCCCTGTGGAATTCCCTTCTCTGAAGACCTCCACAAATAAAATATTTGTCTGATCATCTGCAATAATTTAAGTGTAAACTCACTCACTGGCAGGGTCAGAGATTTCTCACAACTCCTCCACCTATAAAAACAACACCCTTCGGACTGTCTCTGATACCCAATTTCTGGACCCCTCTAGCCCCCAAACACTGGTCAAGTCATGCCCTTGACTTTGGGATAGGAAAACAGGTTGTCATATCTGGAATCTCATACTTGTATTCTTTGCTGATGGGACTGTAAAAATGGTACAACCACGTTGGAGAAAGACCCAGCAGCTTCTTATAAGGTTCACATACACCTCTTCTATGCCCTAATGATTCTACTTCTAGGCATTTACCCCTGAGAAATGAGAACATATGTCCCTAGAAAGACTTGCACACAAATATTCACAGCAGCTTCACTCATAATACCCCCCCCCCGAACTGGGACTGACTCATGTGTCCATCAACGGGGGAATATATTAACAAACTGTGGTATGGACATATCCTGGAATCTATAATTCAGCAATTTAAAAAAACCCCAAACACTGATATATACAACATGGATGAATCTCAAAAATATGCTATGTGGAAGAAACTTTACACAATACCGTAGAACTCCACTTACAGGAATTCAAGAACAAACTAACAGTAAAAAACAATCAGCAGTGGTCGCCACTGAAAGGCGGGCAGGGACTGACCGGGAACAGGGATGAGGAACTTTCTGAGGTGATGGTAATATTCTCTATCTTGATAGCAACTAGGGTTACACAGGTGTACACATCTATCAAAACATTATGCAAATGTTACTCTCAAGATTTGTGCATTTCGCTCTATGCATTCACATTTTACCTTAAGAAAATCATGAACATATATTGAACTCTGAATAATAAAATGTGCATTGAAACATTTAGGAGTGACCTGTGCCCATGTCTATAATTTACTTTAAAGTACATAAAACAGTAAGTTGGGACTTACTGATGGATGGGACTTAAGGTGGATAGATGGATGAACAGATAGACAGATGTGTAATAAAGCCAGTACTGCTAAATTACACTTTAGGTATGGGTACTTGGGTGGTTACTGTTCTTGCAAATTATTTATATTTTTAAAAATGAGACAGGTGGGGAAAGAGCCATAATACCTTCTCCTTAGCCCACCAAGTTAGAAATTTGGCAAGACACCCATGCCCACCAAGCTATGGGCCCACATAGTTTTAATTTTGCGGAAAAAAGAAGATTGGAAGAACACAAGTAGCTTTACAGGAACTCCCATCACTCATGCCAAAGATTTTCTGCCTGTTTCCCTACAGACAAAGCAATTATTTGAATGGAAGCCAAAAATTCCTGCTCAAGAGGGAGAAAAAGAACTCATTCCCAATTTGTTCTCTTTCAGTTCCTGCACCAATCTATTAGCTAACTGCACAACACTCCACTTCCATTTGCCCCCTGTCCATTAAGCCAAAAGACTAACAAAGAAACACCAACGCAACGACTTGATATACAGAGGATGAGGTCTCAGTTCTCAGGACCAGAAACCCCGCTGTAGGCAAAAGAGGATGCAGAGTCAGTCTGAGGTTAAAGTGATTTCACTGAGGTTAGCACACACACACGCACCAAAGAGCCCCAAACAGCTTGTTGCTTAACCCCTCTGTGGGGTTTGGTGACATCTGGGGTCACTTGAACTTCGTAGGGAATTCAGCTGTTCAGAGATACAAATTAGGAATCCCGGCAGCCAGGGACACGTGGGGTGCAGAGCGTGCCCTACCCACAGGCCCAGAGGTCGCTCACATTACGCCTGCCTTCCTTCCTGGCAGGGCCTCACTTATCCTGAGATGACACACGATGGCAGGGGCTGGAAGACGCCTAGCATGACTGCCCGCCCAGCATCTGAAAACAGCTGTACCAATTACAAGAAAGGACTGTTGCTGGAAACCCAGGGCAGGCACTCAAATTTGGCATTTGTGCCAGACTGAAAAAAAAAAAATATATATATATATATATATATATATATATATATGCTTTTTGTTTGTTTTTAAGTCCCCCAACAAACTCACTGCCACCACCCAGTGTCCCTGGGGACCACTGACAAGCACATAGGGCAGCACGGCATGAGCAACGCGAAGGCAGCAGGGAGCGCGCCTGGGTCTAGCACTTTTGGCTTCCACGCGGTTCTCACTGCCAAGACGGCGATATCCTGGGTCAAGGGCACAGGCCCTGGTCTGCGGGGAGGAGGAGTGTTGCATGCCTGACAATCCGGTTTTCTGAAATGTACGCCGCCACCACCCCGCCATGGCCCAGACCTACCCTGGCTCCCCTTGAGCCTGGGTAAGTGGGTTAGGACGAGGAAAGAAATCCCCTTACAAAAGGGGAGATGCCGTTTTCAGCTCTAGGGACTCCCCGCGCCCCAAGTCTCTGTGCCTCGGTGATGCGCCGCTTCCTCTGGAAGCGCGGCAGGTCGGCTCCCATCTATCCAGCACCCCTGCGCGGGCAACAAACATACCTCCCAAGGCGCACGCAGAAGGGCAGCCGGAGCCACCTCCCACTCCCCACCCCCCACCCCCTCCCAGCCTCGCTCGCTCCTGAACCCGCACTCCGTGTCCAGCTCCTGCCTGATCTTTGCCAAGGACCCCCTGCAGCAGTGTCCCAGACCCACCTGTAGCCTCAAAGCTTCCCCTCTGCTTCCCTCTTTGGCGCCCCCGAGCCTGCAGAGCCCACGACCCCTACCAAACTGCTCTAGGTGCCTCTCCCCATAGCGTGCCAGGGATGATTTTTTTTTTTTTTTCCAAAAAAGTTGCCCAAGACCGCTGCGTGCCGTGGATCCGCGCAGACCCCATCCAACCCGGGCTGGGGATGCGGTGGTGGGGGCGGTGGCCCTGTGGCAGCCCCGGCAACCTGCAAGGAGGGGCCACGCGGGGCTCCTCCGGTCCGCCGCGGTCCGGGTCCGCGGGGCCAGATGGCGGGGCCTATGCCCGCCTACACCCCAAGTCCTGCCGCGCGCCCACCTACCGTTTGGAACTGGCTGAGGAGAAGGCGCCGGCGCGGGCTCCCTGAGACAGCGTGTTCCGTCCCGGGAGGAAAGTTTGTGCCATACAGAGCAGGCTGCGCGGGGAAGGCGTGGGCGCCACTGGGTGGGGGCGGGAAGCGGCGGCGCGGCGCGCTCGGGTGCCCGTCCCTCCCGCGATCTGTGCGTCCGTCCCTCCGCGGCGCCCGCGGCCGCCGCGCTCCCGCTCGCTGCGCCTTGAGCCTGGCGCGCTCCGGCTCCAGCCCCGACGCGCCCCCGCCGCCGCCGCCGCGCGTCCGCCGGCTACACTTCCTCTTCCTCTGAACTCATGTGCAAAATATGCTGCGCTGCATCTTCGGGGGAGCAGCCGGCCCCTGACAGCCGCCGCGGGAGCAGCGGGCCCGCCCCGCGCCCCTGGACGCCCTGCACCCCCTCGACGCCCCGCGCCGCTGCCTCCACGAGGCGGGCCACCTGCGCGCCGCACACGTTGCACCCCGCGGGCGACCCTCGCTGCGCCTTCGCACAGAGGTCGGAGGCTCAGGGATGCACCCTCTCGACCCCTCCTAACCAAAGTTGTGTATGGCGGGAGTGCACGTAGGAGCTGGGGTGCTGGATGGTGACTGCCACCAGGGGGCTGATGGCTGAGGGTGTGGGAGGATAATTGAGAGTGGTCCGTTCCTCTTCCCCATTCCACAGGTGGGCCACCACCACCACCCCCCACCCCCGTCTAAGTTATTTCTCGAGTTGGTGATTAACCAGAGGGATAATGCCACCGTCTCCTTGCCACACCCTATCCCACCTACTTCAGGTGTCCAGAAGGTTTGAGATGTGGGGAACCATCTTGGCCTGCAACTTTAGGTTGCCCAAGGAGACAATTATATAAATAAAGCACCAGGGCAGGGCTGACTTAGTAAAGTGAAAACGTGAGGCCGAGAGCCTATTATAAAGTATTTTTTTCTTGGAACTTTTTTAACAAAGCAAAATTACAGTGTAGGGTGAAAAGCAGGAATCCTAGAGCCAGTTAGGGTTGGCCTGGCCTGGCCTCCATACTTACTCTCTGTGTGATTGGGGTAAGTGCCTTAACTGCTCTGGGCCTGTTTCCTCATTTGTTAAATAGCACTTCCTCATGGGTTTTATGTGTAAAGTATTTAGGAAGCACTCTATAACTTAGCTATTATCATTGCTATTAATATTATAAGAGGACCGCAACAAGACAGCTGACATAATCTAATTAATTATCTACATTTTCTGGTTGCGCAAAGAGGGGGCCTTAGGCATTGGAGCCCGGAGAGTTGTGGGCTGGTTTTGGGCCCCAACAGTGTTTTAATGAGGTCCTTCTGGTACTAATAACCACCCCCCAGGGGGTAAGGAGGAGCTATTTTGTCTTCAGGAATTCCTGTTTCACACAGCCTCTCTGAGATTTTCTTCCTTATTTTCTTTTTCCACAGCCATCCCAGTTGTGTGCTCCTCCCTCCTGCGCCCTGTACACCGTTCTTGTTTGTATTTTGTTCCTTTCCCTCTCCAGCTCACCACTTGCTGGCATCACTCACCACCACCAATTTCAATCTCCCCGGCTCTCTCTCTTCAGCTTGCCGTCTGAGAGAAAACAATAAGACCAGGTGTCAGCCCAGGTCCAGGTTCAAACAAAAATGTGTGGGGACAAGGGTCCAATGGCACCACCCTGATTTTGAACACCCACCTATGAGGCCAAAAGGAGGGATGGATCTTTATGTCATTTATCTTCCAAGGCTTTGAGTTTTTACAAGTCAGGGCCCATCTGAAATCCTCCTGATCCTTTCTAATCCTTACCTCAGAGAGAAGAAAAAGTAACATTTATAGGTGTTAACCAGAAATTCAAAAGTAAACACGTAGTACTTAGATGACGATAAAGAGAAAAGGGGGAAAATGCAGGACAACCTAGTTGTGGTTGGGGGAAGAGGTTGATTTCTTTTAAGCAAATCATTTTCACTCTATAAATTTTTGCACATAAGTTTTTTTTTAATGATCGTTGGGGTTAATAAGTTATTCTGATTGTTTCCATTTTCTTCCACTCGACATTTTCCTGAGTACTAACGATGTGTAAATGTCTAAAATGTCTTTTTTCCCTGCTTGGATCTGCCTTTTTTTAGGGTTTTTTCTAGAATTCTTGACCTTTCCCCCTAAATAATTCTGACATTTCCTACCTGATAAGTAGTAGGTGTTCAATAAACATTTATGGAATGAAGTATGTGTCATTAACATCCAGATCTTTCAAGGCTTTGTGTAACCTCCATTGAACAATTATTTGAAATATTCTAGTTCTCTTTCACCTGGAATACCCAATGAGGAGTCAACGTTGGGTGCATTTGTGCTGTAGAGGTCAACCTCGATTTTCTGCTTGGCTGCCATGGACTGGCCAGCCAGGAGATAGACCCTGGGCAGCTGGGACTCACCTCTGACTGACCTCGCCTACCCAGCATCAACCCCAAAGATGCTGGAACTATATCCTGGTGGGTTACCTTGGCAACCTCACAATGTCATCTGTTAGAATGTCCTAGGGCGGCAGCTTTTAATTCTATCACAGCGGTCTCATCGGGGGTCATGTAATAGTGCTGTTTTTCCTCTGCTCACACTTCCTCCCCCTATGATTTAACACTAAGTACTCAGGGAGGGAGCTGAACACGGGGAAAACCAAGCTATTATAGCACGACAGGTCACAGATGGCCCCAGAACTGGGATCCTGAGTGTTCGCAGTCGATAAAATGCAGGCCCCAAGTTAATGGGGAAGCTGGTTCTCCCCACACCCCCCGTGGAAAGGAGAGGAGTTAAGCCAGCCTAGGCAAGCGTAAGAAGCGGCCGTGGCCAGACTGTACAATTCTTGCAAAAGCTCAGTTAAAGGAACCCCCCCCCCACTGGAGCATTTCTCTCTCTTGGCCTCAGCAGCGTCACCCCACTCGAGACGATTAAGGCCATGGGTACCAGCAGCCAGGGCAATTTAGCTGCACCCCCAGCTACACTGAAGCTTGGAGGGAAGGAGAATCCCAGCGAAACCTCTATTTGTGCCCTCTGCCTCCCCACCTCCAACCCCCACCCCATAATTTCACCACACTCAGCATCCCCCAACTCAGCTCAAAATAACTCAGGCCCCCATTTTTCTGTAAAGAGCAATAACAGCTTATGCAGAAAGCTGACCCGTCAAAAGCTTTGGGACCTGAGTTGCTGTTGTCCTGTGTTTTCACAGGGCTGTGAAAGCCAGATCTTGTACGGGGCAGCTGAGCAGCAGCATTTCAGGGCTGACGGGAAAGATAAGTAAACTCATATGTGCCCTGGGGGTATAGGAATTATTCATCTTTACCATCACGGTTAATATTTTAAGTGGGTTTGCAGCCACAGTGAGCTCACAGTTTGGCCAGCTGCTCCACACTAAATGGCTGCCGGAAGCTGGCCCCACGTAGGGTGACACGGGTTTCTATGAGGAGGCATAGTGGCAGAGGCCAGATTCTGTGCCCCAGAGCCAGTGGTTTCGGAGGTTCATGATGACAGGCACAGCCCCCACAGATGTACCCCTTCCAAGTCTGTGGTGTCCCCCGTCACTGTGGAGCAGGGCACACTCGTGCCAGGCTCCAAACAGGCCCTGTGACTCCCTCAGCTCTGTGGGGGTGTGAATTGGGGTGGCGACAGGGAGCTTCTTAGGATGTCGTATATTTGTGCATTGATTGGCCAAGGCCAGGAACTTTGGTCCACAGTGTGGTCAGACTACTACTCTCCAAATGTCACCAAAGGCGTCACCAGTTTGAGGAAACGTACGATTGCCAACTGTTCCATTCACACCATTACGCTATATATATATATATAGTTATTGTTATTTGGCTCCTGAATCCACTCGTCATTTCTCCTCTGAATTCCCAGTCTGTCAAACAGGCAGTTCAGGGGAGCAGGGGCCCTCCTGTGGCTGAGATAGAATTTGCTCTCTGGAGCAAAGAGCTGTGAGACTGAATTTCAGGAATATTGTGTGAAGCATGTTGCTGTTCGCAGGCTTCTTCCCCACATGCAGCCTGAGGAACGCTCTGGCTTTACCAAAAGCTATCCACACCCATAGCCCTTCACTGGTTATTCCTTTCATAGGACATCTCTATTGACTTGCATTTGTAAACAAACTTTATTTTCAGAGATTCATACATATATATGAATATATAAAAGCCTATACTACAGATTAAAAAATAAGAAGATTGTGGAAGTAAATCATTAAGTAAATGGTGGAATAAGATTTTGATACATTTATATGATTTCCTTCCCACCACCATTCCTTCCCCTCTCCCACTGTAATTCTTGTGATACTGTACCAAGGCTCTATGCACCAGTTTAGACTAGAGAAGACACAGCGTGCCACAAGAGAGAGTTATCATGGCAATACAACGGGAAAAAAGTAAAATTCTTGGATTTGGGGTTTTGAAAGTTGAGGTCTAAATATAAAATTAAAAAGATATGGAAAAATATGAAATCAAGTAGAACCATTATCCCCTATCACATCTCCTTTCCTTCCTTACCCACCCACTATCCCATACACACACTCACACACACACCCCCCTTCCAAAAATAGATCAAAGTTGCCAAACGCGAACAAGGTGAGCTGAGAGAAACAGAGGGGCTATGTCAATAGGGAACAATTGGTAGGACTTAGGGACTGACTACCGTCAGAATTCAGAAGCCCACTTCCCTCCATTCAAATGAGAGTCATCCAGAATAACACTTGGCAACCCTGTAGACAACTAGACAACAACTCTTGGAACTTGTCCAGGAGCACTACAGATCTTCAGCAGAGGAAGGAAAAATGCTGTTCATCCTTCCCACTACATTTGGCAATGAACTCCCATAAATAGCAGCCGGAGCACGACCTGTGGGTCAACCAGAAGGACTAACTCCTATTCCTTGAGTTCAAACCTCATTTAATAGTTCAAACCTCAACCAGAAGGACTAACTCCTATTCCTTGAGTTCAAACCTCATTTAATAGCCTCATTTAGATGCCATTTAGCCAGTGAAATGGAGAGTAGGGCTCCTCACACCATCAGGGACAGTGCAAAGATCTGAGTATGAAAGATGCTCTTACCTATTTCCGTCATGCCTGTACTTAGATGGCCTGAGTGGACCAGCTCGAGATCCTCCTTACAAGGCAGGACTGTAGTGCTCATCAGTGCAGTTCCCCCAAGTATTTCTGGTCCTCTCCTGGTCCCATGGTAGAAATCATCTTCTTAGCTCCTGGCGATTGATTAGGACAGGTTATAGGACTGGTTCAGGCTGATGAATTGTGAGCAGAAGTGATGTGTATCACTTCTGTGACAATTACTTGTCAGGATGAGACCCTCCAGAGTTCTCTCTTCTCTCTAGCAAGGCCACTGGCAACATTCAGTCCATGAATGATTGTGGGAAGCTCAGCCCTCCATCTAACCTGTAATGATTATGTAACATGAAGAGGAAATGATTTGTTTTAAGCCACTGAGACTACAAGTTGTTTCTTTCTGCAGTTTAAGCTAGCCTATGCTGATTGATACTACCTGTTAGAAGCCATTAGATGTTCTGGAAGGCATCAAGAGCATATCTGGGAGCTACAAGAATAAAGGAGAGGGTCAAATTAGAGGAATATTTTACACATTAACTTAGAATCCTGGTAATTCTCAAGATGTCCAGCTAAGGTCCATGATCAAAAAAGGAATAAGAGCTATTATTGGGGCACCTGGGTGGCTCAGTCAGTTAAGCATCAGCCTTCAGCTCAGGTCATGATCCCAGGATCCTGGGATCAAGCCCCACATCAGGCTCCTTGCTCAGCGGGGAGCCTGCTTCTCCCTCTCCCTCTGCTGCTCCCCCTGCTTGTGCTCTCCCACTCTCTCTCTGTCAAATAAACAAATAAAAATTTTTTTAAAAAAGAGCTATTATTTACTCACTCATTTAATGTTAACCTATTTATTGAGAACATACTATGTGCTGATACTATGCTAGGAACAGGGATACAGCAGGGAATGAACAAGCACTGTTCCTATTCCTAGAAATCTTTTGCTTTAACAACATCGAGCTAATGATTGAACAGGAAATAAGAGTCTGGAGAAATTGAGACATCTGCCCAAAGGGATGCAGTTAATAAATGGTGAACTGGGGCTTAAACTTGAGTTTTTGACTCCAAATTCTTGGGCTTTCCTCACCATCTCCAGCCACTTTAGAATCACAGAATCAGTATCCCTTCAAGCCTACTCTAAAGAGTAGGTAGAATTTAATCCTAGGCTGCCTTCTGCCTCCCTCCTAATGTTTGCTGACACCTGAAATTTCTTTAATAAGCACAACTTTTCATTCCATAATTAGTACTTAGCACAGGGCCTGACAAATAGGCATTCTCTAAATGTTTTTTTTTTTTTTAATGAGTAAAACATGCTTGAATGAATCAGTGAACGAAATAAGAAGGCTTAACTACTTAAAACTATTGATTTAAATATGAGATACACTCAATCTAGCTTGTTCTAAACCACAACTAAGTAATCACTCAACATGGGTGTGATGCCTGGTAGGGAGGAATAGGTTTTTTGAAATACTGATGCTCATTCCAGTGCCAACATATCCTGTCAGCTTGCCCCTTCTCTTTGATTGGGGAACAGCTAAACCGTGTGGCATCAGTAGCTCAGGAAATGGTTATTTCAGCAGAGAGACAAAGAAAAGTCTTAGAGGTCTCAAAAGCTTTTGAGTTTCAGTTGTTCAAAGAGACTCAAAATTAAAAAAAAAAAAAGAAATCTTAAAGAGGCAGAAAAAGATCTCTCCATCCTCCCCGAGTACATACTATCACCCCATACTGCAGAGAGGGAGGTGCAAGAGTGAGTGGATGTTGTAAGTCCCTCAGAAAGACAGACCCAATATCCTGGCCCTACAGCATACACAAAAAGAAAAAGCAGGCACAGTAAAGTAGAAGATAAACTACAGTTTATCTACAGATAAACTCTAGACAAAAATCTAAAAACAACTCTGTGAAAGCAATGAAAGGCAACTAAAAATAGGTAGAAACTAGAAGAGAGGCAACACTTGAAAAATGAAAACATCCGTGGGTGGGTTTCCCTTTGTTTTAAATGGCTTTTTCACCCGGGCTAGGCCCCAGTTAGCACCCCACAGGGCAGCCCAAACTCAAACAGAAAACTACAGTCACACCAGCTAAGGAATCAGAAGACACAGTTCAGAGTGATCACAGCAGCAAGGGAGTGAGGGGACAGAACCCTACAAATGAGAGAGCCACCGAACTATATTAACTCTGCTCTAACCTCAGGCCGCACCCACTGCAAGGGAGACCAAGGTTGGAATTTTAGTCCAGCAAAGTTAACTGCCGCTAAGATGTTTTAAAAATCAGTATTCTTGCGAGTCACATAGCAGAATCCAGAGTCTTGACTATGTATCATTCACAAAGGTCTACAATACCCTCCCAAATTATTAGGTGTTAAGAAGAAGCAGGAAAAAGTAACTCATATCCAAGAGAAAAATTAGTCAATGGAGACCAACCTCAAGATAAGACAGGTGTTGAAATAAGATTAAGATGTTAAGCAGCTATTATAACTACTCTCAAGAATATAAAGGAAAATATTTGTGATGAAGGAACGAATAGGCAATTTCAGCAGAGAAATACAAACTATGACAAGAAAAGAACCAAATGGAAATTCTAA
The DNA here is from genome assembly GCF_023065955.2 of Ursus arctos. Lineage (NCBI taxonomy): Eukaryota > Metazoa > Chordata > Mammalia > Carnivora > Ursidae > Ursus > Ursus arctos. The sequence goes on from NW_026622875.1 coordinate 32,632,864, forward strand.
AACTGAATATTTGATATAAAAGTGAATAATAGGGGTATCTGGGTGGCTCAGTCATTAAGTGTCTGCCTTCAGCTCAGGGCATTCTGGGATCAAGCCCCGCATCAGGCTCCTCCCCTGGGAGCCTGCTTCTTCCTCTCCCACTCCCCCTGCTTGTGTTCCCTCTCTCACTGGCTGTCTCTCTCTCTGTCAAATAAATAAAATCTTTTTTAAAAAAGTGAATAATAATGGTGGGTAGTATAATAAAAACCTGAGATGTATTAGGAGGAGCCCAAATACAGAAGGGACACATGGCTCCTGCCCCAGGTAGAGCTCAGGCTGGTACCCAGCATGGTACATCTGGGCGGATGGGTCGGAGGAAACATCCAGGTTCCCTGGACCTACCACACCATGGGAGAAATAGAACATCCCCTGAGCAACTGAAGGAAGCACAGAAGTGGTAAAGGGCTAGAAATAATCTCTCAAAGATTTCAGTAGTTGGGTGCCTGGGTGGCTTAAGTCAGTTTTGCGTCAGACTCTTGGTTTCAGCTCAGGTCGTGGTCTCAGGATTGTGAGATAGAGCCCCGAGTCAGACTCCATGCCCAGTGTGGGGTCTGCTTGAGATTCTCCCCCTCTGCTCCTGCCCCCCCCTCTTTTTCTCTCTCTTTCTCAAATAAATAAATAATCTTTTTTTAAAAAGGAACATAAGGTAAGTTTTTTTGTTTTCTCGTTTTTTGGTTTGTTTGTTTTTTTTTAACACATCTGAACTATGCTAACATGAGATAATGTGTGTCATAGGAGGCGGGAGATTAGACAGTTGAAGGCTGACATTGATGATTAGCAAACAAATACAGGGTCTCCTCCCACTCAGGGACTCTGAGCAGTTAAAAGTCATTTCCTCCCTAACTGCTAGCAGGTGGTTCAGGCTCTACAGTATGAGCACAGCTCCTCAAGCTACCTGCTTTTTCCCCTTCCAAATAGGATTTTGTTTAAAGGAGCTTCCTTGCAAGAGGTTTTGTTAACTGAGATTTAACTGTATGGCCTGATATGTAGCCATTTATTTCTCTCCTATGTCCCCAACTGCATGAAGGTTCTGATCTAGTCGTTTCTCCATTTCCTAGAATGCCCTGGCTTATAAAATAATATGAATGAATGAATGAATGAATGAATGAATGAATGAATGAATGAACGAACGAACAAAGGAATGAATAAACAGGTGAATACCATTTGTCTTAGTCTGTTCAGGCAGCTATATCTAAATACCATAGACTGAGTGGCTTATAAACAACAACAATTTGTTTCTTACAGTTCTGAAGGGTGAGAAGTCCAAGATATGGACCTTTAAACTCACACTCAGTGTCCGATGAGAGCCCACCTCCCAGATGACCATTTTTTTCAATACAACCTCACATGGTAGAAAGAACAAGAGAGCTCTCTGAGGCCTCTTTTATGAGGGCAGTAATCCAATTCATGAGAGCTCTATGCAAATGACCTAATCAGCTCCCAAAGGCCTCACCTCCTAATACGATCACCTTGGGGGTTAGGATTTCAACAAATGAATTCTGAGGGGATACAAACACTCAGACCATAGCACCATTCATACCAGGCGCTAATGCATCTATGTTGGATTAATGTTTCTTGCAAAGCCCGCTCTTCCCTCCTCCTAACTCATTCTGTTCTCCTCATTCCTTTTGAAACACATTTCAAGGGTTTAAATGTCAGTGGCTGCAGGCCCACTTTCCTCCCTCCTGTTGTCTGCCATCTCTCTACTCAGCTGAAATGGGAGTTTTGGAATGGAGCTCTCCGTCAATCACCACTGAGGCCTTTTCTCTCAGGCCTACTGTTTCCAGGCCCAAGTATCAAGAGTCAGGCTGACAGCCTTGGCCCCTGGTGGTCTGGGGAAAGAGCCGGAGAGGCTTTTTAGCAGGCCGAAATCTTGCTTTTGGCATGTGGCCTCTGCTAAGCAACAGCTGGATGGCAACAGGCCAAACTCAAGCATCTGCCTTCTTCTCCAGGCATTAGTATCAAGCATCTTTGCTAACATTATTATTAAGGAATTATCAATGTTTTAGAAGTGTTATCACTTCTTGAAAAAAAAAACAACTAGTTAGGTCATGCAGGACAGGGCCTCAGTGGTTAAGATATAACAAGACAGATCTTATTTCTCCTTTCCTTGTAAGATCATCATTATACTGATGTAATTATCTTGAAGAGAGATTCCAAAAGCCACCTCCACTCTTGTCTTTTCTCTAATCCCAGTTAGAGGCTCTAACCAAGAGCCTATAAGTAAAGTTCATTTTAAATAATTGCAAGCGTGCCCACCAGGGTTCTTGTAGCACACTAGAGAGATGGGCTCTGGTTACCTTAAGGTGTAAAGAAAATTAAGAAAAGGTTTTTGGGCAGTTAACAGAATCAGTGGGAACACTGAGGAACCAGGCTTAGGCAGTGTGGCTAATGGTGTTTTCCAAAGATGGCCTGCAACAATATCTCCCATCCCATATGCTCTTCCAGAGACTTGCCAATCCCCCATCGAAAGGTGGAGTATGATTTCCCTCTCCTTAATCTGAGCAGTTTGCTGCACATTTGTAAGCAATGGAATGAGACATAAATAAAGCTGTATGACTTTTGTGGATAGAAGATAATGCCCTCTATAGAGAGAAGAAAAAACAGCTGGTGTTCACTCATAAAACACTCAGCTACCAAGAAGCAGTCCAACTGCTTTGAGGCCACCATGTTTTGAGGAAGCCCAAACCAGCCCATGTGGAGACCGCATAGAGAGAACCACATGGAGACTACATGAAGAGGGAAAGAGATGCCCAGCCAGTCCCAGGCTACTCCAGTCTCACACTAATTTAAACTGATGAGAGGCCCAAGCCAGAACCACCCGGCCTACCCTTTCCCAAATCCTGATTCACAAAAAAAATCATAAGAAATAACAAAATGGTTCTTGTTTTAAAGCCATTAGGTTTTGGGGTTACTTGTTACGCAGCACAGCTAACCAGAATAGTCAGAAACAAAGGAATGTAAGAAAAGAATCAGAAATAGTTTATTCAAACGGGACCTTCTCAGCAGCTAGATTTCCTTCATCTCCCTTTGAATTCCCACTGCTAAGTGCCTGGTTCTACAGAGTTAAATAAGAAAATAAGCAATCAACATAAACCTTGAAATTTCGGCGGCATACAGATTGTTTTAAACATAAAGTTAGCAATCTCAAACAAAACTCCCTCAAAACAGTCTCCTCACTCCCTCCTGCCTTTCCTACTTGTTCATACTACAAAATAAAACTAAGCCAAAGATATCAGGTGGTGTTTTGTCTAGGTAGGCACGCATTTTGTGAATGTATCTTTTTTTACATTTTTAAGATGCTCATTTTCATGTTCTAAAAATGTGGGCTGAAATATGAAAGAAACATACCTCTAAGCTCTTAAACACACACACACACACACACACACACACACACGTGTGCTTTTTGTGGGACTTGCACAGTAAAACACATCAATCCTCAAATCATTTGGGTGGAGGGAGAGCCCTTTGAACCACAAGTGGAACAGTGACAAAAAGTACTCTTGCTACTTTTTGAGAACCACTAGCTTATCTCACCTTCAAGTTCCTATTTTTGATTCTCATTATGATACTCAAAAGAAACTTTCATTAGCATTTTTACTCAAACAAAACCAAGAAGCAATTAACAACTGCTTTAGGATTTTCAAATCCTGACATTTGGGAATTTCCCAGAAAGTGTTATTAATTTTACAAGTAAAATGTGTTCAGGAGGGAAAATACAGCCCCTGATTCATCTGCCTGACCACACAACAAGTAGAGGGTCATCTATTCCTGATACATCAGCCCCCGAGTGTCCGTGGAATGACCATGATCACCCACAAATGCCAGTGTTGTCCCATTGTCAGATGATGGAAACCTGGAAAGCCACAGCTTTTCCAAATGTGTTTGCCAGCAAGACTACCAACAGATGTTGCCACAACTTGGCTTGTTTGGGCTGCCAAAGAGGACCAGGGAGGATCGGGCCATATAACCCATTTGGATAGAGGCTAAAGATTGATGTCTTAGGTCATGTTCCAGATTCTACTGCTGAACAACAAATCACTCCAAAATGCAGAAGCTCCACCACCTTTTATGAGCTAACCTATGGTCACATAGTGACTCCCTCCCTTCTTTCTCTCTCTCCCTCTCCTGCTTTCCCCCTCTCTCCCTCTTCCTCTCCCTCCCTTTTTGTGGCCTCTATTAGGATGCTTGCTTCCTTTTAGCGTAAGGATGGCTGCCAGCAAGGCTAGGCTCATATTGCTCCTGCTCAGCAACCCCTGTGAGGAAAGAGCTTTCCTTTCAAAATCATTCTTACAAAAGTCCCATCCCCATCATTGAGCGTCACTGGCTTTGAGTAGCCTGACTTGGTCACATGACCATCTCTGAACCAATCACTGTGGCCATGGGGATGTGAGCCTCTGATTGGCCAGGCCTGAGTCATGCGCTCATCCTTGGGGCTGAAGACAGAGTCAGTTCCACTAGAATCGCACAGATTGAAAGCAAAGGAGGGGCAATGCCACAGGGGAAATCAGGGAACAGTTCAGAAGAAGAGGTGTAAGACCAGAAAAAATACTCCTCGCAAAAGAAATTAAAGACCATGTGAGGAATCCAGTCACTGGTGAACTAGGATAGAAAGGCTAAAATTATCATGGCAGGACCAAAGACTTCATTCAGAGTCAGGTGTCCCTGAGCCTAGACTGCATCTGATTCCTCTGCTCAGGGGCAATGTGGATTCCAGAATTTGGGGCCAGAGTCACACATGAAGATCTAATCACCCAGGAAAGAGGCTCCGTGGCTCCAGCTTTGGGGCTGGATGGACTCAAAAGCAGGAGGCCAAAAATTCTTTAGAATTTTATTCTCCAGTTAGATCAGAGATCCTTGGTGACCACACAAGTTTTTAACAACTCAAACTGTAAATTTTGTTTGATCAAATATCACATAAAGATTAGAGATTTAAAAATAAGATCTATGAAGAAAGTCAAAGGAATTGGTATTAACCAGGGAAAATAAACTGAAAACCGCATGTGTGAGTACACACACACACACACACACACACACACACACTGCACAGAGATGGAGTATTTTTAATTATGTCATCTTCCTTATTTAAAAAGATGGTAACTAGCCACTCTTGAGCTCTACTGAGGATGAAATAAAAAGCAAATGGGCTTAATTGCAGCATTGGGGAATTAAACACGAGAAGGAATTCTTTGTTCAACACTGGCCTAAATTTTAAGCTTTATTTAATTGTAAGCTTCCTCTGGGTGAAAGAACTGTGTCGTCTTTATCTTCCCTAAAATTTGAAAGGACAGATATCCGAAAACTGAGAGACAGAGACCTGTACCAGACTCTCTAACTTTTAAGATTTTATTCACGGCTACATATGAATCTGATTTATGCATTAGATCAGGAATACTTTGGCTGCAAGCATCAGACAACCTGACTTTAATGATTTAAACAGCTAGGGATTATTTTTCTTACATAACAAAAAGTCTCAAGGCAACAGCTTACTGGCCCTGGTTTGCAGCTCACAATTCTTTTGGCTCTTCCCTCATAGTAGCAAGATGGCTGCTGCAACTCCAGGTATCACATCCATCTTCCATCAGAAAGAAAAGGGAAGAGACAACACCTATATATGGGAAGCATATGCTTTCCCAAGAACCAAAAGAAAACATGAACTTATGTCTTACTGGTCAGAATTATGTAACTTGGCCACCTCCAGTTAAAATTTAGGGTAAAGGATTGAGAATGGAAGTTAGATCAGCCATGGAGTTAGATCCATGGTGCATATTGCATTATTTTTGCAAATATATGGCTGTGAACATGATGTGAACTGGCAAATATTTGTCCCAAGCAATGCCTTCTTTCCTGGAATTTAGGCAGATCACTTATCTCTCATAGACATTCTCAGCTTTCCAAGTCAGCTAAGCCTTTATGTTTGGCTCTATATTTTGGTGTGGGACGTGCTTCTCCCCAGACTTTGTTATCAGATCCTAGTGAGACTGTTGATCCAGAAGGATGTCCTGACCATAGGTGTGTAGGCACATGATCTAGGCCCAGCCACTCATAGTAACCCAATCACTTGTTACCAGTGATCAGGCTATAGGTGGTCATGTGACCCTAGCAGGACCAATCAGAGTTATTCCCTAGGATTGTTTATTTAGAGTTAGAGAAAAAAGAATCCTCAAATTTTGGCAGGAGCACTGGAAATCAACTGCTGGTAAACATCTTCCCATGTGGAGAAAGCATATCTTTAGGAGAAAATGAGGCTACAACCACCAGTGATATGCAGAGTTTAAACAGCATGTGAGAGCAAAGAAGAAAGAAGTAAGTACAACCTTATTTAGGTCTCTGAATCTAATTGTGGATGAACTTCCACTCACATGAGCCAAAATTCCCCTTTTTGTTCGATTGGTTTAGCTGCATTTCTAGCCACTGCACCTGAGAGTCTTGATTAATTAAGAGGTTGCACAAACACCCAATAATGCAAATGCCATTTACTTGGAATTAAGGAAAAGGTTTGCCAAGGGGAAATGGGGAAATGCTTCATGTACTTATGTTGAGCTAATAAGATTTTTTAAAGCACTTAGAAATGTCATAATATGCAAATGCTGCTGTTAAACAATTACAATGTCTGTAATTGTTTCCTGTCCTTTTTTTTAGAGCCCATTTAAAGACCTCTAAGATGAGCAGTGTTTGTCATCTGCCCCTCTACTATGATTGCTTTACATACTGGAAAATACTGCTATAGGAGGGACCTTAGGATGACAGACTGGAGAGATGGCATTGGGCTGAAATAGGAGCCAGACATTTGAGTTTTTCTATCTGTGCTGTGCTACTTAAGTGCTGTGTGGACTAGTATAAGTTACTTGGCCTCTCTGGGCTTCAGTTTCTTCAGCTGTTCACTCAAAGACATAAACTAAAACTTCTGAGGCCCTTTTCACTTCTCTTGTTCTGTGTCAATATGAGCACTTAGACTGACACCTGACTTTACCCATAAGACCCAGCAGTATGCCCAAGTCCTACAGCGAGGACATGGTCTAGAGCTGAGACATCCTGACCCCCAGACTGTCCTCTAAGTCAGACTAACATCCTGAACAATTTTAGGAGAATAGCTGCATTCTGTTGGGCTGATAGGACTTAACTTTTGTTCATTGCAGAGTACCTGATTATTTCACTCCATATCACCAAGCATAAAGAATGAGGCCAGGTCATAAGCTCAGTCCCTATGTGGGCTACTTAACTTCCCTCCTTCTTGGCCCATGAGTTACCTCAGTGACAGGCTGCTGTCTTGCAAATGCATGCACATGGCACAGAAGGAGCAGGAGAGAGAGTGCACATGCAACCAGGAGGACTATTGGGGAATAATGGGAAAAAGCCACTGGCGTCCATCTCCTATGGAGTGGGTCTCTGAGTGTATGAAGAAGGTGCATACAAAATCATTGCCTGAGTGGGAAGTTAGATGCCAAGGTGAGGGGTCAGCTACTTCCCCAGACCCACCATCATGCCAACAAGGACAGTGCAATGAGGAAGGGGGCTCAGTGTCTCTCCATAGTAGTATCTAGGGAGAGAGTCACAGGTGTTTCAAGGTGATTAAAAATAAAAGAGGGAGGAGGCATTCAGTGCTCAAACATGTGTGAAAAGTTCTACACTCAACAGATATGAAGATGCAGGCACAGCCTTTAACCACCTTGACTCCTGGGCATTTCCAAGCTGGCTGAGATCTACAAAGGAGATTTTTCCTTCAGTGGTTTGCTCTGAGTTAACTCTACCATATTTGACTAGGAAATCCCTTTTGAAAGGAACTTTTTGGTTGACAAATGTGTCCTGGAGAAATACTTAACCAGATGATCCTGCAGACCAGAGTTTTCCAAACATTTGTGACCATGACCCATGGAATATGGGGAAATATATCTCACCCCACAGCCTGGTGCAAACTCATTTATATTTAAAAAACTCAAACAAAACATTCACGACACAAAACTGACTCCTTCTTTCTGCGACATATCCTGATATCTGCATCTTGTTCTGTTCTATTCTATTTGGTTCAGTTTCCTTATTTAAAAAAAGGGGGGGTGAGATCCACTCAGTTGACCCAGTAATGAATCACAACCCACAGTCTGGAAAACACTGCTTCTCATACTTCTCATGGCTATCTGCTGAGTGCCTGGGGCTTTGCTTCCTCTGTGGGTAGGGTGTTGTGGGTGCTGCTTTCCTGTCCTGGCAAGACAGGCACAAGCTACACAGGAACAGGACTGGCTCAGGGTTCTGGGGCACTCAGTCCGCATTTGGGCGCCACCTGCCCCACGTGTGGCGTCTGTGCCAACCTGCTGTCAGCACAGCGACAGGGCGCTTGGTCACCTCTGCTCCTTGCGCTTGAGCGACAGCGGGCTGCGTTCTCATGGACACCACACCCTCCTCCCTTTCTCCTTCCTTCAGTTAACATTCAGTGGTATCTACCCTTAGCCAGGGACGGGAGGCGGGGAGAGCCTCCTGGAAACAGCAGACGTGAGGACAGAATTCCACCAGATGATGTAGAGCAACTACTATAAGAAATGCGCCCAGGCGGAGGCCCTTGGAACAGTGGCAGCTGAAAATAGGGGTGCTGGGACCTCATCGGGGAGCTCAGGGAAGGTGTTCCTGCAGATCTGCGAACTACAAGAGGAATAGACATCCAGTGGGTGATGAGGGAACAGCATGAGCCGCCGCCGCCGCGCAGCCGGTGGGGGATGGCAGGAACCAGGCTGAACCACAGCCAGGTAGGTGAAGGGAAGGCAGGTAGGTGGAGTGTTGGGGGCGTCTTAGTTCCCGCTGCCATCACACAATACCACAGACTGGGTGGCTTATAAACAACAGATGTTTCTCACAGTTCTGGAGGCTGGAAATCCAAGATCATGGCTCCGGCACACTCCATGTGGTAGTAGGTGGGGACCCTCTTCCTGGTTCAGAAATGGCGCCTCCGTGCCGTGAGCTCACACCTTGGAAGAGGTGAGGGAGCTCTGTCAGGCCTCTTTCCTAAGACCACGGATCCTATTCATAGGGCTCCACCCCCATGACTTAAGCCCCTCCCAAAGGCCCGCCTCCTAAAATCACGTGGGGCGGGAGGATTTCCACAAATGAACTGCGGAATAGGGATAAGGAAGCATTCAGAAGTAGCTGAGGGGGCGGAGCACTGGGCGGGGCACGCAGAACCCTGGAAGATTTCCTTTCACCGCCTGGGGGTTTTGATCCTGTGAACATGATCAGATTTGCATTTTGAGAAGACTGCTCTGGCCACAGTGTGGAGGAGGGGTTGGGGGATGGTGTGGAAGTAGGGGTTACTGGTCGTCCAGGTAACCGACAATGCAGATGCCCCCGGAAGAGAGAGGAGGGCTTGCACGGGAGGAGCCATGGTAGCAAGGGGAAGAAGTTGGCAAAGTGGGGGAGACTCACGAGGCAGCATAGATAGTGCCCGGGAATAGAACAAATGCAGGGTAGGAGGTGGCAGAAATGACTCCCTCCCTCTCCGGCTCACACCAGCCCAAAGCCTCCTTTAAGAACCAATGTCAGCAGTGAGAATGGAACAGAGCCACTACCCGGCCCTGTCCCGGTCCCCGGCGGAGGCCCCACACACTCTCTTGCCCATGCACACTTTACAGCACTCCCTGTCATTTTCTGCCAACGTGACGATCTCCGCTCCTTTCTCTTGGTGTCCTCTGCCCTACGCTGCAGAGTCCAGTTCTCTCCATTCAGCCTACAGAGGGGCTGTAGGAGTCAGGCCTCCGTGAGACCTCAAATAATTCAAGGTTTACATAATTCAAGAGCAGTCCTTCCAAAGCATTAAGGGTAATTCGGCTTCGTGGCAGGAGTGGCTCCTCCACGTGCCAGCAGCATAAACCTACCATTGAACCCACTCGGCTTACAGCTGAGAAATATTACCTGATTCTTCACCAGCTTTTCTATGTAAAGGGTTTGAATTATTTTTTATCATGTATATAAAGTGAGACTTCATATTTTTATCCTGTTAGCTAGAATATCTATAATGCAAATTCATATCAATTTGTGGTCACTTTGGGGTTCTGCTTTCCTGAGGCTTCTGCAGTCTGCAGGGGGCCTCCAAAGCCAGAACCAGCTGCTCAGGCCCAGATCTGTCTGGGGTCTTGGACTTCCACCCCACCCCACCCTGGGGCCTGCCCTTTTCAACTTGGTCAAGAGCCATGAGCAGGCGTTGAGGAGAAAGACAGAGCTCCCTGGACAGCAGCAGGCTCAGAGGACCAATTGGAGGCAGCAAAAACAGAACAGAGGCTTGACAGATGGGTTTGGTCAGTGGAGACAGGAGGAAAAAGGTAATGGGGCTCGGCATGTTTAGGGATCACTGATCAGGCAGTCTCAGGTATGGGGGCAGAGGGTGGGCTGTCTAGCTTATAGTAGGAATGCGTCAAAGTTTTTTTGAGTGAGTGAGTGAATGAACACATTACACAGGGTCAGAAGTTACTTGTCCTATTTAAGTACTGATTTGTTTGTCAATATATCATTATGAAAAATTTCAAACCCACTGAAGAGTTGAAAGAATTATACAGTGATCGCCTATATACCCTCCATGGAAGTTCTATGTTTAACAGTTTACCATACTTGCTACATTACATTTCTAGCCATCAGTCCATCCATCCATCCATCTGGTTTTTGGATGCATCACCAGGTCACAGACACAAGTATACCTCACCCCAAAACTCTCAGCATGCATATCAGTAACTAGAGCCCACTGTTTGTTTACATCTCTTTTTTTACTTCTGAGATAAGATTCACACTCAATGACATGCACAACATTTAAATGTGCCATTAGATGAGTTCTGACAAATGTATCCCAAACCTCTATCAACTTACTTAACACTGTAGCACTTCAGGAAGTTTTCTCAAATCTTTTCTCATTCATGCCCTTCGCTCACCTCCAGAGGCAACCACTATTTTGTTTTTCTTTTCTACCTTAGATGAATTTTGACACAAATAGGTGGAATCATACATTATGTACTCTTTTGTGTCTGGCTTCTTTTGGCTCAGCATAATGGTTTTGAGATTCGTCCTTGTCACAGTGTATATTAGTTGTTTATTCCTTTTGATTGCTGAGCAGTATGCCTTTTTATGAATAGGCCAGAGTTTGTTTATTCACTCGTTTGTTGACGGACTGTTTGCGGCTATTATGAATAGATCTGCTATGAACAATCTTGTTAAGTGCTTATTCTTTATTATAACAAAAGCTAAAATATCATGAACTGGAAACCTCAATAAAAAATCTCCAGCTAAGCCTGAGAGTCTTCTGGATAGAAAAAATAAATACGAGCTACCCTTTGTGGTGGACTTACATTGTGCCAAGCCATCTGCTGAGACTTTTCCTTCCATCAATCATTCCACTTCATCCTCACAGCCCTGTTTTCCAGATTAGTGAACTGAGGCTTAGAGCAGGGAACTGACTTGTCCAAGTTCTCACAGCTTGCACGTGGCCGACCCTACGCTGCCTTTTAGAAAGTGGCATGAGCTTCAGTAGTAATCTCAAAGCCAAGCAAAGATGATTATGATGTTTTGTTTTTTCATTTATCACATTTTATTATAATACTGACATCATTTTTATTTGCCTTCAGGCTTTAATTACAATAAGTGAAAGTGAAGAGCCAAGAATTACAACAGAAAGAAAGACCATTCTTTTACTAAGAAATCTTCAGGAACAGCAAAGAACTTAAAAAAATTACTGATACATGAAAAACAAAACCTTTTCCTATTACAAAATACTAGGATAAAGCTCTAAAAGATGCATGCTTGATCAGATTTTTATCCGTATATAAAAGCAGATATGACCAACTTGGAATGTTTGCCAGGAAACCTGCAAAGGAAGGACAGATTTACTACTACTGTTGATCTAGTCTACCCTAGGGGCCAGGAAGACCTGCTGGATCACTTACATGCATTGAACTCATGTTGTCTTCCAGCAATCTCAATATCTATTCTTCCCTTCTTCCTTAGTAATGGAACCCTTAATGTTTAGCTGGATATTTGGCCTGACAGAATAAAGACATTTCTCATCTTCCTTTGCAGCTAGGTTTGGCATGTGACTGAGTTCTGACCACTGGGATGTGAAGAGAAGAGGCATGTGCAACTTCCAGAAAGAGGGTGACCTCAAAGGGAAGTGTGGCCTTCTTTGTCCCTTCCTCCTTCCAGATAGATAGAAGCAGATGCAATGGCTAGAGCTACAGCAGCTATTTAGGACAACGAGGTGGAAGAAATGTGGTATGAATGGGAGAACAAAAATGTAGAAAGCCTGGGTATTTGACAACCATGGAGGCACTATACAAGTTCTGGAATCTACATTGCCAGAGTTTGTTTATGTGAGAGAAAAATACACTTCTCTTGTTTAAGCTACTCTTAGTCTGTGTTTTCTGTCATTCCAGCTGAATCTAAACCTGATATAGGAGGTACTGCCATCTCCATTTTATAGATGAAGAGAATGAACATCAAGTTTGCACAGCTGGGGTACACTCTAGTTCCTGGAGGAGAATTATGCCCTACCTTTGGAATTGGTTGATTCCCTGACTCCCTAGGATGACAATGGCAAAGTGCCCCCAAAATATCCCCTTCCGGTTTTGCTCGCTGGAGCCATGCTGTGTGTCCACAGAGAGCAACAGCATAACACAGCTTCCTTAAAGACTAGCCCTAGAGAGGCCTCAGATCACTGTGGGACTGAGGTCAGGTTTCCAAGAGCCACAGATTTGGGTATCTGACTCTGAGAAAGCTTCTTAACACCCTGAACCTCAGTTTCTTCTTCTTTAGGATGGGGATGATTGTAATAGTATCTATGACAAAGTTGCTGGGAGGCTTAAGGAAGAGGACACACAGTGCCTGACACAGACCAAATGATTAGTAACTGGCAGTTTTTATTATTAGCTCCTAAAGCTGGGATGGAGTCAGACCCTTATTATGTCTTTTTCCATTCTTCCATTGTGAGGACTAGCCTGTCTTCCATTTTGAGCTTTCCTCCCCAAACAAGATTAAACAAACACCCCCTTTCTCCTCGTAGACTGGGGTCCCCACCCTACACTCACCTCAGTACACACAATCCCTCACACAATTAATTGCCCCTTAGACTCAGCTGAAAAACCAGACATGCAGCACATGGCTGCCCACCCCCAGCCATGCACCTAAGTTTTCAAGCACAGGGAAGTTTTAGTAAGAGATTTGGTATTCCTAACATCAGGATTTGTACCCACCATTTCTACTGCTCATTCTTAAAAAGAGTTGGCTCAAAAAAACCCCAAGAAAACCATAAGGCAGCAAAATTTGTCTTTAAAGCCATCCCGCAAGTCAAATATCCTCTTAAAGTTGCCTGCAGAACCCACATCCTCTATGGTTCTGTGTAGCAGGCGAGACTCTAGCACAACTTCTTTGCCTGGGTGCTATTCTCCATGGAATGAATGAATGAATGAATGAATGAATGAAAGAAAGAAGAAAGAAAGAAAGAAAGAAAGAAAGAAAGAAAGAAAGAAAGAAACTTTCTGATATGATAACAAATACCACATGGATAACAAATCCCCACCTGTATGTAGGCTAGGAGGCTTCTGGGTGTGAAGAGGGCACATGGAGTTTTTGCAGGGAGATCTTTGAATGCCTTACTGTCCATGGACTCGGTCGCTTCTGTATCTCCCACAACGTTATACCACTGCTTTTCAAACATGTATATGCACTATTGTGATGAATAATATTTCATTAAAACATTATATAAGCATTAGATAATCAATAGATACTAAACACACAACTGCTATCATGCAAGAATTAAACCCCTAGCTTAATGCTACTCATCAAGAACTTTGAGAAACAGTCCCACAGTTAGTGATTCTCCTGGTAGAGTTTCAGACACAGAAGCAGTCGAGAGAATGGATGCTTGGAGGCCTCCAGACCATTCACACTGGGATAGAGCTCACCTCATGGGTAGTGAGGCTGCACTGAGAAACACAAACCTAGAGCCCTGAACTAGACAGAGATGCTGTGCCCAAGGAGCACAGCATGCATCACTCCCTTCACTCTCCTTATGCGGAAAAGAGGGTCAGGTCCCACGTGCATCCAACACCCAGTACATGGCAGTCATAACCAGGGTGGCAAAGAGAGAAAGTGGAAAGAGTGAAGGAACAAGCGGTGGAACCTCTGCAGGCAAGCTACTGACTCTCTTGTTTCAGCCAGGGTTATCTGATTATAAGCTCCAGAAATTGACTCTGGACAACTCAGGTGAGAAAGTATGTACTAGAATTAAAGCTGAAGAACCAGGCCTTAGGAAGGACAGAAGGAGGATGATGGCAGCAGATACTTTAGGAGAGCTCCAACCACTTTCCATCCATGGTACTTCACCAAGTTTGAGATTCTTTGGGAAAAGCACAAAATTAGCTAGAAGACAGTAGGGTACCATGAGTGGAAGCCTCCCCCCAAACCCTCACCAAGACTGGGGAAGGCATGTCCCTCAAAGAAAGCCAGGGTGCTGGCACCAGAAAAAGGGGGAAAGATGCTGAGCATGGAGGAAACAGCATGTCTATTCTCTTTCTAAGATTCCATCTCTCCATCTGTAAAATGGAGCTACATTGTGAAAATTTACAAGATGACACAAAATATAACATGGCACATGAGAAGTGCCTAATATGTAAGTCTCCAAACTTCCCTCCAGAGAATGAAAATGCTAGGCTCTATAAAGACTGCATCCGCAGCATAGACTGGAGAACTTGCACGTCCAGTCATGCCATTTTACAGGTCTCCTGAACGTCACCCTAGAGCAAGCAGTGGGTCTCTGTGTGTTTGATCCATCACTTCCTGCTAGGGGAATAAAAAGTAAACCGATTTTTGCATGAGTCCTTTCTGACAGGCAATCTGGGGCTCTGGAGGAAGCCAACCCAACGGCCAATTCATCTGAAGTCAGAGGCTGTAATAGAGCTATTATTTGTTTCCGATATTAAAGATCTCCCTCTGGCACTGGGTGTTCTTTATGATGCATGGCCGAATGCCCACTGAGAGAGCTGTTGCTGCCTGAACAATTTTATTCTAAAATAATATCATTTTGTTTTTATTTCCCACCAATACACACATACGTCTCTCTTTCCCTTTAAAAAAAAAAAAAAAAAGTGACGATAGGTCAAAGTTACATTTCACCCACACATTTTTCAAATTTTGAGATGGTTTGTTCCAGTCTGGATGTGGGCATGTCCCAGGCACTGCCTGATGGATGGCCTTGGTTTTTTTCTCCCATTCTTTCTTGGCTCTAATTTTTGCCAGTTTGAACATTTTTGCTTAGTTTCAACATCTTCTTTCCATTAAACCAGACATTTCTGTTGCTTCACTCTTTCAGTGTTTTTTCCTTTGTCAAAAGCATGAAATTTGACAGATCATTTACTGATAATGAGTTACTGAAAGATGAGGCCATTGCAAGTTATGAGTTTCAAAATCTAGCTCTGGTGAATTTGTTTGAAATAATGAACTATCAGACCCTTTCATCTTTCAGGGTTTTTATTTTTTAATGTTAAAAATACAGTGATAATGCTGGATTTCTCAGCTTGTTAAGGATTTTGGTTTTCATCCTAAGAACAATGAAAAGACACCAAATGATATTTGACAGAGGATTAAGTGACCAGATTTGTGTTTTTAGCATATTTCTCTAGCTATTGAAAATGGATTGGAGAATGGGGCTCAAGGGTGAGAATGGAGGCAAAGGAAGTAGACACCAGTTTGTGTTAATATGGGCAGGAGACCATGGCTACCTGGACCAACATGGCGGCAAGAGAGTCGGAAGGAAGTAGATAACTTGAGGGAGCTGACTGAACAAAATGATCAGCATGGAAAAAGCTGCATCAAAAACCAAGGAGCTGGGGCACGTGGGTGGCTCAGTCAGTTAAGCGTCCGACTCTTGGTTTCTGCTGGGGTCATGACCTCAATTGTGAGACTGAGCCCCACATTAGGCTCCCTGCTCAGCAGGGAGTCCACTGGAAATTCTCTCTCCCCCTCTGCAGCTGCCCCTCCCCCCACTTGCACACAATCTTTCTAAGCTAAGCTAAATAATTCCACATACAAAAAGACAGAATTAAATTCCTAATTAGAGTCCCTGCTTCAGAGCAAATATTGTAGCTAAAATATATCCATTGGTGTTGCATCATTTCCTTCAGATTTACTTCCATAGTCAAGCAAGTCAACATCCATAAACCTAAAGGCTTAATGATTTTAGATGATAAAGTTCATTAAAAATAGACATGTTGAATAACTAGCCTCTTGAAAGTTTTGAGAAAAACCCATTCTTTCCCTTCTCCACCACAGACATCCTTTAACTTGAATAGTAAGCATATTTAGGAAAGAAACAATCTATTATTTTTTCTCCCAAGATGGATGGTATTCTTATTCAGAGTTATACATGTCAGAATAAAGAATGCCCATAAAGTTGGACTGTATGATGTTTTGGTAAAGTGAGATAAACATTCTCAGAAGCATGATTGTGGCTTAAAAAAAAACACAACAATAACAATCCATTTTCCATAGAAGAGTTCTCCTTTGGGAACAGAAACTTTTCTTTATAATTTCTCTAGCCACACACAGATGAAGAATATAAAAAAGGCATAATATATCAGTTATGGACATGGCTACAATTTAAAAGAACACAGATCTTTTCCAAATTTATCTTAAGTCTTCAACTCAGGAATTCTAGATGGAGACAGGAATGAATTTCCTTGCTTCTAAAAGCAACTCTGATCTCCTTCTTGTTAAACACTTTATACCAATAACACTATAGATTAGCTCAAGGAAACGTGGATGAAAAACTGTTAAGAAGTCATCATATTAAACTGTCTGCTTACAAATAATGAAAACTGATTCTTGCTCTCTCAGACAAAGAGGAGAGTAACTGGAAGGATATCTGGGACTTACTGACTTGATAGTAGACTGTGGTCCCAGAACGAAGGGGATTCTAAAAAGGACTTCATTCCAGGAACTACCTGGTGCCACCACCTCCTTAGCTGGAAATGCACCATGGTTTCCAAGTCTCAGAGCTGGAAGCTGAGCCCAAGCAGCAGAGCCTTATCCACTGACCGTGTTCCTACATCACAGGACCCCCATGATGGAAAATCCAAGAAGGGATAAGCACAAAGGGGAGGAGAAGCCAGACAGCCTTTGAATGACTAATGTCCACTCTAGGCACTCCTCTCTATTCCAAGGCCACCTTTCAAACTGTTCTTTACTGGGTTCCTTGGATTTGGTTAACTTATCCAAAACAGTTCTTAATTCAGATCCTAGAAATATATGACAAAAACTCATACAGGGGTTGGAGTTTAACAGTGGCATTGGCTTTGACAAAGACAAAAAAGCTTTTTTTTTTTTAAGATTTATTTATTTATTTGAGAGAAAGAGAGCGCGCACACAGGGGTGGGGGCAGAGGGAGAGGGAGAGAGAAGCTCCAGCAGACCCCCCCCCCCCCCCCCCGGCTAAGCGCAGAACCGGAAGAGGGGCTGGATCCCAGGACCTTGAGATCATGACCTGAGCCGAAATCAAGAGTCCAATGCTGAGCCAGCCAGGTGCCCAGACAAAAAAAGGTCTCTAATAAATGAAAGGAAGATTGTTTAACTACTTAAGAGAGAATTAAATCCTTTGGAACCTGATGAATTTATTGGAATTTGACTTTCAAGGGGATTCTTTATTTGGTAAAATTCAGCCTCTAAATTGCAATGCATAATGTGCTTTTGAACAAATAAAGTTTGATTTTTTTTTAATAAAAGGAGAAACCTGGGGTGCCTGGGTGGTTCAGTAAGTTAAGCGTCTGCCTTCAGCTCAGGTCATGATCCCAGGGTCCTGGGATTGAGTCCCATCTTGGGCTCCCCGCTCAGTGGGGAGCCTGCTTCTCCCTCTCCCCCTTGCTTGTGCTCTCTCTCGCTCTCTCTAATAAATAAATAAAATCTTAAAAAAATAAATAAATGAGAACCTTGATTATTCAGACTCTGCACTAATTCAGGCTTTCATTCCTACCAACAAACCCCTTTTGAGATGGTCCCTGACAGCATTAATATTTTCATAAATGTTTCAATAATGAAGACTACACATATATAACACTTCCCAAAATATTTTCATGATTACCTTATCCAATCTCCACCACCATAATGTATACCAGGTAGATAAATTATTTTCATTTTGTAGACAAGGAAACTGATACTCAAATAACTTACCCCAGGTCAAATAACTAGTAAGTGACCGGTATTTACCCTTATATTCCATGGCCCCCGGTTGTTATGTTTTTAATTTTTCAGAACCCACCTCTTATTTGATTACTGTTCCAAAGCGAAGCCCAAAATCTGAAATAATGGAGGAGATCAATGTCAAGCCTGTTCGTCAACAAACATTTACTGAGGGCTGCTGTATTGGCAAGGTAAAGGCCCAGCTGCTGTCACAGAGACCCCAAGTACAGTAGCTCAAAAAGAACAGAAGTTTGTTTCTCTCCCACAGAACCCGCTAGGGCACTTCGGGGTGGCTCATCCAGGCACCCAAGTTCATTTTAGCTTGCCCACCTTCTAGGATAGATTCCCAAATTTTCTTGGTTCACAGCTCCCTTAGCAACTCAGTAATTTTTCACAGAACCTATGGATCAAAAGAAATGCCTAGAAAATTTGTTTATTAATTAATCAGGTCCTAATAATTTAATAGGCATGTCTTAACAACCTAGTAACTATTTTTTTTATTTTTAAAAAATTTTAATTGAAGTATAATCCATATACAGTGTTATATTAGTTTCAAGCGTACAATATAATGATTCAACAATTCTATACATGACTCAGGCGAGGATGTGGAGAAAAGGGAATCTTTGTGCACTGCTGGTGGGAATGTGTGCTGGTGTGTCTACTGTGGAAAACAGTATGGACAGTCCTCAAAGAATTAAAAAGATGGAATTACCAAACGATCCAGTAGGTATTTACCCAAAGGAAGTGAAAACGCTAATTTGAAAAGATATATGTACCCCTATGTTTATTGCTGCATTGTTTATAATAGCCAAGATATGGAATATGGAAGGAACCCAAGTGTCCATCCACAGATGAATGGATAAAGATGATGTGATACATATAGATATAGATACACACACACACACAAACACACCCACTTATCATGGTGAGCACTAATATACAGAACAGAATCATTAGGGACACCTGGGACACCTGGTGGGACACCTGGGTGGCTCAGTCAGTTAAGCGTCTGCCTTAAGGGTCCTGGAATCGAGTCCTTGCTCAACACAGAGCCTGCTTCTCCCTCTGTCTGCCACTCCCACTGCTTGTGCTCTCTCTCTCTGACAAATAAATACAATTAAAAAAAAAAAAGAACAGAATCATTATATTGTATGCATGAAACTAATATAACACTGTATATTAATTATACTTGAATTTTTAAGAAGTACACTCATTCTGATGAACCTAAGTAACTAAAAAAGAACATATATAGATTGAAATAAGAGATGGTGTTTTTATTTTGTTTTTGAAGAACCACAATTTCTTAAAAATGGGATGTGTGTTCCTGTTGGGCACTGCACAACTTCTCAAACCCTGAAGTCAGATTGGATACCACCATTGTCATTTCTTACTCCACGCTCATTTATGCATACATCATGGTCTTTATCATAACAACCATCTGAAACCCAGCTTTACAAAGACATGAGGTCATGATCGAATGTTGAAACTGTGAGCTATTTTGAGCTAGTAGTTTTATTTAGTATCTGACAGAAGTTAATGAGTTTCCCTCAAAAGTCTAAACCATCCTGCAGTGTTCTGTGTTTACTGAGGCTCCTCGGGATGCCTCGGCACACAATTTGAGGACCACTATAAACTACAGTGTCATCCTTGTCATTGTGCTACCCATAGATACGGATTCTTCTGGAGGAGCAACACCTTTTGGCCTCTCTGGTAATCACCTCCTCAGCTCTTCCCAGACTCCTATCATTACATATTACCCAGGGGTCATGCAGGAGGAGTGAGGGCTAATGAGTTTACTAGCAACTTCTTTGCAACCATGCCTCAGCCAGTGGGAACCAAGCTTCCCCATCCCTGCTTGCCTCACCCCAGAGAGAAGCCCGAAGCAAAACTCAACCCACTTAAAGAGTATAGGTGATGATTTGTACGCTCCTCCATTCCTGTGCTCCTGTGATGTAGACGAGAGGCTACACTGGATTGAACTGTAAGGAAGGAACGAGACTTCCCTGCTTCCGTGCATGCTCGCTCCCGACACTGGGCCTGCGTGAGTCTGAAAGGGTAGGGCGTGGAGGATACCACTGTAATGGCAGCCGGTTGTCTTGGAGCCCACTGGCTCTGATCTGAATCACTGGGCGGCTCAAGAATTGATTAGTGTGCGGCAATGCCGTGTGGAGAGCACAACATGCAGCCTTCAGGCAGGGGGGTAAGGAGTACAAGTGTCTTTGTTTGACTCCACTGAATTTGATTTCCATTTCAAACCTCTGTTCTGCTGGAAGATAGAAACAAAACTGCAGGCAGTTCTGGGTTTCCTAAGACGTGACGCTGAACCATGCGAAATTGCTGCCGTTTGGTGGTTTCTAAACAGCAAACGCCGCAAAAGTGTATGGTTCGAAGTGTAACTTGGCTCCGTCACTCCCAGGTTTGTGCCTACATCCTAGGGGCTTATATGGTGATGGAGCCAGGCCCCCGGCCCTCTGATCACTGCCCACTCTTCAGCCGCTGAGCCATCCTTTCTGTCCTGCGCTTTCCGGCACTGGTCCATGAAGATCTCTTCTCTGTCCTTGCCCCGTTTCCAATGCCCCTCTGAGGCCGCATCCCTCTCAGAGATCCCCACCCCCCACCCTGGGTGCATGTGAAATGCGGGTGGTGGGAGCAAGACATAGTCCTCTTTTTCAGTGAGACTTAGTAACATCCAACTTTTCCTATTCCCTAGGCCTCTCCTCTCTTCCCCACTCTTTGGAGTGATAAGAAGCAGCTCTTGCAATCTCATTTATTCTTCCAAATCTGTTGTTTCTGGCATAAACTTAGGGCCTTAATTCCTTGGAGCTCAGGTTTTTAAGCTCCTGCATCTCTCATGCCTTGGTGTGGGAAATGGAAAACATTTGCTTCTACTTTTAGGCCTTAACGTCCCTCCTCTGAGACAGGGGATGCCTCCAGCGTAGTTTGATTGGGAGAAAGCCTTTGGGGTAAACATAATGGCAAAAATGAGTATCAGCATATCATCTTGCTGTGGAGTGGGGTACGTGGCCCCTCCTCGTGCCCTGGGTCTTATCCAGGTGTTCAGAAAGACACGGGACAGGCAGTCAGGAGACCGTGAGTCCTGACTTCATATTTCCAAGCTGTGTGACCCTGGGTGAGCCACTGAACCTCTTTCTCAGCATCAGTTTCCTCAGGCCCTCAGAGTCAGAAAATATATCACCAAAAGGCCCGAAGCCCATACTATGTGGTCAAAGACATTCAGGCAGAGAGAAAAAAAATCTTCCTGATGCAAAGTGTAACTGCCTCTAGTTGCATTAGGAGTAACAAGACCGAATTTTTTTTTTTAAGCCTAGAGATATTATATTTGAAGCAATCCCTGTATACTTTATTCCCTCTCATTTACCCCCACTGGCCAACCCAAATGAATAAAGATACCAAGCACACTTCTGCTTGACTATTGCCTGTTTAGATACAACCCATGGTGAAACGCCCATTTTCCCACTCGGCTGTATTCCTGTTTATTCCTGTTAACACATGGTCTCTAAAATTGGCAATGACTTTCTCTTTGTTATATTTACCTTCCTTTCGGGGGCCAGCCCAGACTCCTGGGTGGATTCATTTCCCATTGAATTACCAGAATAGGGCAGAATCTGATAGGAAGAAGTGCGTGGAAGAAAGCTCTGTTCCCAGGCCCTTACACAAGGGGATTTGTCCTCCCATCTACGCCAGAGCCTGGGGGCTGTGGGGAGACTGAAACGGGACATCCTGTCCCCTCCACCAGCATTCTTTCCCCACCAAGCAGCAGTATTGTCCTTTGTGCTCTCACACAATTCGCACTAGGTGGAGTAGCCAGTGAGGCATGACTGAAAAGACCCCACGACAGAAATACCCCATTCTCCCATACTGAAGCCAAGGGCCTGAGAGCACCCTGGTTTGGGGTGCCTCTGCCTGTGGTCCTTTTAAAGAGGAAATACTCTGGGAATCGGCTGCAACACCAAGCAAGTTTTAACCATAGGCTTCACAAAGTTCACTTTTGAGGAGACAGGACAGCTCAGATCTACACAAACCAAGAGAGGATACAAAAGGGACCCCGAAGACCCACACTTTGCCAAGGACCAAGCTTTTGGGGAAGAGAAAAGGGAAGGTCCAGAGTAACCATTCTTTCGTCCCTGACACCATCTCAGCCACAGAGTGATGGGCCCGGCCTCATGCCTGCCCCTTGTTCTGAGCGTGAAGATATCTTTGACTCAGAAGTTCTAAGAACCTTCCACTTTCTAAATGCATGACCCCAGATAAAACCCTTAACCTCTGTCTGAAACTCGGTTTCTTCATCTATAAAATGAAAGTAAACCCACCTAGCCGACAGGGTTGTTTTGAAGTTTAACGAGAAAAAATATGTGCCTAAGGGTTTTATGAATTATAAAGCATCATGTGAATATAGGTTTTCCTGACTTACCCTAGAGTCTTCTGGAAGAGAGCTTAAATAAATTCTTTACCTTCAACCTCTACTAATTCAGGAATCTTGAACAAAAGATGAGCTACCCTCTGCTTGAATCCTTCCTATGATGGGAAATTCGCTATGCTTCTTTGATGAGAAATTAAAACTACTACAAGACTTTATGACTTGAATTTGCTCTTTTTAAATCACAGCCACCTTACATAAGCTCCAGAATAAATGGGAAGAGTGAGCTTTACTCATCTAGTAATTGCAGAAGGATCATCACGTAGATTCGGGTGACCAGATGTTTACAGACGTTTATTTCAAATTCTGAAATGATTGTATCCGTCTTCCTTTTTTGAAGGTTAAGTCTGTTTGTCTTGTTTTCATTATCAGAAATATATTAAAACTGGCTTAGGGGCAGCATTCAGAAAAATGAAAGGAAAGACAAATTCACAGATGTTCAAGGCAGTGTATCCATTGTAAGACACGGAGTAAAATGATTCGTCCTAGGACTACTTCACTGTGGCTATTCAGAGAGGTCTCCTGTGACTGGTGTAAATATGGAAGAAAGCTTTGTCCATTTCGTTTTAGTCTGAAGAGTCCAATGAAACGTAAACATATCAGAGAGATTCCTAACTTAAATCTCTGCCATGGGATGCTACGGAGGACACCAATATATGCCCCCAAAGCCAAGAACTTTGTTTAGTTTTAGTTGCAACACAATGGTAAATCAGTTTTTCTTTTGGATTTAAGATTTGGTAAGCATGTGAAATTAAGTCCTGCTTTGGGGAATTTCTGCAGAGGGAAGCTAATTTTATGAGTGTTAGGGCTTAGAGTTTAAATCTGCAGTTAGTATGAACGGCCTAAAGAGACACATGCCGCTGTGATCTGTGGAGGGAAATGTAAGGAGAGAAGTTGGCAAACAGGGTTTTGCAAATAGTTGTGCCACAGAAGTTCAAATTCTCATGCATGCATTCCATCAGTGACCCAAAAGGAATCAGAGAAACGCCTTAGAAGAAATCAAGGGGGAGGAATCATCAGCCCACCGGGATGTCACTGACCTTGAGTCTCCGAAAGGTAAAGGACAATCATAGCCAAAAATATTAGTCATCCACCCAATAGTGATCCCCTCCTCCTTCTTTGTTAACAGAAAACTAAATCTGTTCAGAAATGCAGCAGATAGTTCTGGAGGCTGGCCCCACTGAAGTCTCAGGGTGCAAATATTGATCAGTCTGGGTCCCAAATTGTAATTGTTTCCCTTGTCAGTGATTGCTTTAAGATGAGGCATGTGACCCATTTCTGGCCACTAAGAAGTCTACCAGAAGGACTTCTAGGAAGTTTTCCTTAAAAAAGGAGAAACCAAAGAGACTTTCTGCTTCTGGCATTTGGATGCCGCTGGGAAAGGATGTGATGCTTGGAGCTCTTGTAGTCATCTTATGACCATGAGGGGACAAACCTGAGGCAAAAGCAATGTGCTTAGGATAGTCTTTTTCATGTGAGGAAGATGGAGAAATCCTGAATCCTGTCCTCTATTTTGCTGCTGAACCAATCGATGCTAATACTGCCTCCCTAGATTTATCATCATGTGGGAAAATAAGTCTTTTTCTGATTTACTGAGTCATTTAGAGATGAGACCATAGAGTCGACTTCCTAGATTCAAATTCTAACTTCACTGAAACTTTACTGAAGTATTTCATATAATCAAAGGAAAGATTATCAGTATGCGTGGTGGTCAGGCTCCAATGAGCTAAGGCAGAAGTCCCACTTTCTTGGATAGGATAGGATCTGCTGCAATACAAGTTAGGCCAAATCTCAATGGCCAGCACACCAAAATAGCATTTCTTACTCTTGTTACATGTCCAGTGTAGGTCACCGAAGGGGGTTTGGCTTCCTACAGTCTAACTGCCATC
Organism: Ursus arctos; assembly: GCF_023065955.2. Taxonomy (NCBI): domain Eukaryota; kingdom Metazoa; phylum Chordata; class Mammalia; order Carnivora; family Ursidae; genus Ursus; species Ursus arctos. The sequence goes on from NW_026622875.1 coordinate 32,657,421, forward strand.
TTGGAGGAGCACCATTTGGAGCATGTGGCCTGCAGGATTTCAAGGCAAAGGAAGAAAGGTGAAAGGGCCATACTGGTTCATAAGTGGCTTGCACCCATCCCTTCCAGTCCTACTCCCATTTGCCAGAACTCATCCGCACAGCTCAACTCAGCCATAGGCAGTGCTGGGAAATGTGTGTGGCTATTCAGGAAGCACTAATTGTTACTGCCATAGACGCTAACCTGATTATAGGGATCAGGGAAAAGACGAAACAAAGAGTTGAAGTTGAAAGGCTTTCTGCCGATCCTCACATTTATCAAAAAATCCCAACATCCAAAATACCCCAACCCACAATTATGATTATTTTATAGGCAAGTCTTCACTTTCTCATTTGATAATCTTAGTACATTTTTATAAGGAACAAATTAACTGATATTTAAGCTGCACATCAGAATTGTATTTGCTGTCATTCTCTTTTTAATAATGGAGCTTGAATAATGGATGGCAAGGGCTAGCACTGGAGAGATTGGTTCCAAATTCCTTGCTAGTATAAAATACAAAAGAACAAATGTATTTTTATTTAAGAATAGATTCACCATAATAATATGCTGATGGTTAAAATGGATCCGGCCAATCTGGATGAAGCTTCTCACACTTTCTTGCACTTTGGAAAGAAAGAAAAAAAAAAGTAGCAGGTAAGGAGGGGGAGGCCTGCACTTCCTTCCATTCAACCCTCCAGGCAGAGTGGAGGCCTGGACAATGGAGCTGTCAGAGTAGCCATCCCTGCTGTGCCCAGCCAATTTGCCTGAACTTGAAATGGAAGTGTTAACTTCATGGAGTGCAAGTCCATCCACCCTCTGCCTTTTTCCTCACTGAGGCTTTCAGCAGTGCTTGTGGGGGAAGAAAAGGTGCTTGTTTTATTCCTAATTGTACAGAGCAGCTGATCAGTGTCTGCATGACTTCTTGGACAATGAACGTATTTCAGACCTTCTTACTGCTTGCTTACTTCATTTAAAATTTAACAGATGTCAATTGTGACACAAACACTTTCTCCCTAGGTGATGGATTGAGGCAAATTTCATTTTATGCCTGGCACAAAACCCACACTATATTGTGTGTGTGTTGAAAGACCATTATTTTAAAAGAAAGAGAAAAAGAAAGGATAAACCGTTCTGACTTAAAATCCTGTAATAATAGAAGAAAACCAATTTCCACAAAGGCATTGTTCTGGAAAGCTTTGTTGGCTTAGGGCGCCACCTCATGGGCACGTGGCAGCTTACACAAGGGCTGTTTCAAGCTGCACACGCTGCTTTTTGGTGAACACAAAGGCAAGGTGTGGAGCTGTGAATGCAATTTACATGGATTTCCATGCCCAGTGAGATGTTGTCTTCAAGTTCTAGGTCTGCTTCTGATTAGTTATGAAACCTTGTACAAGCCCCTCAATCTCTCTGGACTCCAGGATCCTCACCTAAATGGCGGTTCTCAGAGCCTTCTTTATGGATTGTCCAGAGGACTAAGAGAGGATGTATTTGAAAGCGGGATGTAATCCAAGGCTCAGGAACTCAGGGGACTGCCAGTCATCATGTAATAACATCACGAGGCCCTATGTATTTTGTTTCCCTCCTTTTGGTAGAGATTTAAGTTCAGAAGTATGTTTCTCAACAATAAGGAAAACAATGCACAAGCACGAAAATAAATGACAGTTGGTAGCTGTCCTCCAGGTTGCAAAGGTGACAGGAAATTGTGGGGACTGTGGTGAACTGGAAAACACTTGTCTGGTCTCAGGGGGTGGCCATCGTCAGCCCAGTCAGTAATGGCCAGTTTCTTATTTGCAAAAAAACAAAACAAAACAAAACAAAACAAAACCCACCAAAAAAACCAAAACCCCAAATCCCCACTTACCCATGTGGAATCTCCTGCTTTGTAAATGGTCAATTTTAAAAATGCTACAGGAGCTAAATAAGCCACACCCGGAAACGGAATTCAACTTGTAGGTTTCCAGCTTGCAGGCTCTGCTACGGTTCTACAGAATTGTAAGAAGACTGGGAGACTAGGAGTGAGCCTGCTCTGTGTGGGCTTCTGGGACTTGGGGTGGGGGGTGCTCAGGCCTCTCTGTCTGAGGGAGGGGGCAGTGTGAGTCTAGTGACAGGAATGGGAACTGGGTCTGAAATCACCATTGTACTGGCCCTGAGGTGAAAGATACAGCTGGTAGAGGCCTAAGTAAGCATCTTCCCTGCTATCAGTTGCCTCTTCCCACTCTCCCTCCCTTTCTGTCCTGTTTCCTGGGACCGAAGTGCCAGGCTTCCCTGCTGAGCCCCTCCCAAGAACCATTCACTGGCAGCCATGGGGAAGAGCTTGAGACTGGGAGTCAGACTCTGCAGATCCTGTCACTTGCAGTGTGACCTGGGGTGTGTGTGGGGGGGACACCTCTACCCATCTGAGTCTTCATTTCCTCACTTGTAAAGTGGGGAGACAAACACCTTCCCTGGCTTCTTCTCAGGATGGTGCCTGGGTCATAGGAGATGATGTGTGAGGCAGTGATTGTGAATTTCGCAGTGCCGAACATTATTTGGTTATTTGAAAACAAGGCCGTCTACCCATGAACAATTCTTAAATGCTGGAAATACAGTGTTAAGAATGGATCATCCATTCATTTAATCAATCATTCATTCAACAAATATTTTTTGAGCATCTGTTATGTGTCTGGCATCTCTAAGCAATGACTAAGACAAGGATGGATCTTCCTATCATGGAATGTACATTCTGGAGGTGAGAGAATAAGAGAAGAGATGAAGGAAGGAGGGAAAGGAGAGAAGGGAATGAGGGAGGGAGGAAAAAAAGGAGGAAGGAAAGAAAAAAAGCTTGAAATAGGCCATGATGAGATTATCTACACCACTAACACTGCCAAACTACAAGTCAGGGTCCTTCCTTTCCAAGGGCTGATTGTTCCCATTGACCACTGGAACCAGAGGTCAGATTCCAACAGTGAGGAGCTGCAGGGGGATTTTGAGCACAGCAGAATCATGATTTGCTATCTACTTCATCCATCTGTCAAAGATCAGTCTTCTACCATATGGAGAATAGACTGTAACCAGAAACAGTGGCAGCAGGACTGGCCTTGAAGGCCATGGTGTAATCCAGGCTGGTGATGGAGGGGCCCAGATCATCACAGTGATAGAGCAGCAAAATGTACATGGATTGGGATAGGTGCTGCAGGAGGGCTCACAGCATTTGTTAATGGATTGGCTGTGCAGGAAAGATGGAGATACGGCTGGTGAATAGCACAGATACCCTCCCTATCCGTGAGGAGCTCACATTCTAGTGTGAGAAACAAACAGGCAGTAAGCGAGGAATTTCACAAGTAAGTATTTAGTTATACTGGCTATCGATGACATCAAACACAGTGAACCTCAGGGGGACCTTACTTAATCTGGAAGTGACACGTAAACTTGATCAAGGTTAAGTATGGTACAATTACAAAGCCATGGAGACACTTAAAGTTTTTCTTCTGCAACTCTGATCTGGACAAGCAAATGCCTGAGTCCCCAAACATGTCAATAGTTCGTAATGGACTGTAACAGGCAGAAAATCAGCAACATGTGAGCATTCACCAGTTGCCTCCCTGCCCCCCTTCTGAGTTTTGCCTGTTTATCACTCCTGTGAGTTGTTGGAGTAATGAGAGAAAACATAAAGATGAAAGTGAAGATGGGAAATCTGAGAGAACAAACCAGGGGTATGGTAGGAGGGTGCCAAAACAGACAAGGTTGCTAGGATGAATGGGCTATCTGATAGTTTGGGAAAGAGAATGATTTTGAGGGGAGCAGGTGCCCTAATGAGGAGAGGCTTGAAGAAGGGATGGATGATAAGTTTCCTTAGGGCTGATCGAAGATTCTTTCAACCTTTCCTGTATTGACTACCTTTGCCATGTGACTTTGTAGATATTCCTAATAAAAGCACAGAATATATTTCACCACTGTCACTCCTTATCATTATCTACATAAAGCTCATCTATGAAGTTTTCAGGAAACTGACATTAACTACAGTGCTTTTACATAATCCTTTACTGACATCTGAGATACTCTATTAATCTCATATAGCCTATTTTTCTTACTGGTAAAATTTTTAAAGAAAACAATGAGCTATTTCCCATCTAGGTGTTAATGTACTTTCTAAATCACATTCCCAAATTTTTTTTTGGCTTCTGTTGTTAATGATATTTATTCTAAGGATGATAAAATATTTAAATGATTTTAATTACATGGATAAGTTAGAAGCCTATGATCCAAATTATTTTTAATATCAAAGTATTTGGGTTCCATTGTTCTCATCCAGTTTTTATCAAAGTAAGGTCTATTGATCAACTATAACATAATCATAAAAATCATTTGGGGAACTTGCTAAAAATACAAATATTCTTTTTTCTTGTCTTCCTTTTCCTTAACAAACGATTCTGCTAAAATGATTAGCTGGAACAGAGCAAGACAGGCATCTGCATCAGCAGCTGAAAGTACAAGGAGGGCAAGTCTAGGTAGCATAGTAGCCCAGAGCAGCTGATAGAGCCCAAGCGGGGAAAAGGGGATGTCCACACGGAAGTGCTGTCTTGGCATGGGGTCAGAGCTTGAGCAGGGTGAGCAGGATGTCCGTGCATGGGTTTGGCCTACAACAAGCTGACAGAGCCTGAGCTGGGTAAAGAGGTACCCATTCAGAGAAGCAGCATGACATGGGGTTTTAAAACCCAAGTAGAGTGAGGTGGGCCTCCATGTTGGGGGAACGTGGCCCAGAATGTGGGTTCAGAGCTCAAGCAAGGTGAGAAGAAAGTATCCCCACAGAAGGGTGTCCTGGTGTCCTGGTACAGGGTGTCAGAGTCCAAGTGTGGTAGAGGAAGGCATCTATATCAGAAAGTGGGTGGTGGCATAAAAAAAAACATATGATCATCTCAACAGACATAGAAAAAGTATTTGCCAAAAATCTAGTACCTATTATTAACAAAAACTCCTAGAAAACTAAGTATGGGAGGGCATTTCCTCAAACTGCTAAAGGACATCTATAAAAAACCCATACCTGGGCACCTGGGTGGCACAGTCAGTTAGGCAACTGACCGTTGGTTTCGGCTCAGGTCTGATCAGGGTCATGATATAAAACCCCACACTGGGCTCCGCACTCAGCAGGGAGTCTGCTTGAGTTTCTCTCTAGCTCTCCCTCTGCCCCTCCCCCCTGCTCATGTGCTCTGTTCTCTCTCTCTAAAGTAAGTAAATCTTTAAAAAAAACAAACCCTATACCTGACATCATACTTAATGGTAAAGACTGAATGCTTTCCCCCTATGATCAGGAACAAGATAAGTATTGTATTGTATTTAGCATTGCATTGGAGCTCCTGGAGCAGGCAATCAGACAAGAAAAAGAAATAAAAGGCATTCAATGTGGAAAAGAAGTAAAACTACCTTTATACACAGCTGACATGATTGTCTATGTAGAAAACCCAATGGAATCCACAGAAAGTTAGGAGAATAATTGATTTTAGCTAAGGTTGCAGGATGAAAGATCAACATAAATATCAAGTGTATTTCAAAATAATCAGTAAGCAATTAAAATTTCAATTTTAAAAGCACCATTTAAAATAGCATCAAAAATATGAAATATTTAGGGCTAAATCTGACAAAATATGTGAAAAATCTGTACACTATAAACTATAAGATATTGCTAAGAAAAATTAAAGACCTAAATAAATGGAGAGATATACCTTGTTTGTAGATTAAAAGAATCAACATTATTAAGATGTTAATTATCTCCAAATTAATTATAGATTCAAGGCAATCTCAATCAAAATCCCAGCAGAAATTTTTAGAAATTAACAATCTGATTCTAAGATTAATATGGAAATGCGAAGGACCTACACCAAACAAAACGATTTGGGAAAAGAACTAAGAGGTTTAACACTACCTCATTTCAAGACTTATTACAAAGCTAAAGTAATCAAAATAGTGTGGTATTGACATCAAGTATTGACAAAGAAGATCAATGAAACAGAACAGAGAGCCCAAAAAGAGACCCACAATAGGGATATTGATTTTTTTTTTCCCAAAGTGCAAATGCAATCAATGGAAAGGGGATGGTCTTTTCAACAAATGGTGTTAGAATAACTGGATATTCATATAATAATAATAATAATAATAATAATAATAATAATAAAACCATACTTCATGCCATTCATAGAAATGAAATGAAAATCGGTCATGGATATAAATGTAAAATCGAAAACTATAAAAATTCTAGAAGAAAACAAAGGAGAAAATCTTTATGAATTTAGGTTAGGCAAGGCTTCTTCGATATAACACCAAAAGCATGGTTCATAAAAGGACAAATTAATAAGTTGGATTTCATCGAAATTTAAAACTTCTGTTCTTCAGATGACACTATTAAGAAAATGAGAAAACAAGCTACAGACTGGGAGAAAATATTTGCACACAATGTATCTGAAAAGAGATGCATCCAGAATAAAGAACTCTCAAAATTCAATGACCAAAAAAAAAAAAATCCCATAAAACAATGGGCAAAACATTTGAACAGAACTTTCACAAAGAAAATATATAAATGGCAAATAAACACACGAAAAGATGTTCAAAATCAGTCGTTAGGGAAAAGCAAATTAAAATTGCTACACATCTATTTAAAAAGCTGATTTAAAACGACTAACCATACCAAGTGTTGGCAAGGCTGTAGTGGAATTGAAACTCTCCTACCTGCTGGTGGGAATGCAAAATGGAAGAGTTTGGCAGTTACTTAAAGAGTCAAATATACAGCTACCATATGATTCAGCCATTGCACTCCTAGGTATTTACTCACAAAAAATGAAAACATACTTCCATACAGAGATTTATACAGAACTGTTCATAACAACATGTATTTGCTTGTAAAAGCCCCAAACTGGAAACAACCCAAATGTCCACCAAAAGGTAAGTAGATAGAGAACTTTCGATATATTCATACAATGAAATAGTATTCAACAATAAAAAGGAACATACAAAAACATGGATGAATGCCGAAGCAATTATGTGGAATGAAAGCCAGGGAAAAAAGAGTACATACTGTATTACTATCAAACTGTACACTAAATATGTGTTCATTTTATGTCAAGTATACCTCAAAATACTGTTAAAAAAAGAAATAAGTTCAGATTAATTTGATAATTAAGAGTCTGGTAGGTCAGTTAAGATTTTGTTTGTAGTTGGAAAATAGAGCCAAATGGGCAAAAATTCACTTGTTCAACCCAATTAAATGTCAGTGAAAAACTGGAACCAATTCAAATTCTTGCCATTTGTGCAATGGTTTTGTATAGTATGAATCTACAAGTTAGAATACTATGCAGGTATTTCATTTATTTTTTTAAAAAATTTTATTTATTTATTTATTTATTTATGGGGGGTGGGGAAGAGCAGCAGAGGGAGAGGGACAAGCAGACTCAAGACCCGACATGAGGTTCCATCTCATGACCCTGAGATCATGACCTGAGCTGAAATCAAGAGTCGGACGCTTAACCAACTGAGCCACCCAGGTGCCCCAACTATGCAGCTATTTTAAAAATCATTGTGAAAACGTTTATTATTTAATACTAAGTAAGTATAGAAGACTGAAAAGTTGTGCCTAACCCTTTGATTATGTGTGCTAGTTTTAGTCAAGAACAAGGAAAATACATGGGAAAACAAAAAAAGTTTATGTGTTGGGGTGATGGGACTCTGGGTGACAACTTTCTTGTTACATTAAAACTTACTGTAAGTAATAGAAGTAGTAAAAAACAAGAATGAAATATTTTTAAAGCTATTAATTTTAAATCAATGGTCTAAGGTCATTCACTCCTAATTATTTTTCTACAATGATTAAAAACCAAACAGACAATTTAGGGAGCAAAACCCAGTGCTTTTTGAGGAGTTCAGATAATCAGGCAATTGACTATATCAGGAAATGAACCCCGAGGTATTGATTGTAAAGGAAGGCTTTCCTGGGAATGATGTAAGCCAAGAGAAACGACAACTGTCATTAAAACCCAAAGGCTGGGTTTTAATAATACTGAAGTATTATCAAAGTAAAGATTGACACCGATTCTTTATTAAGCCTCTTCCGCTGAAAACCCCAGTTTTTGTAGAGTGCTAAGGTAGGACTTGAGACCAGGCATCACAAATCTGTAAAGTTACCATTTAAGCTTTTTAAAACTTTTGTACAAGGATTCCTGGTCTCCTGAGTGCCATGGCAACACCAATCAGGAAAGAGATAAAACTACCCTCAGCTCAAACCTTTGTTCATGTCATTCCTGGGGCCCCCTAGGTGTCTATTGAAGATCATAAAAACTACAGTTCACAAAGGCAATTTGCATTCATTCCACAAGCCCTACTGAACACCTATTTGTGCCAGGCTTTGCATGCTGGGCCTATAACGATGAATAAAACACAGTTCCTGCCCTAGAAGAATTTACAAAGAAATAGGGCTACTACAGGTGGTGTGAAACAGCAAAGTGCATATAAATGTTAGCTTAATGTTACCTTAACATCAAAGACTTTTATTTCTTCTGTTCTTACCTTCTTATTGTAGAAAATTCAAAGATTCAGAAAAGAAGAAGGAAGAAAATTTAAAACTTTCTGAAATCCTACCATCAAGCAGTAAACAACACTGACATTGGTGAACATCCTTCCACTTAAGAATTCATGTATTAAATACATGGGAAACATACTCTAACTGCTATTTTTCAATCTGCCTTCTCTGAGCAACAATGTGTAGTAGATCTCCTGACATGTTCGTATACACCTTTTTAAAATACGATGTTAGCTAAAATCATTCTCACTATAGGAAGTCAAAATGCCTTGGCCTGTCATAAAAGTCTGCAGAATCAAACTCAAGCCACCTCTCCTCATTCACCTCTACCTTTACCTTGTAGTGAATATCTGTCTTTTGTCCTAGGGCGGAAGGAACTCTGACCTCAGAATTGAAAGGTCTTGGTTCTGGTGCTGACCCTCTTTAGACCCTGGGCCATCCCTGAGACCTTCCTAAGTTCTATCATTTCTCTTCTGTAAAACAAGAGTGGTATTTATTCTGCCTGCTTTTTTCATTCAGTAAAAAGGCCTCAGTGCCTTTGTTCTAGCTATTCCTTCTGCCAAAACTGTGCTAGGAACAGAGGAAACAAGAAACTACCCCTTGCCCTTTGGGATTCTGCAGGCCAGTGACAAACAGAGATAGGAAAAATGGAAATTATAAAAACTGTGTCAAGGGCTTCTGGTACTCCAAAGCCTGTTCTCAACCCAGCATCCAGAGTGGCCCTTTAAATGTGTTAATCACATCAAGTCACTGCTGTTTCCTCATGTTCTCTCCCTCCTTCATTCTACCCGGCCACACTCACCCTCTTGCTGTTCCTCGAAACCACCAGGTGTGCTTTTCCCTCAGGGACTTTGTTTGTATTGGCTAGCCCCTGTATCTAGAACGCTGCTACCCAAGTTATCAACATGGCTTCCTCTTTGACCCCTTTCAGGCCTTTGCTCAATTGCAGCTTTCTGTGTTAAGTTCTCTTCTGACCATCCTCTTTAGAATGGAAACCCCATCTCTGCTGCAACATTCTGGATCCTCCTATCAATCTGCTCTATTACCATTCTCTAATTTCCTAGATACTTCACTCTCTGCTATATTTCACGTCTCTGCTAGAACGTAAGCTCTAGAAGGGCAGAAATTTTTGTCTGCTTTGCTGATATTTCTGTAGTATCCTGAATGATTTCTGGCACAGCAGATGCCAAATAAATGTTCGTCGAATCAATTGGACAAAGCTGATCAGAGGTAGGAATAGAGAGGAGGGTCACCTCCTCACACAGCTCTGGGGGAGAGCCTCCATCATGCTGTGTCAGTGGCATTTTCTGAAACTGGGCAATGTGCAGGTGGCACAACTCTATGTGATGACTCTAAAAGCAACCATGAAATTACTTTGTCAAAGAACAAAAATTATTAAATGAAAATGTTTTTCTAATCATAAAAATATGCAAAAATATAAAGAAAAAAATTGTCCCAAATTCTTCAACCTAGAGATAATACCTCCATTAATTTTTGTCAAATGTTCTTCTAGACACTTCTCTGTCTATGCACACAGACATATATAAACCTTTATTTTTTTTTTTTAAGATTTTATTTATTTATTTGACAGAGAGAGACAGCCAGCGAGAGAGGGAACACAAGCAGGGGGAGTGGGAGAGGAAGAAGCAGACTCCTAGCGTAGAAGCCTGATCTGGGGCTCGATCCCAGAACGCTGGCATCACACCCTGAGCCGAAGGCAGACGCTTAACGACTACACCACCCAGGCGCCCCTATATAAACCTTTATTTTACATTAAGTATCATCACTTATACCAAAATTTTTTTACCCAATAGTATATTATGATAAACTCTCCATCTTATGACTGAAAATTTATACCTACCTTATATATTTATATGTATATGTATAGAATATATACGTATACAAACATGTTTTGTTTTATATATACATATATATGTATATATAATTTCATCTGTTCACCCATTGATGGACACTTAGATTGTTTCCATACCTTGGCTATTGTGAATAATGCTGCAGTGAACATGGGAGTATGGATGGTCTTTTTAAAATACTGATTTCATGGGTTGCCTGGGGAGCTCAGTCAGTTAAGCATCTGCCTTAGGCTTAGGTCATGATCTCAGGGTCCTGGGATCGAGTTCTGCATCAGGCTCCTTGCTTAGCGGGGCACTTGCTTCTCCCTCTGCCTCCCGCTCTCCCTGCTTGTGCTTTCTCTCTCTCTCTCTGACAAATAAATAAAATCCTAAAAAAAAAAAACAAAACAATTTACTGATTTCATTTTCTTTGTACCCAGAAGTAGGATTGCTGGACCAAATGTAGTTCCTTTTTAATTTTTTGAGAAACTTCCATATAATTGATCATAATGACTGCACCAATTTACATTCCCACCAACAGTGTACAAGGGTTCCCTTTTCTCCACACCCTCACCAACAGTTATCTCTTGTCTTTTTGATGTTAGCCATTCTAGTAGGTGTGAGGGGATATATCTTTGTGGTTTTGATATGCATTTCCCTGATTATTAGTGATGTTGAGCACCTTTTCATATACCTGTTTTTGTATATCTTCTTTTTGAGAAATGTCTATTTAGGGTGTCCATAATACATAAGGAATCCAAAGAAATCAATAGCAATAATAATAACTACTACCCAGAGACCCTAAATAAATGTATATACATATATACATATGAAATATGTATATATATTTTATATATACATATATATAAAACAAAACACAAAATATTATTCAACCTTGAAGGAAATCTTACCATTTGTGACAACATGGATAAAACTGGGGGACGTTCATGCTAGGTGAAATAAGCCAGACACAGAAAGACAAATAGTGTATGATCTCACTTATATGTGGAATCTAAAAAACTCATACTCAGAACCAGAAAGACTGGTAGTTGCCAGGGGTTAGGAGGCAAGAGAAACGAGGAGATGTTGGTCAAAGGTACAAACTTTCAGTCATAAGGTGAATAAGTTCTGGAGTTCTAATGTCTAGTATGATGACTATCAATAATACTGGACTGTGTATTTGAAATTTGCTAAGAGAGTAGATCTTAAGTGTTCTGACCACACAGAAAAAGAGTATGTGAGGTGATGAATGTATTAATTAACTGGATTGTGGTAATTGTTTTACAGTGTATATGTACATTAATTAAATCATCAGTTGTACACCTTAAAAATCACATTGTATACCTAAAGAGATAACATTTTTGTCAACCATGCTTTCAGTAAAGCTGGACAAAACTGATCAATTAATCCAATTTGTGTTAAAAAATGAAAATAGAAAAATAATTGCAGTAAAAAAACCTCAAGGAAATAAAAATAAACATAGCAAATATTGGAAATGGTTTTATTGCATTGTAGAGAATATCAATCAAGGGATTAAGTTGCCTTGAAATTGCTCTAGAAAATTTTTGCTTGATGAAAATTAATCCATCTTGGACATGAGATTTCTCTAGACCCAGAGCTAGACTAATAACCTTCTACTCCTTGTCAGACTTTTCTCATTAGCCACTTTTCTATAAGATTTCTGGAGTCTCTGGAATCACTAAGCCCTCAAGGCAGAGTTACTCTGTGCAGAATTTGTTTTGCAACTAAGTGGCAGCCAATTTTAACAACCCTCACACTGACTTCTACCTTAGGTTTTATACCTCTTTTTCAAAGTTCCAAAGAGGTGGGCATTGTTATACCATTTCAAAGTCTTATTATAGTGTAAATTTAACAGCAAATGAGAAAATATTTTATTTATTTAATGACACAATTTTACATGTGAGTTTTGTTTGGCTTATAGGCCAAATTATTTTCACCCATCTGCTATATTTCTTTACGAGGTTTCTGGTGAGGATTTACGTTTTGCCAATTTGTCTGATTTTTATTAGGATATTCTGTTGATTTAGAAAGAAGGCTTTCTAAATCAAAAAAACAAATAAGAGAGAGATAAAATACAAAGATCAAAACCTGGCCATGGCCTCTGTGATGTGCAGGCACCACTGTGCAAATACCAGAGGTAAAATATGCCCATTTTATCTTTATTTTTACAACTCCCTACCTACCTCATTTAAAGACATTGTTCCCAAAGTTGAATTATGTACTAAAAGAAGTATGAGACATAGGAAGCAGGCAAGGGAGAGTACAAAACTGAAAAAGCAACATCTCAAACACCATGAATGATCCTATTACCTTTTTATCCCCCTTATCAGGACTGAACCTAATTAGGCCAGGGCTGCAAAATTCCAAGAAAGATCAGTAAAAAACAAAACAAACAAACAAACAAAAAACTGTCTGAAATAACTGTGGTCCTGCATGTGAAATTTGGTGTTCTGAAGAGGAAAAAAAACCAACTTGACACTGAGCTTCTTGAGGGCAGGGGTACTACTGCAGTATCTCCATATTCCCAACACTTAGTAAAGAGTGCAGCTCTTTTTGAGTAAATCAATGGGTGAGTGAAAACAAACCATGAATGCATAAGGGCAAATCTCTGTCATTACTTAAGTATTTGAAACTCGTTTATCTAGACAGCTCAGTAGTTCTCAACCACGGCTGCACATTAGAATCATGTGGGAATTTTTTTTTTCCCCTCAACTTTTAATTGCTGTATTATACACAGAAAGGCACATACAATCTTGGGGAGCTTTTAAAAATTGCTGGCCCTTGAAATGGTTAAAATTAAAGACTGACAACACCTAGGGTGTTGTGGCAAAAATATAGAGCAACTGAACACTCCTACGTTGCTTATGAAATGCAAAATAACACAACTACTTTGGGAACCAGTTTGGAAGTTTCTTGTAAAGTGAAGCAGACACTTCGCATATGACCCAGAAATTCCACTCCTAGGTATTTACCCAAGAGAAGTGAAAACATATATCCACACAAAAACTTTTACATGAATGTTCACAAAAGCATTACTCATAACTGTTCATAACTGGAAACAGTCCAGATGGCCATCAATAGGTGAAGAGAGAAACAAAATGTGGTACCTCCATCAAATGGAATACTAATTGGCAGGAAAAAAAAATAAACTACTAGAACATGTAACAACATGAAGAGTCTCATAAGCATTATGGTGAATGAAAAAATCCAGGCTGCTTGGTTCCATTTATGGAAATTTATGAAATTCTAGTGCTTATAGTGTCACAACAAGAACATACAGGGATAAATCTTCATGACTTTGAATTTAGAAATGGATTCTTAGATATAACAGAAGCACAAAAAGCAATAAATTATTGATAAATTAGATTTCATCAAAATTAAAAATTTATGTATCAAAGGACATTACCAAGGAAGTGAAAATCCAACCTACAGAATGGGAAAAAAATATTTTCAAATCATCTCCACTAAAAGTTTAGTATCCAGAAAAATATATATGTGCATTTGTGTGTGAGTACATCTATCTATCTATCTATCTATCTATCTATCTCAATATATTAAGAGACAGAAGGACAGAGTAAGAGAGATTTCCAGCAACTCAAAAGTAAAAAGACAAACAACCAAATTTAAAAATGGGCAAACGGGACACCTGGGTAGCTCACTCAGTTGGGCATCCGCCTTCAGCTCAGGTCATGATCCCAGGGTCCTGGGATCAAGACCCTCTTTGGGCTCCTTGCTCAGTGGGGAGCCTGGTTCTACCTCTGCCTCCTGCTCCCCTTGCTTGTGCTCTCTCTCTTTCTCTGAAAAATATAAATAAAATCTTTAAAAAAACAAACAAAAAAATGGGCAAAGGACCAGATAGACATTTCTACAAATAAGAAATAAAAATGGCCAATAAGCTCATGAAAAGATGCTCAATATCATTACACGTCTGATAAACAACTGTTTTCCAAAATATACAAAGAACCCTCAAAACTCAACAAGATGGAAAAAAAAACAATTAAAAAATGGGCCAAAAACCTAACAGACACGTCTCCAAAGAAGATACACAGATGGCAAATAAGCATATAAAAAAGATGGTCCACCATATCCCATGCCATCAGGGAAATGCAAACTAAAACAACAAGATATCACTACACACTTATTAGAATGGCCAAAATCTGGAACATTGACAACACCAAATGCTGACAAGGATGCAGAACAGCAGGAACTTTCATTCATTGCTGGTGGGAATGCAAAATAGTACAGCCACTTTGATAGTTTGGCATATTTTCACAAAATGAAACATGCTATACGATTCAGCAACTGTACTCTGTGGTATTTATGCAAACGAATCAAAAACTTCTGCCCATACAAAAACCTGCACATGGATGTTTCTATCAGCTTTGTTCTTAATTACCAAAACTTGGAAGTAACAAAACATCCTTCAGTGGATGAATGGACAAACTGTGGTACCGTTCAGAGTGGAAAAAAAAAAAAGAGCCATCCAGCCATAAAAAGACATAGAGGAAACTTAAATGTGTATTACTAGTGAAAGAAGTCAATCTGAAAAGGCTACATACTGCATTTTTCCAACCACAAGAAATTTTCGAAAAGATGAAACTATGGAGACACCAAAAAGATCAGTGGTTGCCAGGGGTTGAAGGTGAGGGTGGGGTTTGAGACCTGTATAGGTGGAGCACAGATTTATAGAACAGTGAAAATACTCTGTATACTAGAATGATGGAATCCCATCATTATACATTTGTCCAAACCCATTGAATGTATAACACCAAAAGTGAACCCTAAAGAAAACTATGGATGTTAGGTAATTATGCGTTAATGTAGGTGCATCAATTGTAACAAACTGCTCTGTTAGGGGGTGTTGATAATGGAGGAGGCTATGTGTGGGGGGGGGGCAGAGGGTGATGGGAAACTTCTGTATCTTCCTCTTAGCTCTGTTTTGAACCTAGAACTGCTCTAAAAAGAAGTCTTTAGTCATTTTTAAAAAGTAAAGCCTTAAACACACACACACACACACACACACACACACACACACACATGCTTGCGCACACACAAACGTGAAAAGAAATAAATTATTCAGTGGTTTAAACCAAAATTCAATTTAGTGGTTACGTCTTGTTGAGGAGAAAAAGGGTGTGGTCAGAGGAAACATGGTCTAAATTAATGGAATGTTCTCTTTCTTAAGCTAATTTGGGTATTTATTTTTATTCTTTTTTAAAGGTATACTTAGTTTAAAATTTTTAAACAAATATTTTTATACTTTTATATGAATTACATGTAATTTTTTAAAAGATTTTATTTATTTGAGAGTGAGAAAGAGCATGAGTGGGGGGGGGTGGGAGAAACAGATGGAGAGGGAGAGGCAACTCTCTATTGAGCAGGGAGCCCACTGTGGGGCTCGATCCCAGCACCCCAGGATCATGACTTGAGCTGAAGGCAGACGCTTAACCGACTAAGCCACCCAGGTGCCCCGAATTATGTGTAATTTTTTTCAACACACACACACACATATACAGTATGAATCTTAATGTGCCCAAAATTGCCTCTGGAACTTGATTTTTTAAAATATATCATTAACAATATTCATTTGTGGTGGGAGGAAGATGGCAGAGAAATAAGGGACCCTAGTTTCATCTGGTCCCAGGAATTAGCTAGATAGCTATCAAATCATTCTGAATACCTGTGAACTCAACCTGAGATGTAAGAAAATAGCTGCAACTCTACAATAGAAAAGCAACCACCTTCTGCAAGGCAGGAGGCATGGAGAAGTGAATCCAAGCAATATATGGGACACTAGACCACGGCGGCGGGGGGCTCTGCAAGCTGGCTACCGGAAAGTGATAGAGCAGCGGAGTGCAAATTCAGAACTTTAACAAGTCTGCTCCGCTCAGGGACATCCTGAAAGGCACTCAGGTGGTGAAGCGGGGGTGGAACACTCGCTGGGACAGTGTGGTCTCAGAATCCTTGGGGTCACAGGAAGACTGGGGGTACCTGAGTGCGGCAGAGCTCCCAGGCATCGGAGCAGGGAAGCGGGCTCCAATGAGTGAGCCCTGGAGTGGCCTCTCAGCTCGGGGTTGCCATAAACCGTGAACCATGGCACAGTCGGGCGACCGCTCTCGGTGCAGGGGCCCAGAAGCAGAACCGGCGAGACCCCATTCCTCCCCGGGGAGGAGCAGCACGGGAGCACACCACGGGAGTCTGCAGGGTTTGGAGACTCAAAGCGGGGTTGTGTGCCTGAGACAGAAACGCTCGGTCGCAGGCTGGGTGAGCACCGAGTGCAGATGGAGACCAGGGAGTGGGTGACTGCTTTTCCCTGAGGGCACCCTAAGAAGTTGGGGGAGGGTGTGAGCTTTCAGCTCCAGAGATGAGATTGGGAGGCGGCCATTTTCATTCTCATCCTTCAAACCTACAGGGAAAGCTTTGAGGGAACAAAAGCAACACAGAGCAAACTCGAGCAGATTACTTAACCTGATCTCTAGCAAGGGCCGTGCGATTCCGCCTAGGGCAAAGACATTTGAGAATCAATGCAATAGGCCTCTCCCCCAGAAGATCAGCAAGAACTTCCAGCCAAGACCAAGTTTACTGATCAATGACAACTGCAAAGGTCCAGTGCTAAGGGAAAATAGTATATAGAGTTTGTTGTTTTTTCTCATTATTTGTCTCTCATTTTAATTTTTTTAAAAAATATTTATTTATTTGACAGAGAGAGACAGCCAGCGAGAGAGGAAACACAAGCAGGGGGAGTGGGAGAGGAAGAAGCAGGCTTCCAGGGGAGGAGCCTGCTGTGGGGCTGGATCCCATAACGCCCGGATCGCACCCTGAGCCGAAGGCAGATGCATAACGACTGAGCCACCCAGGCGCCCCATAATTTTTTTTTATTTTTCCTTTTCAACTAATTTTATCAACTCTTTAAAGCCTTTTTTCATTTTTATAGCTATAATTTATCCTTTCATTGTATTTAATTTCATTTTTGTATATATGTTTTTTTTCTTTCTTTACAATTTGGGACCTGATGTCTTCTAACAAACAGACCAAAATACACCCAGGATATAGTGTACTGCTCAGTTCTGTTTATCTGTCTGATTATATTCTTTTTTTCGGTTTTGGTCTCTTCTGATTTGTTTAGTGTATATTTACTGTTTATCTGTCTGATTATATTCTTTTTTTTTTCCTTTTTGGTTTTGGTCTCGTCTGATTTGTTTAGTGTATATTTTTCTGGGGTTGTTGTTGCTATTTTAGTATTTTGTTCTCTCGTTCATCTATTCTTCTCGGGACAGAATGACAAGATGGAAAAACTCACCTCAAAAAAGAGAACAAGAGGCACTACTGACTGCTAGGAATCTACTCAGTATGGATAAAAGTAAGATGTTGGAACTAGAGTTCAGAATAACAATTATAAAGATATCAGCTGGACTTGGAAAAAGCATAGAAGACAGTAGAGAATCCCTTTCTGGAAAAATACAAGAACTAAAATCTAATCAGGTCAAAATAAAAAAGGTATTAATGAGATGCAATAAAAAATGGAGATTCTAACTGCTAGGAAAATGAGGCAGAAGAGAGAATTAATGATATAGAAGACCAAATGATAGAGAATAAGGAAGCTGAGAAAAAGAGAGTTAAATAACTACTGGGAGGGAAGAATTCAAGAGATAAGTGATACCATAAAGCAAAACAATATTAGAATAACTGGGGTCCCAGAAGAAGAGGAGAGAGAGAGAGAGAGAGAGAGAGAGAGACAGACAGAAGGTATATTTGAGCAAATTATAGGTGAGAACTTCCCTAATCTGGGGAAGGGAATAGGCATTCAAGTCCAGGAGGCATACAGAACGCCTTCAAAATCAATAAAAATAGGTCAACACCTCAATATATAATAGTGAAGTTTAAAATTTCAGAGACAAAGAGAAAATCCTGAAAGTAGCTCAGAACAAGAAATCCTTAACCTACACAAGTAGAAACATTAGACTGGCAACAGACCTATCCACAGAGATCTGGCAGGCCAGAAAGGACTGGCATGATATATTCAGGGTGATGAGAGAAAAATATTCAGCCAAGAATATTTTTTCCATCAATACTGTCATTTAGAATAGGAGAGAGAAAAAGATTCCAGGACAAACAGAAACTAAAAGAATTTGTGATCACCAAACCAGCAAGAAGTATTAAAGAGGATCCTTCCCTTTAAGCGAGGAGAGAGCCCAAAAGTAACATAGACCAGAAAGTAACAGAGACAATATACAGAAATTGTGACTTCATAGATAATACAATTGCACTAAATTTCTATCTTTCAATAGTTACTCTGAATGTAAATGGACTAAATGTCCCAATCAAAAGACACAGGTTATGTGATTAGATAAAAAAGCAAGACCCATTGATATGCTGTCTGCCAGAGACTCATTTGGGACCCAAAGACACCTCCAGATTGAAAGTGGGGGAGGGGAACCATTTATCATACTAATGGACATCAAAAGAAAGCTGAGGTAGCAATCCTTATATTAGACAAATTAGATTTTAAAGCAAAGACTGTAATAAGAGATGAGGAAGGACACTATGTCATAATTAAAGGGTCTATCCAACAAGAAGATCTAACATTTGTAAATATTTATGCCCCTAACATGGGAGCAGCCAATTATATAAACCAATTAATAACAAAATTAAAGAAACATATCAATAATAATACAATAATAGTAGAGTACTTTAACACCCCGTTCACTGCATGAACAGATCATTTAAGCAGAAGATTGACAAGGAAATAAGGGCTTCGAATGACACCCTGGACCAGATGGACTTCACAAACATATTCAGAGCATTTCATCCTAAAGCAACAGAATACACATTCTTCTCGAGTGCACATGGAACATTCTCCAGAATAGATCACATAGTAGGTCACAAATCAGTTCTCAACCGGTACCAGAAGACTGGGATCATTCCCTGCATATTTTCAGACCACAGTGCTTTGAAACTTGAATTCAATCACAAGAGGAAATTTGGAAAGAACTCAAATACATGGAGGTTGTTACTAAAGAATGAATGGGTCAACCAGAAAATAAAGAATTTAAAAAATTCATGGAAACAAATGAAAACACAACTGTTCAAAACCTTTGGGATGCAGCAAAGGCAGTCCTAAGAGGGAAGTATATAACAATACAAGCTTTTCTCAAGAAATAAGAAAGTCCTCAAATATACAACCTAACCTTACACTTAAGGGAGCTGGAGAAAGTAAAGTAAATAAAGCCTAAACCCAGAAGAAGAGGAGAATTAATAAAGATTAGAGCAGAAATCAATGAAATGGAAACCAAATTAACAGAAGAACAGATCAAGGAAACTAGGAGCTGGGTCTTTGAAAGAATTAATAAGATTGATAAACCTCTGGCCAGAATTATCAAAAAGAAAAGAGAAAGGACCCAAATAAATAAAATCATGAATGAAAAAGGAGAGATCACAACCAACATCAAAGAAATACAACAATTATAAGAACTTATTATGAGCAACTGTATGCCAACAAATTAGGTAATCTGGAAGAAATGGATGCATTCCTAGAAATGTATAAACTACCAAAACTACAACAGAAAGAAACAGAAACCTGAACAGACCCATAACAGCAAGGAAATTGAAGCAGTAATTAAAAATCTCCCAACAAACAAAAGTCCAGGGCTGGATGGCTAGATACATCTCCAAAGGCAAGGGAAACAAAGGCAAAAATGAACTGTTGGGATTTCATCAAGATAAAAAGCTTTTGCACAGCAAAGGAAACAATCAACAAAACCGAAAGGCAACCTACAGAATGGGAGAAGATATTTGCAAATGTCTTATCATATAAAGGGCTAGTACCCAAGATCTATAAAGAACCTATCAAACTCAACACTCAAAGAACAAATAATCCAATCAAGAAATGGACAGGAGACATGAACAGACATTTCTCCAAAGAAGACATACAGATGGCCAACAGAAACATGAAAAAATTCTCAACATCACTCAGCATCAGGGAAATACAAAATAAAATCGCAATAAGATACCACTTCACACCAGTCAGAATGGCTAAAATTAAGCCAGAAAATGACAGATGTTGGTGAGAATGTGAAGAAAGGGGAAACTTCTTACACTGTTGGTGGGATGCAAGCTGATACAGTCACTCTGGAAAACAGTTTGGAGGTTCCTCAAAAAGTTGAAAATAGAGCTACCCTATGACCCAGCAATTGCACTACTAAGTATTTACCCCAAAGACAGAAATGTAGTGATCCGAAGGGGCACTTGCACCCCAAGGTTTATAAATGCAACAATGTCCACAATAGCCAAACTATGGCTGTCAATGTCCATCAACAGATGAATGGATAAAGAAGATGTGGTATATATACACAATGGAATATCACTCTGCCATCAAAAAATTGAAATCTTGCCATTTGCAATGACACTGATGAACTAGTGGGTATTATGCCAAGCAAGTCAATCAGAGAAAGACAATTATCATGATTTCACTCATATGTGGCATTTAAGAAACAAAACACAGGAGCATAGGGGAAGGGAGGGAAAAATAAACCAAGACGAAATTAGAGAGGGAGACAAACCATAAGAGAGTCTTTATCATAGGAAACAAACAGGGTTGCTGGAGGGTAGTGGGGTGGAGGGATGTGGTAATTGGGTGATGGACATTAAGGAGGGCACATGATATAATGAGCACTGGGCATTATAAAAGATTGATGAATCACTGAATTCTACCTCTGAAACTAATAATACACTGTTAATTGAATAATAAATTTTAAAAAATAGGAACAAAACATTGAGAAAAAATAAAGTATGCATGCTTCTAGTATCTAAAAAACAAAACAGAAAGCAATATTCATTTGTTATTAATATTCTTGTTAAGGATGAGAGGTAGTAATTACAAGGTAGGAAGATAAGCAATGACAGGCCATGCTTCTCTAAAACCCATGGCTAGTATACTGAAATTTTCCAAGTGGGCCAAAGGTAGAGTTCCTACCTCCAGGAGGCAAGTATGGTATCTCTGTCTCCTTAATGTACACTCTGCCCCTTCCCAGCTGAGTCTAGTTCCATATCCTTGGCTTACCTGCACTTGGCCTCAGAATCCAGCTTTTCTTCTGCAGTCACTCCCTCTTCTGTCTTACCATTCATTTTCGGCCACATGTCTTGGCAACTTTTACACCTCATTCAATCCACTTTTCAGCCTATTTGTGAGTCTCCCTTGCGTGTGGACAACTGGCACTCCTGAGCACAGGCTTGGCAGGAAAAGATGAATTATGCCAACAAAATCATTTATGAAGGAGTCAAAATGGACCTAATAGAGTTGATCTCCAAATCTAACTATATCCCAATGTTAGAGATAGGCTGAAATGATATACTGAGAGATCTTCATCTGGGGCAGTATTCCTCAAAGTGAGTATTGCAGAGATCAGAATTCCCCGACGGCCATGTAAAAAAACAGATATCTGAGGCCAGGCCTACAGAATAAGAGCATCTGAGATTAACATCCAGGAATTTGAATCTCTGAATAGCACCCCAGATGATGGTTCTGATGTTCTTTGACTTTCCTGATTGGTATCATTGAGGAAACTTGCCCCATCAAATACAGGATTAATCTAATTATAAATATAATCTTAGAAAGTGAGTGTATAGGTTTTTATTTTGTCAAAGATGGACATATCACCAACCAGAATGATGAACAGCAACCAAACTATGTTCAGAAGAAAAAATGCAGTTAAAACTTTTCTCATTTAGCAGGTATATTATTTAAATAGTGTTCAGATTTTACTCACACTGTGAAGCAACTAAACACTAGGTAGGGGATCAGCTTAGGCAAAAACAGAGAAAATGCCTTCTACATTTTAAATTATTTCTCTCCATTCCCACTCATCTAGCCATTTATTCTGGGGGGGGGGATGGTGGTAGATTAGTAGTATTAAACATTTTTAACAAGTGTGCAAGGGCAGAGGGGACCAGCCCAACTGTGAACAGTTGATCTGGCTATACCAGTAAAGATCAGTTGACTTGACAACCCTGCCTTTCTTCTACAGTAAATAGTTTCACCCAACATTGAGTCAGAACAGAGTATGTTTCTACTCATTTTATTTTGGGGGAAAGACAATAGATGTGATTAGAACCTTAATGTACTTTTGCTAGACTTGTTTTCTATAAAAAAGAACTGATTAAGGATTATAAAACCTCCAACTTTCTGAACTGCGTGAAATGTTACTGTTGCTTCAAATTTATGAAGAGCTTTCACGACCCCAATATTCCAGTTATGCAAGCATTTGTTCTATTCTTAAAGACCTACTGAACTGGTATCTGGGAATTTTATGTGGGAAAAGGGCATATTCCTGGCACACAGTCTTAATGAAGGTGCACATAAGCTACAAAGCCTCCATGTGCCTTGGGAAAATGAACTAGAGACTTAAGTGGAAAAGTTTCTGCTTCAGACCAGTTAAAAACATAAAATATAGCTACCGTAGAGCTTAATTGTACAGTGCTAGTTTCAACTTCTGTATCAAGAGACAATTTTTTGCATTTCCGTGGGATTGGCCCACAGCTACAGCCATATTGGACAGATGTTTTTAACTCTAAATGCAATGCAGAATTACCTATCATTTCTTTGCACGCAGATTGAATATTTTGCATGAGCATTCAAAAACGCATGTTTATAGTTTGAACTTCTTATGTTTATTGTTTTCTACTACAAAATGTACCGTCTACAGATGGAAAACTCAGAGTCTTTGATGATGGGTGGTGAGGAATTGCTCAAAAAGATTCAGTTACACACAGAGAGACGTATTACACGTAATGTCGGGAAGAGCTAGATTACACAGTTATCAAAATATGTACAGGAGCAATCCTCATCTAGAAGTGTTTCAGGGATTCCAAATGATCATACTCAACAGCTGGGCCTATTTGCAAGACTTGGTCAATGGAAAACACTGCCGCTTTTCTCCTCCTTATGGTCCCCCACCCTTTCTATTGCCATCTCTGTGAAAGCAGAGTGGCATGCTGCCTTATCGCTGCTGCTCCTTATTACCCTCAAACGACAGTAATGAAAACAGGCAAGACGATTAAGCAATGTGGCAGCCCATTTTTATGAGTTTACCTTTAAAGACAACCAAGAGAATTTTAGGAAAGTAGATAGAGGGCTTTACAACAACAAGGAACTGCTGTGGAGTATTTATTTTTGAAAGTCAACAAATTCCTTGCAGTTTAACTATATTAATCACTATTAAATAGTTATTTTAAATAATACAAAGGTTATATGTTCTTAGGAGGGAAAAAGCATACAGAATATACTTATTACAGGGCTGACCAACTTTTTTGGCATCACTTGATTTTGTCATAACTTGCACATTTTATCAAAAAAAAAAGTGCTATATGAAATTTCTTTTTCAATCCCAAAGACTTGGTTTTGTGTTGAGAATTTTGAGGTAACCCTCAACTTGTAAATATGCTTAAAATTATCAAGCAGGTTTAAAACAACTGTTTTAAGATATATACAGTCTAGTTTTAGGGTCTCAAATGTTATACACTACTATTTAGCTTGGTCAGGGCTGATCAAATATTCTGGAAAATGGTCAGTATATATGTATGTGTGTATACATACATACTCATGTACATCTCAGGATTACTAATCTTCAGCAAATTATTATACTTTAAATATCAAAACTTAATCTTTGGTGATGCAGAAGGCATTCTGTTTTTTCTTAGAAAAACTTAATATCAATATCCATTTTTCTAGTAATGAGTTAGTTCTGAAAGACAGAACAGGAGTGTCCAAAGGGGAGAATTTCCTCTCCTCTGGCCTCAGTTTATAGAACTGGGAGTACTGGAGCTTGAACTGGAAGACGTTGTGAGTAATGATCTTTTGAATACGACCTCATATGAAGTACATACGATATGAAAAATTCAAGCTCTATCATTGACAAATGCAAAACTCCCAAATAAGGGTCACAGAGGTGAGGACCAAAGTATGCAGTAGACAAAGTATTTATACAGAGTCCAAAATGAGAGGGGACCTTGGCCATGAAACTACAGTTACATATGACTAACCAGCATTTCCACCAGACACTGCTCTGTTGATGCATGGCACTGGAACCCATTAACAATTAACCATTTCCAAATCAACCTAAGAGGGATTATTTTCTAACGAAAACCTATCTCTTAGTTTCTTAAGAGAAAGCAATAAAATACAATGTACCAAAATTCGTTTTCATAACTAACTCCATCAGATTAATAAACTGAACAAGATTTACACTTTTGAATTTCAAGGATCTAAACCTTGTCACATCACTACCCACCCAACTCCCCACCATCTCTTTAGATAATATGACATGAATAAGTAGGTTGAAAATGCTTTTGGGAGAAAAAAGTTTCTTTATTTCTGTTTGTTCATTTATGCAAAGACAGTTTCAACAACAGGTAATAGGAACATACTTCTAAGTTTAAAATTAATTTTCCATTTTGAAAGGTTCAGGACTTTGTCTCTTATTTCTAACCTTACTCTCTTAAATTCTTCGGTCCAACAAAAAAGCAGAAAAATAAAGTTTATTCTCTTACTTTTCTTAAAGTCATATTGGGATAATTAGAATTGGCTCTTTCAAATTTAGGTATCACTTAGAGTAACCTGGAAATTTAATCACAGAATGATATATGTAAGAATGTTATAGCACACCTAAAAAAAAAGTACAGAGAATTTTTTAAAGGACAAATTTCAGGGCACTTTCAAATTCCGAGGCATAAGAGAGCCCTCTTGGGGATCCTTAAGTTAAAAGACTCTTCCCTTCAGATTCAGAGTAAAAATTATTAGTGATTATAAGACAACCATGGGGACTGATGATATGGCCCATGGCAGCTGCCTTACATTAGGGCTAAATGGAGTCTCCATGTTTTTAGTGAAGGGACCAATGAAAGAAAGGCCAGGAAGCCACTTTAAACTCATTTTCATGGCAGGTCAAATGATGCTGATACAGTGTTTCCCTTAGAAAGGTTTTATCCTATTGCCACCTTTTCAAGGCTTAACCCTCAAACTGTTGATGTCGTTACTTCTCTTCTTTATATCCATCACCTGTTCGAGAAGCAAACCTCCTGGAAGAATGGTGCTACAGACTGGAAAATCAAGACTGTAGGGACAGCAAAGGGGCTCTAGTACTCTAGTTGTCTGTCACAATTTGCAATACCTAACAAGGAGACTAGCTAATCTAGAAATGATTGTTAACTCTGTCCTAGTATATTCTAGAGATACGCTTAAAACTTTAGTGGTTTTGAAACACTGCAACTACCTTGACTCTTCTAAACAAGTTTTACTTTAAAAAAGGAAATATAATAGGCTAACAAGCAAAAATAAAACCTATTTGCTCTTTAACAAATAACTAATATTTTAATGTTTTTAAAAAAAACAATTCCTTTCAGATACTCTGATTAACCTTTAAGTGACATAAAAAAAAGTTCCAGCATTCTTTAATACCAGTATTTTGCACAATTTAAGATACAGCCATTGAGTTTAGCATTTCAAGGAAAAAAAATTAAAAGAAAAAAGGAGAATGGTAACTCACTGAGAAGCTTATGTACTTAGTGAAGTTTAGTTTGTTTTGGATTCTTTAAAAAAATTAGGCCCAGAATTTTAGTTATCCTAGTTACCATCCCAATCAAATAGGATATCTATGTGTGGATTCTAGATAAAAGACAAGTACTTTGAACTAATAAACGTAAGACCCACTGATTGGACTGTTTGTTCAGAATCTCTTTTACTGGGTTTAGATAAGGAAGACTTCAATAAAGCTAACTATATGTTGAGTTCCACTGATTAAAAATACAGTTTAAAAAAAACTCTGCTTTTGTGGTAAATTTCGAGACAAATCATAAATGTAAAGAACAATACTGTAAATATTGTACTGTTCACAGGTATTTGTTGGAGAAATGAAATGCTTGAATTCAAACTATCGAAATTCTGACCTTTCAAAATAGGTTTTCTAATTTCCTGAAAATCAGCAACTGTTTTTTAAACTCTTAAAATGTCAATTTCAATTAAAAAAATCCTTACAGATAAATGTTAAAGTTATTCCTTTTAGTCTCAATTATTTCTTACTTTCAACTATATATTGAACATAGAACCAGCTTCTAAATTAACATCTAATGAAGAACATTTTCAATGTAAAATAAAACTAGGCAAGCATATTAATACAACTTACGTAAGAAAGTCTGAGTGTTGAGTTATCAAAATTCGGAATTAAATTTCTATAAGAGTGAAAACTTTCAGTCTCTTCTTAATATTCAAAACCAGCAACTTCCCATGAGACTAGAAAGTTAGCAGAGAGGATCAAACAGATTTAAGCACTGCTCGACTTCTTCTAAAGTGATGCACTCTTTTATCCTATAAAAGACAGAAAGAGTCCTTTTTTACTTCATTGCAAATTTTGTATTATCACTATGACCTAAAGATAGCTACAAAGCATTTATTCTAGGTTTAAAAAAACTATAAATAACAAGAGAAAAGTGATCCTTTCTGGGAAGCATTCCTGAACTTTAAGATAACAAATGTACCTATAATGACTAGTTTTATTCGATAATTTAAAAAGAAATCTCAGTAAACTCAGAAACAGAGGACTTGGGAGTCTATATCATTTTACGAAGACTCTTAATTAATGATTTGGCAGTGATGCCCCCAAAGACAGCTGGTAGAAAACATATTAAAAGTACTGTTTTTACTAACAGAAGTGCATCTGGTAGAAATCACAGCTTGAGTACAGCATTCCACTTCAAACTGAAATGCTATGCTTTTCGGTTAAAAAAACCAAAAATTTTGGCATATTTAAAGTCATATTCTTAACCTGTGATGAAGATATATCATTCTTTAGGAAATGAAGAGTAAATAAAAAATATATGCAAAATCTCCTCTCACTTTATGTCGCTTGCAGATGTGCAGATATTAGGAAGTAAGGCCTTACAAAAAGGAATGGAGTAGAGTGAACTACTAATAACAAGATGGTATTTTCTTTTCTCTAAGAGCTTAACTGTGCCCTTTTCCTAGAGATTAAACTCAGTTGTCATATAAAGAAGAGTGGCTTCTGGAAATTTTGCAATCTGTCAACAAGATAATATCCTATTTAGGTTAAAACCCAGAAAAGTGGTCACGAACTGAAGTATCTTCAGAGATCAGGTAGGATGTGAAAGATTTTAAAGACAACATGGAAACAATGTATACCCTGCCTCAATGCATTCAAATTCAATTAAAACAACAACAACATTTAGATAATCAAAATAGGTCTAGATACCAGACAACTTCAGACTACCAACTTCTGAGTCCTGATCTAGAGAAACAGAAAACTGAAGGTTCAAAGTAAGGTTTTTGCCTAATACTAGGTGAAAACTCAAGTTTAAAGACTACTTTCTGGGGCGCCTGGGTGGCTCAGCTGTTAAACGTCTGCCTTCGGCTCAGGTCTCCGCATCTGGCTCCCTGCTCAGCGGGAAGCCTGCTTCTCCCTCTCACACTCCCCTTGCTTGTGTTCCCTCTCTCGTTGTCTCCCTCTGTCAAATAAATAAAATCTTTAAAAATAAATAAATAAAGACTACTTTCTGCTTTGCAAACAAATCATTTAAGTACTACCTATTTAACCTTGAGAACTTTGGGCAAGGTAGGCTGCCATACAATCCTAGTTCTTTCCTTTTAAATTATACTATGTATAATAATATAAGAGAACAAATGTCAAAACTTTAAACGAGGGGCGCTTGGGTGGCTAGGTTGTTGGGCGTCTGCCTTCGGCTCAGGGCGTGATCCCAGGGTCCTGGGATAGAGCCCCACATCACGCTCCTCTGCAGGGAGCCTGCTTCTCCCTTTCCTACTCCCCCTGCTTGTGTTCCCTCTCTCGCTGGCTGTCTCCCTCTCAAATAAATAAATAAATAATCTTAAAAAAAAAAAACTTTAAATAAATATGTTTTACTTCCTGTTGAGAAGATGGTAAGAACTTAATCCTGCTATGGCTCTACTCTTCTTCTGCATTAAATAGAAGTCCTTAGAATACCCTTTTAGAAAAGCTGAAAGTTTCATCCTATATCCATTCATAGATAGAAAAAAACTATTCTTTCCCTGTTTTAAGACACAAAGCAATGTAAAACCTTCCCTTTGAATATTAAATGGTATAGTCATTTTGGAAAAATTCTAGCAATTTCTCAAAATGTTAAATGTAGTTACTATTACTCAGCAATTCCATTCCCAGGTATATACCCAAGAGAAATAAAAGCATAGGTCCACAGAATAACTTGTCCATGAATGTTCACAGTATTACTCATCATAGTCAGAAAGTGGAAACAACCCAAACTGCCTATCAAATAAGAAACAAACAAGGTGGTATATCTATAAATAAAAAGAAATGAAGTACTGATACCATTATAACATTGATGAACCTTAAAAATATTATGCTGAGTGAAAAAAGCCAGTCACAAAAGGTCACATACTGTATTATTCTATTTGTATGAAATGTCCAGAATAGGAAAATCTTAAAAAAAAAAAAAGGTTAGAGGTTCCCTAGGGATAGAGGAACTGGGGGAAATAAATAGTGACCACTAATGGGTAAAGGGGTGATTAAAATATTCTAAAATTGATTGTGGTCATGATTGCACAACTCTGAATACACTAAAAAATGGAACTGCTTGTTTTATATGGGTTTACTGTATGGTATGTGGATTACATCTCAATAAACCTGTTACAAGAAAAAAAACTTTCCTTTGCACAATTCCTCCCCCATTAGAGTGACTTTAAAGTCTACTGGCACCATTTTTCCTATAGCAATTGCTCCCTTTGTGTCTCTGTGTTATATTTTGGTAATTCTCTTAATATTTCACATTGTATTATTATTGTTATTTGTTATGGTGATCTTCGGTCAGTGATTCTGAATCGCTGAAAGCTCAGATGACAGCATTTTTTAGCAATAAAGTATATTTTAATTAAGGTATGTATACTGTTTTTTAGATATAATGCTATTGTATACTTCATAAGACTACAGTACAGTGTAAACATAACTTTTATATGTACTGGGAAACAAAATTGCATTTGACTTCCTTTATTGCATATTGACCCTATTGCAGTGGTATGAAACTCAACCTGAGGTATCACCAAGGTGTGTTCTGTTTTGTGTACCTAAAATTTCCTCTTTTTCCATTTGGTCAAGCCAATATTCTCTTTCAACTCTCTTCTTTCACAACCTTGTCAATTATAAGCTTCTGCTAAAGGTTTCTTCCCTAAGGACAAACTACACTGTATCAAGGTTTCAGCAGCATAAAATAGCCAGGTAAAACTCACTCACAGAAGTTTTCTGAGTTACAGTCAAATGCCAAGGGTTCAATTAAATGCTCTATGTAATCTCAAAATGTATATACCACAGGAAAAAAAGATGCTTCATAGTTGACAAATATGCTTTTTATCCTGTATACTATTCCTTTCATACCTTGAAGTAGTCATCTTGAGTAACAAGAGAGTTTCTCAGTCTGTTCTCTGGATTAAATAGACAAGATACAACAGTCTGTATGCTCCTGTCCACAGATTTCTGAAAAAAAGGGAAGTATTTTCAGTAATCTACAGTCTATTCATTTCACTCACTTTAACAAGCTTTTTAAAGAAAACTGAATACATGTACTCCTTTCTAAAGAATTCTTACAAATCCATAAAATACCATTATGTAATTCATAATATTTTCATGTAATTTATTACATGTCACTTAATATGTAACTTTTTATCGAATTTTAAAAATATTTTAGAATTTTATTGATAGAGTACTGGTTGTAAAGCTCAATTTAGTAAAGCCCTCATCTATTTCCTTAAGGCTCTTTAATCTTTCCTGTTAAGAAACCGTGAACTTCCAACATTCCAAGAAAAAATATCCAGGATGAAACTTGACAATTATAACTATTTTAATCATCACTCAAATCAAGGAATTTTTTTTTTTACTCTAGTTGAGTAGTTCTCAACATTTTCTTCCACTGAGAAACACAAGGACAAAGTTCACACAATCCAATGGGAAATCTTCAATGTTATTACCCACATTCCTACCACATCAACTACTTCCACATTCCCACCCACTCAAGAAAAACATAGGAACAGTGAAGAGAGCACTGTTAGTAAAGGAGTTTGTTCTAATGATTAAAAAAGAAGCAGCAACTCCACCTATTTCAGTATTTCAATTATCACTAGTGACTCCACCACTCTTGAGAGCTGCTACCATATATAATGTTATGAAGAAAATACCATAAATAATTGTATATTACTATTTAGCTAAGAAAATATTTAAACGGGTAAAAAAAAAGGTAGGCATAATTCATACTCCTCTCTCTTTTGAAGAGTGGATTCTTGAGGAAACCTGTCTACTGCATTCCACCAAATTATGTTAATAGTTATTAAAGTATGGTTTTTAGAAACAATAAAAATATAAGAAAGAAAAGGACTACTGAATCAGAAACTATGTAAACATTGAAAGCTTGGGGGTACCTGAAATTTCATCAGCTTTTATAAAAACTGCCAAATTATTAGTCAGTTACTTAAGCTCTGTAATTTTTGGCTTCCATATTTCAATTTGAAAAAAGATGCTTGCATCTCAAAGGGCCATTATTAAAACTTCAAAAAATAATTGTGAAAATATAAATATCAATAAACAAAATTAGATGTTTGCCTTTTGTGGGCCATTTCCTGAGGATGGAGTAGCTTCATGAACTGAACATTCACTTTGCAAAACTTCTGTTCCTGGATCAACTTCATTACAGTGGTAGTTAACAGCAGTATAAGCCTACATTATGATAAAAGTATAATTAAAGAGAAGTATATTAGATACATTTCTAAACAATCTGTTCTTCAAAATAGGTGAGCTTATATTGATCATTTAAATGTGGGTTAAGTTCAATTTACATTATTTCAGAAACTTTAAACTGAATAGCTGAAATGCACTAAGGCAGTCTTTTATTTGAAAAGTCTTCTAAACTTCAACAAAATCAGATTAGAAGGGCTTTAAGAAAAAGAAACTCCAACATGTAGTAATAGAATGAGAATCTCCCAGTGCCTGAGAATTTCAACTCGTGTTATATCATTCAAAGGTCCAATCCTGATAAAAGGTAAAGACTCAAGTGTTTTAGAGCTAACAGCCTCTTTTGTTTTATTTCTCATATAGCAGTATTAACAGTGAAACATTTGCTTCTCTTCAACAGATTTTTTTTATGGGTAGAAAACGAGAGACAGTTTCAATACTAATTCCAAATTCAATGAATTAGAATTGGCACAGGTATTAAGACTACGTTTCTTAGATTATATATAATTTAGCACCTGTTGTATGCAGAGAAGCCATTGGCTTAAGCATATGAGAACAATCTGAGAAACAAAAAGCAGTTTCTCGCATTGAAGAATATACTTGGGTTGACAAGAAATTACTAAAACATAACACATAATGTGAAAGGGAATTTAAAAATATGTCTAGGAATACACGAGGTGGCACACGGCCAAGAAACATTTAATAGTTAAAATAAGAAAATATTTTAAAATAAGGAAAAGGAAGGGGTGCCTGGGTATCTCAGTCTGTTAAATGTCTGACTCTTGATTTTGGCTTGGGTCATGATCTTGGGGTTGTGAGATTGAGGCCCGCATCTGGTCTGCAATGGGCGTGGAGCCTGCTTAAGTTTCTCTTTCCCTCTCCCTCTGCCCCTCCACTCTCTCTCCCTCTTCAAAAATAAATAAGTAAATAAAAAAATAAAAGGAAGTATGTTTGGCTAATTCACCTTACCGGGGGTATAACATAACTCCTTTGTTCTCCAGCAGGCCACTGTGGTGGCATCTTAAAAAAAAAAGAGAGAGAGAGAGAGAGAGAAAGGCAGTAACAATTAATTAACCATTCCTATATATTTTCACAAATGTGAAAGATAGACAATGTTGAGGTATTTATCAAGCTGGATTCTTGAACTTGTAGTAAAAGAAACATAATGGAAGTAAGAAGTACTTTATGTTTCTAATACCTGAGGGTTTGTTACTTTCATATATAAACCCTAACTTTTTCTCAATTTTCTGTGTTGGCTTTCAGAAAAATTCAAAGAATAGCTCTTTGAATGTATCACCATATATAATGGTCATGGGTCACAGATATGGTCCTATCTGTGGTAGAAATTCAGAGAACTACTACCTTGTAGTAGTCAACTGAAATAAACACTACCAAATATAATTGGAATTGAATGCTCTAAGACTTGAGTACTCATTTTATTTTGACCTAACCCACTAGAAAAACTGGTAAAAGTCAGTCTGAACGTTTCAGCTATTTGACTATAGAAGAGGACAGCAAATCTTATAAGATAGTACAAGAGAAAACTTTGTGCTAAGTATATTCCTGTCAAAATGTCGTTCCCTTTTTTCCAAATAATTAAAGGTCCTAATTCTAGACTAATTCTTTTTCCCTTATTTTAAGCATATTCAACTAGTTTAAATGATAAATTACTGGAGATATTTATATAAATAAAGGCCTCAATAATATTCCAAAGTAAATCATGTTGTTCCCTCTTAAATTACCTGGTAATTATATACAGGCAGCTGATATCCAGTGATGACCTGAACAGGTGAACTTGGATAAGGAGGATATGCCTGAGAATAAAGTTTATAGAAAGAACTCATTAACAAGGAAAATTATTGAAAATTAGAAAGTAGTATTATTCCTAATAGAACCAAAGTATGAAAACAAAGAAATCTTATTTTTCTATACACAAATGCAGAATTCTATTGAAGTGTTTGACTTCATGAAGAAATGTTAGTCTTTTGGGTGGGGAAGAGGAAGAGATAAATGAGGGAAGTGACGACTTTGCCCATCTATGTTTATCTTACTTGTATATTTATCCCCACTAAAAAGTTTCTTCCTTATACTGGTGATAAAGCTCTATTAGAATAGATGTCCATGTTAAAGTTACATTAATACATCTGTTATTTCTTTGTTAAAACATTTTAAAGCAATTTTGTATTCTTTGGGGGTAATATGTAGTCAATATGTAGTCCTCCCACACTCTTTATGGCTCTTTCTGTATTTCATTTCTACAAGTTAAAGGCCATATTTAACCTAAAACTGAAAAAAAAAACAGAACATCTTACATCTTTCAATAAATATTTATTGATTGAAATCATCTCTGTAATATTATACATGAATAGACTCAAGTAATACCTCACAGTGTTAGGAACAAGTAGGGATTTTCTTCAAATCATGTTTAGGGCAAGAAAAATAACAAATATATACCCCACATTTCATATAGATGAAAAATGTAAACAAAGGAGAGATACTACAGAACTACTTCACTACTATTTCTCTTTCCTGCAAATAAAATGTCTTTCAAACTGAAGAAAGTAAAATTAAAAAAAAAATCACTGTTATTCATCACCACTAGGAGATAGTAAGTATTCCAAATCCCATTTCAAATATTAAGGAAACCAGGACCAAACAAATTATATGCCACAAACGCAGAGAATTTACAAATATAGTTTGTCTTCAGAAACCTATCCATTCTAGAACCAGAATACATCCAGAAGTCAGGAATCTGTATGGGAAGGCATCTGAAAATCACTGCAAATAGAGAATAACCAGAACTGCCAAACTTAGAGAAGAATAAACCAGGCAAACATATGAGGAAAGCTGCCTCCGAATATTTTAGGAGTTATCACGTGGTGGGGAAAATGGATGAGTATGTTCTATGTGGGTACAGAGGTCAGTTCTA
Source organism: Ursus arctos (assembly GCF_023065955.2). NCBI lineage: Eukaryota > Metazoa > Chordata > Mammalia > Carnivora > Ursidae > Ursus > Ursus arctos. Next base: position 32,691,557 of record NW_026622875.1, read on the forward strand.
AGATAAAGGTTTACAAACTACATAGAAGCAGATTTTAGCTTGGTATAAAGAAACAAAACTAAGAACAAAAGATTTCTAACAGAAGTAACAGATTTCCTTCCCATCACTCAAAATACTCAAACAGAAAGTATTATCACTTACTACGGAAATTCCACAATTCCTTATTTTACAGAGAGTAAAAGTAAAGACTGGCTTATTTTTAAGGTGTCCCCATCAATAAAATCTCTAATACCTTTAAAAAAAGGAAAAAAGAAAGAAGAATATAGGTAATTCTTACCTGAACATACTGAGTTATAGGATTCATCATGGTTGGAGGCTGCATATAAGTTTCAGTGTTTGGATTACTCCAGACACTCTGAAACTGTGGTGGAGGAGGAGGATTAAAAACCAAAGGACGAGGCTGCACATGATAAGCACCTTTTTAAAGAATAAAATGAAAACAAAGCCCACTTTTAGTTTTCTGAAAAGTTATACATGTCAAAAAGAACAACTCTTCTATTTACTCACATAAATTTTGTTTCCTGATTGCAGGTCCCAGTTTCAGCTTTTTACCATGGAAATTTATCTGTGACTGAAAATAAAACAGTAACAAAACTAAAATCACTTTCAAAGACTTGAATTTCGAGACTTTGGTAAACACCCTACCATCAAAGAAGATCGATAGTAACAACATACCCAATCAAAATTTATCAGCATGAAGCTACCTTAACCTCACCACTCAAGTGTTGAAAAGAGTCTTGGAATTTGATAAAAAAAATTTACACTCTGTCTAAAATCTTTCCTGTCTCTAGTTCATGAAGCCAGATGTCCAAATACAAATAAACAGGTCTGACAAGTTACATAAGATTATTCTAGGTTTGGTTTTCAAACAGGAAGTTTATTTTTATATTTTATACAAGGCTATATATATTCAGGACTCAAACAACACTTCATCCTTAAGCTAATTAAGAGACTTTACCACAAGATTACTTACTTCTACTATCTTCTGCACATCCACATCATTATAAAATGAAACAAATCCATAGCTAGAAAAACAGATAAATAATGTATAAAAATCACCAGCATAACAGTACAAAACTAATATTCCATGAAATAATTGACAGAGTGATAATGATAAAGAATGAAGACTATACTGAGATAAGTATTTGCTAGATGTACGTGATCGATCCTCCATAAATATTACTGCTTTTTGTTTTCTTCCCATGATCTATGTCAGAATGTGTGAAGATTAATGTAGTGTAGGAGATCATTTGTTAACAGAAAATTCGTATCTCTGAACCTGAATTTATTATCTAAGGTGAGACGGTTAAAATTTAAGATACTGTATAATACATGAAGAAAACAACTTTTTGATAAAACTGATTAATCCACTTGAGTAAAATAAATGAAGATGGGAAATATTTACATACAAACACTGTGAAAATGACTAAATAGAAGAGATGACAACAAACTGTTATCCTTTATATGAAAGAAAGGAACAAAACAACAAATTTATACAAGTGTAAGAACACAGATTTTGAATTCTTCCATGTTACTCTATATAGATACTACAGCTCAGTTATTTTTTATCTTCATACAGACCATGTTTTACTCACCCTTTGGACACACCAGTTCGATCCGTGATTATCTTCACTTCTTTTACTGAACCATATCTAGCAAAGAAACTTCTAATTTCGGTTTCATCCATCTATGAAGAAGAATTTGACTTCAGCATTCAAAATTTTCAATTATACTATAAAGATTTGAAGATGTGGAAATATCTCCCCTAAGTATCCCCAAACCACTTGCAGATCTTTGTCAAATATACTTTTAGTCTCTATAGGTTAAACATAAAACCAATTTCAAACCTGCATGAAATACCAAAAAACCTTATGTTTACAACAGGGCCCAAAACCCATTATTCACTAAATATTTTTTTAAATAAATAAAACAGGAATACAATACCCTAACATCAATTCCACCAACAAAAACGGTGTTTGGCATGATTTTGCCTTCTGGTAAAACATAGCCTTGGCTGGTTGTAGCTGATGAGGACTGAGTGCTGGCCTCTCTGGAGATGGTTGAGTTTGGAGTCTCAGGATTTGCAGCAGACTGTAATTTGGAAAGTAGATAGCATCACTTGACATTCAGGCAAAAACCATACAAGATATGAAATATAATATTTGTATTTAAAATATAAAATATTTTCATGAAAATTACTTTTATAGTAAATTGGCCAGCAATACAACTCAATTCAGGCTTAGGATTAAAAATAAAGGATACTTTAGGATTAAAACTTAGGGATACCTGAGTTGTTTAATCAGTAAAATCATGATCTCAGGGTCATGAAATCGAGCCCCATGTCGGCTCCTTGCTGTGTGTGGAGCCTGCTTGAGATTCTCTCTCCCTCTACCCCTTCCTAACCGCTCCCTCTCTAAAAATCAAATCAATTCAAGTAAGAGTAGATCAGCATGAAATTTTAACAAAAAGTACCTTCTTAAAACCAGTGTTGCTCATCATCTCTCACGTAAAGTAGAAAACTGACTTTATACTGAGTTGTGAACTGGAAAGTTCAGATTTGTAAAAATAGTTATTAAAGTCATCCTGTTATATGCCAGTAAGCATACTTTCACTTTACTGAGTACCTTATTAAAAAGCATGGGAAATCTTTGAAAAACATGAATGAACTTTTAAAAAATCTGCATCAAAAACACACATCAAAGAAAAATCTGCATCAAAAACACACAAACCGATTTGCTCTGCCTCCTCTTTCTAGTCACCAAAATTAACACGGATTTTATAATTAAATACTCCATGTGTTAGTATGAGTTTATTTTGGAAATGGTCATGAAAATATTATTTGCTCACATATCATAGCTCCTGCTAAAAAAGGCTTATAATCCTTTCCTCTAGTGCTAGGGTGTTCAAAGCATCTTTTCAAATGACATTTTTCTTCTTCAATAACACCAAATCAATCCCACTGATAATTCTAATTTTCACAGGGGGCTGATAGAAATAAATGATACTATCTTCATTTTCAGATAAAGAAAACCACACATGAAACTCATTATTTTTCTGGATTCTGATTCAGAACTCTACTCTTTCCATACTAAGATTAATGTAACCTTTTCTGAAGCAAAATTTACTGGTAATATGTATGTTGGAAAAGTAGTACAGTACAGTGAAAAAAAAATTGATTTAGTCAGGAGATCTAGGTTCATGTCCCTTACCAGGTTATAAGCCACTTACTTGGCAGCTGTTTATATCTGGGAAAATTGCTTTGAGAATGAAGTGAGATAACATCTGTGAATTCATTTTGTGAAGTATAATGTGGTATGCCAATATAAGTTAGTGTCCTGTTATTTGAATTTATTTCCAATAGGTTAAAAATTTTCTTTCCTGGTTTTACTATTTACTTATTTATTTTGTAGATGTTTTATTAATTAACTAATTTCAACTGGAACTTCGAAGAACTAGTTTATGGTACATCCACTTATTTGGAGTTCATTTATGAAGCGCCTACTGATTGTAAGAGGAAAATACAAAAGGCTGCAAGAGAGATAAACCTGTTATACTTCCTCTTATGGAGAAAAACAAGGACAAAAAAACAACTTATACATATTTTTTAACAGGCAAGCACAGTAATTTTTATAGAAATTAGTAACAATACTAAAGTAGGTAGAATTCCTATTTTGTTAGATGCTAGAAGTTACTGATAAATGTAAGATTCTACAAATTGTTATACTAATTAGAGATGAAATCAAAACTATCAAATCACCAAATGTGTTTTGGTTTTTCTCTATTAATTTATGCACATATAATTGAACCTTGAAAACATGGATTTGAACTGTCCAGGTCCACTTATTCACAGATATATTTAAAAATACAGTACAGTACTGTAAATGCATTTTTCTCTTCCTTATAATTTTAACATTTTTTCTCTTATTTTATTGTAAAAATATGGCATATAATCCATATATATAATCCATGCAAATTGTGTTTATCAATGGTTTATGTTATTAGTAAGGCTCCTCGTCAACAGTAGGCTACTAGTAGTTAAGTTTTGGGGGAGTCAAAAGTTATATGCTGACTTTTGGGTTTGTGTGGAGGGAGGTGGGGTCAGCGTGCCTAACCTCTGCATTGTTCAAGAGTCAACTGTACTTACTTTTATGTGTTTCTATTTGGGTACTTCCTAATTCTTTCCTGTAACTATAGTATAGTAGTATTTCATGACAATATGGAAACCTCTTTCTGAAGTTTTTCCATTTTTTGTTTTTAGTTTTCTAATTTTAGTTTTTTCTAGTGGGACTATATTACATAAGCCACATATTTTGAACTACTGAAACCTGACTAGGTTTCCCTTCACTACAACTTAGAATCCTTTTCAGTTAGCTCTTTCAAAAGTCCAAGACAAATAAAACAAAACAGTGGTTCTGAAATTCTTATGGATTTTCTTTTCTCCTTCTTAATTTCCCCTTTATCTGTGGTTGAACTTTGGATAGTTTCTATTTGACAAACTATTTACTATTATCTGCCTGTGAATGACAATGGATGAATGTATTTTAATTTGGAGGTGTATAACGTCAGGCCAGAAAACTGTGCCAGATTATAATTATTTATGATAATGTATTACTTCTTAACCAGGGGAGATTTTGTGGTCCAAGCACATTTTTGGTTGTCACAACTAAGAGATACTCATATCTGGTGGTAGAGGCTAAGGATACAGTAAACATCCTATAATGCAAAAGCAGCTTCCCACAAGAAATTACCTGTCCTAAAATGTGAATAGAGTCATGGCTGAGAAACCCTGTGACAGTGTGTCCAGAATTGAAATGCAAAGTTCTAATTCTCATATTCTATTTACAGAAGTAAAATGGATACTTGAGACACTAAGCAGTAATTTGTGGGGTGGGGAAGCCACTACATATTACAGGAAGTTTGGTCTGTGACTGCTTTATTGAAATTCACTCTTTGGTTAATTGAGGAATTAAATGTAATATTCATCAAATTATTTTACCGGTGTCTTAACATCTTAAGTTAAGGCACGATCCTGTCTTAGTCCTCAGCCAGCAGGGGGCACTCAAAGCTAACAAAGTAAGTAAAGTACTCCATTTAAACAAGACTGATCAGGGATTTTTAAGCCTCTACTGTGTATATTTACACATAATTATAATTTATATATACAACATCCACAACCAATAAACAACCTTTAATACTTTCAAACTATTGCTAAAAATACTCCACAAATAAATGCCAAGGCTAAAGCAAAAATATGGTATTAAGTATTAAGATTAAAGTATTAATCTTAACCATCAATAGTTTACAGAAAATACATTTAAGGTAAATTTAACATGATAAGTAATTATTTTCCTTAATTATACCTTCAAGTGAGTTGGTGGGTTTTGAGATGAGTAATGCTAGGATATTAAGTAGGGGGGAACTTGGAGGCCATCATACACACAACTCTCATCACTGCTATTTACAGTAATATATTCTGTTATACTTGGATAACGAAATGACAAAAATAACTAAAAGCTGAAAAACACCTGTATCATTACTAAAGCTCCTGGGCTGTCAGCTAACATTATTTCATTCAACTATTACATTTACATACAAGCAAACTAAGATCTATCTATAACTGATCACAAAAAAAGGTCTAATTTGTAGTCATCAGAGTTCTATCCACAGAAGAAATAGCTAATAAAGAGAAAAGCTAAAAGGAAATAGGAAATAAAAATCAGAATAAAACTTCCTAAGTAAATCCCAGAGTGGACTCTTATGGGGGGAAAATCCAAACAATAAACAAAGCTAAGCAAGAAAAATTGCAAGAAAGCAAAAATATGCATTTGTCTTGAAAAAGGTGATATGACCACAGATTATAAGACAATGCTATGTAAAAACTCTGGAAGTAAATTTGGAAATCTTGATGAAATGGCCAACTTTCTAGAAAAATGTCAATTTTAAAAAAACAGTCTTAGAAGGAAAGAATACTTGATTCTTAGCTTAGTTTCACTGGGAGTTTTTTCAAACTGTAAAGAAACAGATTATTTGTGCATGTGTAGGTGTGTGTGTGTGGAGGACACCAAGACAGAAACAATGGTAGATGAAAGACAGAGTGTAGGAGAAAGAAAATTCAGGGGTGCCTGTCTAGCTTAGTTGGTGGAGTGTCTGACTCTTGATCTTGGGGTTAGGAATTTAAGTTCCACGTTGGTCAATTCACTTTAATTGAAAAAAATTCCAGAGAAAAGAGGGGAAAAGAGTATTACTCAATTCATTTTACAAAACTGACACCCAAATAACAAAACCTTATCAAAATGGTCCACCTCTCTCTCTAACACAGAGAGGCAAAATTCCAGCAGTATCTAAAAAACATACAATTAAGAACAGTTCATATTGAAAATTCAAGGATGGTTCATTTCTTAGGAAATCTAGTACTGTAACTCACCAATGAAAAAGCATTTTATAAAATACAGCATTCATTTTTCAAAAACCTAAGTAAAAGGGAAAAATCTTCTTTTCTGTTGATGTAATTTTAAGCTAACATCAGGCTTAAAATGAAACAGCCATTTCCACTGAAATTAGGAAATAAAGGCAACTCTTAATTACCGCTATAATTGAAGAATTAGTAAGAGTTCTTATAAATCCTTAAAAAAAGATAAACATCCCAGTAGAAAGGTGCATTAAGAATTTATAAAAAAGAAATTTTGAAAGCTAATGACTTCAACTTCATTAATGATCCTAAACAAAAGCCATATCAAAACATATTTTCCAGCCATTAGATTGGTAACTTTAAAAAGTATAATAACTCTCACTAGAAAGAGTGTGGAGAAGAGATGACTGTATATACAGTGGGAATACACACTGATACCTGTTCCATTAAGAGTAACTTGGAAAGATATACTATAACTTAAAATTGTTATAAAATGAGCATAATCCTTTCACCCAGTTGGTTTCCACTCCTGGCAATTGATTTCAAGGAATTAATGGAATAAGAATGCCAAAACATATGCACACATATACTTACTACAGTATTGTTTTTATACAGAAAAAGTATTCATTATAAGGATATTTAATAAAAATAAGTAATGACGTAATCTTAAGAGTCTTAACATTATATATTTGAAATCATTTTAAATTTATCTTTGAAATAAGGTCCAGTATGTTGGGTGAAGGATACAGGATATACAATAAAATAGTATTATGTGGCACTGTACAAATTTTATGAATTAAAGTTTACCTATCTACACGCAATACATGCATAAAAACAATCTGGAAGTGCATACATACAGCAAACTTGACCAGTGGTTAGAGGTGTTGGGACGGACCTGTTTTCTTACATCGATTACTTTCAAATGAGTTAATACACTACAGTTATAATCAGGAAAAAAAAAAAAGCTATTAGCATCTCCCCCCTTTTCCTCTAAAAATGTAGAGAAAAAAATACTAGAATTTTTTATAGTAACTCAGTGATTATTAACTAATTAGTAACATGAATAACGACATAACACAAAAAATTATTACAGGGTAATACATATAATTTTACATTTTCATTTTAGTATTTATATATAGGAATATAAACTACATAAATTTCCTCTCTTTAGCTCTGAAACTGGAGAATAATGATGATCATACTATGATCCACACAGTATATAATACATCCGTGACATAAAGTTTGGTCAGAAGTGTTCAGTTGCATCTTGCGGTGATCAACTCTACATTTACCCAAACTCACGTACGTACACCCAAAGAGCAAGTATTACTTAATGTACGGTATATTTAAGTTCCTGGTTTATCTGGAGGGAGAAAAGTGTCCCCCCCCACCCCCGCACGAAACTTGTCAACAGCTCAGGTCCACAGTCCCGCCGAGCACAGGCGGCCCGACCTCGTGCAGTAATGATGGCGTCAGTAATGATGGCGTCGGGCGAGTTTTCCACCTGTGGTCGCCGCATGAGGAAGCCCCCAGCACCAGATCAAGCACGAGGGGCCGCCACCGAGGCACTCCAATCCCAGTCTGCCCGCCGCCCAGCTCCCCGCGTGAGCGCAGCGCCCCCGACGCCCCCATCCGGCCCGCACCCTATCCGGGGGGCCAGGAAGGAACCACTAGCCGAGGAAACCCTGGCCCTCAAAGTCAACAGGCGAGTCCCTCAAAGAGCCGACAGCAGCAGGCGTTTGGGAGGCGGCAGCCCGACGCCATCTCGCAGAGAACGCGCTGCCTCCTCTCCACGGGTAAGCGCGGGAAGGGAGGCCTGCCGGGTGGGGGTGGGGCGGGCGCGCGGTTCCCCCTCCACCCAGTCCGGGAGGCCCACTTCGCGGGCTGCCCCCATAGCCCAGCCGGCGCCGGCGGGAGGCAGGCGGGGCGTCGTGAAGGCCGCGACCCTGACCCTGCACGTGGTAGGCGGGCGGGACAGCGAGTCCTCAGGGCCGACCCCACCGCGGCGACATCCGCGGGCAGCCCGCCCCTCCTCCAACTCTCTGGGCCTCCTCACCCTCCTCTCTCAGGCCTTGTCTGTGGTGCACCCAGAAACAGGGAGGCGGGGTGACCCCGCTTTCAGCCCCCTCTTGCGCCGCGCTAAAGAGCCGAGTTTCCGCCGCCCGGGAGCACTCAGGCCGGCGTGTGCCCTTCAGGCCTTCTCCTCAACTCACCATGATGGCGGCAGCTAGCAGTTCCCGCTGGTGGGGCTCGAGGAGGAGCGGAGGCTGCGCTTCAGGCACCACTCTTGGGGTTGCTGTTGGCTCTGCTCGTGGCGCTGCCCGGCTTCGACTAGGCAAAGGGATTAAAGTCAGAGGTCTGAGGAAAATCAATGGCGAGTGGCAAGGCCGAGGAGCCCTAAGAGCTGAGTGGCGAGGCTGAGGGGCGCTGGCGAACTGAGGCGTGGCCTGCGGGGCTCCCGGAGGTGGCTCCTGCGCCGGGTACTGGGCTCGTGGTAGACGCCTCAGCCAATGGGTGGCAGCCCCCCGCCCCTTGCGGGGGGGGGGGGGGGGTTTGGGGGGACGTCGGCTCCCCGATCGGGGGGTGTACAGGGGATGCGCGCGGGCCGGCACTGCGCAGCCGGGGAAGTACCGCCCTGAAACAGACTGACAGACACCCCCCCGACACAGGTGTCACCCGGAAAATGCCTTTGAGGTACACTTGAAATGAGTATGCATCTTTAAATATGTTAAAAATTTTTTAAAAATTTAATGCTTCTAGGTTCTAGTTTCAAAATGGCGCCCTGAACGCGTAGGATTAGCCCGATCACGATTACCCTATCATCGCCCCCAAATCGATTAAAAGCCTACAAAAATAGAAAATAGAATTAAGTCTATAAACAATAAAGAAGGAGACCCCTAAAGTCCGCAAACTTGGGCGCTTTTCTGTCAAGTTTGACGTAGATGGAGTTGGATGGAAGAAACACCAGATAGGGCAGGCCAAGTTGGTCAGTGTTCACTAGTTCCAAGAAATGTGTTGATGGTATTGACTGACTAGAGCCAAGTACTGCTGATACAGAATTGAAGAAAACAGGCAAACATTTCTTTCCTCAGGGAGTTTAAATTGTAAGGGCAAGAGTTTATTTTCTAGGCCTTACAGGAAGAAACTAGGCCTGCTTAGAGAATTCTAGAACATTCTCAAGGTCTGAGAAACAAGGCCTAGAGCAAGGGTGAGCTGTAGGGCAGTTGGTGGAGCAAATCACACATGTTTGGGAACCACTCCAGCTTTCTTTACTCATGGGATAACCATCTAGGACTTTAATCCTCAAATTTCACTTTTGTGCTGATGAAAAGCATTGAAATGTTACTTTGTGAGCTGGAATAGTAGTGGACTTTTGTAACCTGAAAACTTTCCCACTACCAACACCTAGCATTGCTGGATAAAATAATAACTAACCTTATTTTTAATATTCAGCCAAACCTACAAGAAATGAAGGGAAATTTCAAGATGCCAGAAATTAAACTGAAAACCAGAGTAGTTACTAAACTGATTCTTCTCTAGCCCTAAGTATGGGGGCTGGAGTGTAAGATGACCAATCAACTAGTTTGCCCTGAATTTTCCTGGTTTTAGCGCTGAAAAAAAAAACCCAAACCTTAGAGAACCAGGTCCCAGGATAGTTGGTAATCCTAAGTGTGGGCAAGATGTTGTTAGTCTCTACCTGAGGCCCGTAAGTATATGGGCAGGAGATAAGGGTTTGAAGTACCTCAAGGTGGGAGCTGGAACCGAGTACACTACAGAAAGCCATTGTCCCTGAAAGACATCATCCTCAGGAAAAGGGTAGATTAGGGAAAATATAAAACACCCAGTAGATAACCAGATGAGGAAGCTTGTCCCATTTCTGGATGAAAAGAAAAAAATTATTTAACTCTGATGAAATTTTGAAATCCTATTGCCTGCATTTCATAAGAGTTTGAAGTTTAACTTTTAGCACTTACATGTTGTTAGAATCTCAAAACCTAAAAATTGATTCCCCAACCCCCTCCTCCTCCCCAAAAAGATCTCAGACAAGGGATCTGAAATGCCTTGCAGAAACAAATATAAAACCAGCCTGGAGGGATGTTTCCATAAAAGGTTCAACGGGGATGCTCATAAGAAAGGACCCTTTGAGATTCACTCACAATGAAAAATATTAAAACACTATTTACTTAGAGCAATACACTCTATGTATATTTTAAGGTGATTCTACTATTTTAACATGTAAACTTAAAGTCTAAAACTAATAAATGTCTTTACTCGCTTCTAATAATTCAAAGCTCTTAGGATGTTTTAACTCTCCACAACCCCTCCAAATTTATAAAGTATTGTTATTATTCATTACTTTAGTTCTATCCTCTTTTCCTTCTATAAATTAGACATCATGGTTTTTAGACTCACCAACATTTATAAAAATATTTTGCTTACCATTTCTTTGCATATCTCAGATCTGTCTGGATTCTTTTCATTATGCCTAAAATAAATTCTATAGAATTTCCTTTAATGAGAGTGTGATGTGGTTAAGTGCCCAGATTTTTCCCCACCTGAAATACTTTTATTTTGCTCTTGATCATTGAAGATAATTCTACTGGATATGTAATTCTAGGTTTATAATTGTCTTTTTTTCTCAGAGTATTGAACATATTATTCTATTATCTTCTAGTTTCTGTTGCTACCAAGAAATCTGTTGATATAATTCTGGTTAAGATCTATTTTGCTTTGGTGTTCTAAAAAGTTCACAATGATGTCATTAGGACAGTTTGAAAATTTTCTTCCACTTAGGAGTTTTTTGGCTTTGTGGGTTTGTGGATGAACTTTCAACAATTTTACCTGGGGGCATCTGGGTGGCTTAGTCAGTTAAGCATCTGCCTTTGACTCAGGTCATGATCCCAAGGTCCTGGGATCCAGCCTCATGTGAGGTTCCCTCCTTGGCGGGGAAACTTGCTTCTCCCTCTCCCTGCCTGCTCCCTGCTTGTGTGCTCTCTCTCTCTCTCTCTCTCTCTCTCAAATAAATAAAATAAATAATCTTAAAAAAATGTTTCACCCATTTTCTTGTCAAAGATTAACTGGTTAAAGAATTTAACCTATTTTCAATTCTTATAGTTTTCAATTCTTAGTTATTTTTGTCTAGATAATGACTTTTTCAAATGTTGGTGATATTTCCTTGAAACCTTATGAAATCTTCACTTAATAGAAAAAAAACCTGTTATTTAAGATCAGCAGCCATTATTGAAATCAGTAGCCATTTTAATGTATTAAGATTGGTAGAATAATTCATATAAATTCAGAAATAAATCTCTGTATTCCTTCCTTATCCTCCAAAGACTAGAAGGAAAGGGAGAGGAAAAAAGGCCGATATTGATTCCTCTACTAGTTCTTTTGTGTTCCTAAAGCCTGGGATTTTTAATAGAAAGCTTATAATTAGTATAAGCCCTCTCAAGCTTCATTCATTTACAAACCATTTTCAAGATTTTCGTTGTATCTGCTCTGAATCTCTATATTATTTACCCTAATTTTAAAAAATGACTCATTGTCCTAAGCAGTAGTATTTATGAAATCAAAATTCATTGTGTTACTTTTTTTTAGCAATTCATATCAAAATTAATAAATATTAAAGTTTGAAAACACTATTTGTCCATGGATCACTTCAGATCACACTCTTCCAGACAAACAGGTTACATACTTTTGGAAAGGGCTGAGCTAGGAGAACTCTTTTAATCTTTGGGTATGCAAAATTAGGTCCAAGGAACTAAAGGGTAGAGTGTCAAATTGTTCTGCCTAATAAGCGACAGTAATTAAATTTAAAGGGGAAACCAAGCAAGGCTGGAAAAGTAGAAATCTGGGAATTTGGAGAAAAGAGATAACCTTGAAAAGTGACAAGAAGTTGAAGCCTGAAGTGAAAGAAGCAATATGAGTACATTGTAATCATCTGAAGGCTTTTAAAAGTTTATATTCCCAGACCTTACCCCAGATCAATTAAATCAACTGAGGATGAGACCGAGACACCAATATTTTTTTTTAAAAGTGTTTCTCAAGTTACTCCAATATGCAACTAAATTTGAAAATCTTTGCTATAGAGCTTTGCTACTCCAAGTGTGGTCCTCAGACCAGCAGCTTTGCATCACCTGGGTGCAGTGGGATCTCAGGCCCCACCTTAGATTTACTGAATCAGAAGCTGCATTTCAACAATATCTCCAGATGGTACACAAGCACATGAAAGTTCAGGAAGCACTGCCACAGAGAACATTAGCAATAAACAACTTGCATTGGTGGATTTGAGAATCCTTCACATTTGGGGGAGAGATTGCTTTCCCAGCCTCTCTTGCAGCTAGACCTGGGCATGTGACTTATACCACACCAATGAAATGCACCTGCTCTGAATTTTGAGTAGGGGACTAATGATGCCACAAAGCAGGGACTACAGAGAATACATTCTGGAGAAGGTGGCAGCAGCAGCAGCAGCCATGGCATCAGTTAGAGCTGTACTGTCTACTCTTGTCAATTGTGCAAGCTGGGATGTAATTCACTGCCCAGCAGGGACAGCTGGAGCTCCTTCACTGGACCAATTCCACAGCATGATTTTATGTGTCATTTCTGGAGACACAAACTTCCAACCTGGTTCTTCAGTCTGCTGCGAGATTCCTTTCCTGCTTAAATCAGCCAAAATTTCTGCGGCTATTGCTTGTAACAAAGAACCTTGACTGAAATCAGTAATGAATGAAGTCAGCCAAAGCTCTTTTAAGAAGAGGGTTAAGAGGTAAAAGATATACGAATCTTTGCCCTGTGACTCGGTAACAAAATGCCATTCTATTGTTTCTAACCTTTAGTAAGATTCTATTACGTACACAAAAGCTTTGTGCCAGTGGTGTTTTGTGAGGGATATAAAGGAAGGGGTCTCTTTTCCCTCTCTACAGCAACATGGTATAGCCAGGGAATGCATGCTGGGCAGTAGGGCAATCCACAGATGAAGTAATTCAGCAGGAACAGAAGCTTGGCACCAGAAGTGACCTGGAAAACATAAATCATAATCTCAGAATTCCCAGAGAGATAGGAAGAGACATCGTGCTATTCCCACTACATGTAGGCTGAATTTGAGCCAATTCCATTCAAATCTCAAGGTATGGTGCCTCAGCTTCTATTGGGCCTGTATTCACATGGCCCAGCATAGCAGCATACACCTCCAGTGCACTTGGGCATACTTGCACAGATGTCTGTCCACTGAGCAATGCTGCTTAAGCCCTGCTTTTCCCCCTTGAACCCTAGTACCTGCGTAATAGTTTATTCATGCAGCACCTAAACTCTTAGGCAGGTTGCCTGAATTTGGGGGTTGGTCTGAACCAAGCCGACCTAATCTTCACGATGGCTTCATAAGATCTGTCTAAATATATAACTGTGAAAAGTGATTGACTTGTTAAAAGTAACAACAATGACAGTAATTACTGATACTGATAGGGTGTTTTCTATGTACCAGGTACTATTCTGACCATTTTACTTCTATTAGTTCATCTAGTCTTTTATTTTTTAAGATTTTATTTATTTACTTGTCAGAGAGAGAGAGAGAGAGAGAGAAAGCACACAAGCAGGGGGAGCGGCAGGCAGAGGGAGAAGCAGACTCCCCACTGAGCAAGGAGCCTGATGTGGGACTGGATCCTAGGACCCTCAGATCATGACCTGAGCGGAAGGCAGACGCTTAACTGTCTGAGCCACCCAGGCACCCCAGTTCATCTAATCTTTATGACAATAATAGGTACTATTATTATTCAAATTTTATAGAGAAGGAAGAAGAGGCACAAAGAGGTTAGATAACTTGCCCCGGATCACATAGGTGGTAAATATCAGAGTGATGCTTTTAAAGCAGTTAGGCTTCTGGATATGATGACTTTTTTTTTTTAATTTAATATTTTATTTATTTATTTGAGAGAGCACACGTGGGGAGAGGGGGAAGCAGACTCCCTGCCCAACAGGGAGCCTGACTCAGGGCTTAATCCTAGGACATGGAGACCATGACCTGAGCCAAAGGCAGATGCTTAACTGACTGAGCAACCCAGGCGCCCCCTGAATGTGAGTTCTTAACCATTATGCTATATTAGCAAACTACATGGTTTAAGAAAGCTAATATAGTGGGACAACGTTATGTATTAAATCCCTGGTTTCCACGAGAGTGGCCAAATAAAGAGGTAGGCTATGTGAGTCTTTTCCCATTAAAAAAACATTTTTTTTAGTAATTTCTGTTATATCTACATTGATATATCTACATTAATAAGGATCAGGATCAGAACTTCAGACGTACCATCAAAGTGAAGCAGAAACCCCAAAACAACACCTAAACCAGCCTACACCAGTGAATTGCTCCAACACAGTCAGCCCTTGAGGAGGCTACCCACTTAACAAAAAAGAGATTTCCTTCTGAATTTTGCCTGTTAGAGAATCTCTTAGTCCTTTTCTCAAGTGTTGGAATCAAATCTGAAGTGTCTGACAACCTCATCTCCAGCCCTGGCCTATACCATTGGCTTCCTACTCACACATATATTCCTCCCAGTTACTTTGAAACTGATTTTCTGAGTCAGGAGGCATCACTGAGCAGACTTTTGTAAATCAGAAGCAGAAGCTATTTAACACTTGTGGAGGCACAGGGAGAAAAGCTGGTAGAACTTACCCATCTTCCTTTACTCACCCCTAGTCACTCTCAGCTCCATTTCCATAGTTTTATTCTTTCTATGTTTAAATGTTTTCCTTTCCTTATCCACTTTTGAGAATACATGTGGATGTTTCCCTTTCTTAAAAAACATACAAGCACTAAAGGTAAGGTTTAAGTCCCCTTTTGACCACCAAATTTGTATCCCAGATCGCTTCCCAGAGGTAACCACAGCTGTTAGTTTGTTATAAATTCTTTCAGACCTTTTTCTAGGCATTCCCTTTTGTGTACTTATGTAAAATATGTCGTGTTTGTACTTACAGAAAGTACTTGTACTAATAGAAAATAATAGTTCTTTTAGTATACTTGTAGAAAATGTATACTTACGCTATGTATTTGTACTTGGAGTACATATATATTTAGAATATATAATATTTCATTATATGTTTTTAACACGAACAGTATCATACTGTATGCATCTTATAACTTGATTTTTTCCTTTAACAACAGACTTCTAATATCTGTATAGATCTACCTAACTCCTTTTAACCCTGGCATAATTTTACATAATGTGGATATATCATAGTTATTTAGCCTTCTCTGATCAATGGACATTTAGGTTATTTTCATTTTTTCATTGTTATGAATAACATGCAACAAACCTTTCTAATTGGAGCCACATGAGTCTTTTTCTGCAGTGAACACCAAGAAGTATGACTTCTGGCTTATGGGATAAATATGCACATTTCGAATTTTAATGGATCGCATGAAACTGCCCTTTAAAGTGCTGTGCCAATATATATCAATTTACAGCTGTGACTAAGAGTCCCGTTTGTCTATTCACCTGCCAATATTGATATTATCACACTTTAACTGCCACCCTGATGGGCAAGAAATGGCATCTGTTTTCATTTTACTTTGCATTTCCCTGATTGCTTATGGAGTTGAGCCTTTTTCTACTGTTTGTTGACTGTTCAGGTTCTTCTGTGAATGGTCTGTTCATAGCCTTTAGCCATTTTTCTTCTGGGTTGTTTGTTCTTTTCTTATTGTTTTGTGGGAGTCTGGCTTCTTTCTTTTCCTCATTGGCCTCTCAGGCAAAGGGTGCAGTGGTATTGGTGTCTCCTTGAGGTTCTAGTCCAGTGTAATGAACTAGAGTTACATTCATTTCCAAGAATTTCTTTCCCCAAACTGACGAGACATAAGCCACAAATGAGAGAAAAGGAAATGTCTGGTGTAAACACCAGATGTTGACCCTTTCAGTGCCTTTGCGCTTCACCTCTTTCCTGGACATCCTCCTAAACAAACCAGATGAGAACTCTTATTTAAATTAGTCAGTCCCTTCTCTTCAAAGAACATTTTTTAGGATCTCAAGGAATTGCCAAAGAGAGGAAGAGCTGTTAGGGGTGCGATTTCTGCTGAGCTTTTCTATATATTGCCTTTTCGTTAGGCAATGTGACAGTCTCAAAGAAATCTGCTGAGGGCAACAATGTGCTGAGGTCCAACAACTTGTTAAAGTTCTGTTCTTGCCCCTGGTCCCCTCAGTTTAGAGTGAGAATATCTGTAGAGAAAAGAAATGAGACATTAGGTGAATAAATACAACATTCACAGGGCTAGCATATAGAGCTTAGCAGGTGAGGCTCTGAAAATTACTTCATTAACAAACATAAATTAATCTTTGATCACCCTAAAAAGGAGAAGCTAAGATGTTTTCTTTTCCCCACCAAGAATTTTTCCTGTGTCCTATGTGGAATTGACTGAAAAAAAAAATCTGTCTATAGTTTCAGAACCACCATGGCTTCCCTTTTGGCAAATGGTTTGTTTTGTATAGCTGCAGTTAGCATTTCAGCCAGTCTGGGCAAGAAAAGGGAAGTGAGAGGACAGAAGCATAGAACATAACTTGAAAGAAAATCACAGAGGAAAGAAAGAAAAGACACATTAAAAGCAGAGAATACACATATACTTGAAAAAAAAAGAAAAGGAAAAAGAAAAATAGTTAAAGGAAACATTCTTTTGTCATTTCACATATCTGGTCAGTCATCAAGTTCTTTGTTTTCCTTTAAATTATCGCTTTCCTTCAGATCATAGCAGGTAACCTGGTTAAGAAAAAAAAAATCAGATCTCGTTCTCTTTGTTTTGTGCTTGGATGATTCCAATAGCTATATGACCAGAATCCATGCCAACTAAATCTCTATCAACTACTGTCAATATTTTGCTTTTTGCTCTGCTCACAAACCTTCCAGTATTCCCTTGTTCCAGCTTTATCATATTAAATTTAACCTTTTCAGCCTGGCCCTTAGAACCCTTTCATATATGACCTCACCCTACATAGCCCTAATCAGACTATCTCATCAACATTCCCTTCTAATTCTGCCTTCTGTATTCCTTCCATTTAGAATGCTCTTCCAGACTTGCTTTTCCTCTCTGAATTCTACCTATTCTTGAAGATCTAGTCAAGTTTCTCCTTCTCTGTGAAATTTTCTGTCTACTCCACCATTATCTTCTTCTCTTATGGCTATTTCAGCATCCAAAGTATGTAATGTGCAATTTTGGATGGCAACACCTGTGAAACTGGAAGAGTATAGCAAGTCCTTGGACTTGCATTCATTTTGCGTTGTCTCTATCACTTAATGACATTAGACAAGCTACTTACCTTTTCTGAAGCTCCATTTTCTTGTCCACGAAAGGAGGATAATACTGTTTTACCTTAGAGGATCAGTGGAAGAACAGAACAGATGAAAGGATGTGTATGTGGTACTTAACACCATGCCTGGCTCATAAAAAACTATACCGGACATACCAATAATTTCCTTCCTGTCCTCATACCCTTTTCTGAAAGAATCTACTTCTATCACAGCCCCAGAAGAGATACCTAACTTTTTGTATATAGGTAACTGAATGCCTGATTAAAAGTGATTAAATAATACTTCTAAATGAACTCTAGGTGTTCACAGTTCCAGCATTAGTTCTGAGGCTCTGTGATATCAGGGCTCTGAATTAGCACCTCTGAAATTCTTTGGTTTGTTCCATAATGCAAGACTTATCCTCAGAGTCAAGAATATGGAAGGAAAGAAGGGATTGTCTTCTAGCTCTCTTATTTGAGAGGAAAATCTTTTCTAATAGGCTTCTTTTTATATCTCATTGGACAGAACTGTGTGATGTAGCCACTTTCAGCTCAAAAGGAGTCTGGATAAATGCATAAAATGCATATCTGGCAAAAGGAAAATGCAATTATATGTATATATGTATACATACGTATATAACAACATATATTTTTAAGATTTTATTTATTTACTTGAGAGAGAGATTACACAAGCAGGGCAGAGGGAGAGGAAGAGGGAGAAGCAGACACCCCACTGAGCAGGGAGCTGGATATGGGGCTGGATCCCAGGACCTTGGGATCATGACCTGAGCCAAAGGCAGACGCTTAACTGACTGAGCCACCCAGGTGTCTCAGGGAAATGCATTTATAATAACTAACCTGGACTAGTGATGATTCATCCTCTGGGCTTGGGCATATTCTTGCCTGAAAGTAGAAGTCGGTTCTATTATCAAAGAGGAGGGGATGGCTATAATGTAGGTGTCAATCGTGTCTGCCCCTTGGGCAACTCAAGATGCTGCATGACCTTTTTTTTCTGGCCACAACTGATTGGGAATGAACAGTGAGCCAAACGGAATTAATCAGATTCTCTCCCATTATAATTTGAATTAAGAGCTCAAGAATTCAGTAATTCCTGATTCTAGTGCCTTGGTGCCTTAAATTTTACGGTATACCTTGTATCTTTCCAATGAAGTCTCCTTTTAGTGAATCTCTGTTTCCTGAAATCAGATGAATCCTGATTAAGCCACAGAATCATTTAAATGGTCTCAATAATCACAAAAATAACTATTTTAATAGTTACTAACCTGTTTTGTTTTTTTAATGATTTCACACGTCTCATCTTGCATATAACCCATAATTCTTTAAGGCAGAAATCAAGTGTGTACTTTATTTCCTGTAGTTCTTAAACTACTATTAACTACAAGGTATGATGAGTTCCCTGTTGAATGCTTTTTTGGTTGGTCGCTATTTTTTTTTTTTTTTTGGTCGCTATTCTTTTTAGTTAATATTTTTAACTGTTCCAGAAGTAGATAAAAAAGAAATATCGTGATGTATTATTTCTCAGATTAGTTAAATGCATATCCAGATTCCTGGTTTGATAAATTTAAGATTTTTTAAAAATATAGCAAATTGACAGGAGAATAAAGAGATGAACTTCAATATAAAAGCAGTAGTTGTGTTATCTATGAGAGGTAGTACTATGAATCTATCTTCATCATACTAATCTCTTTCAAATTTTCCATGCAGGACATGAATTACTTTCAGATCTGTAAAGAAATAAGTTAATTTCAAATGAAGCAATCAGGAAAAAAAATATTTGCTGTTTAGTACATGTTTCTTACTTTCCTTCTTTTGTCTAACAGTAGGCTACAAATAAACTTTACTGTTAGAGATACCAATTTTGGCCTTCATTATATAGGGTAAAATTTGGATTTTAATCTCCTTGTAACTTAGAATAATATTAATCTCAATAGGAAAGTTTTTTAACACAGTTTAAAACTCACAGGATACCAAATTACAGATTTCTCCTTAAAGAACTTTTAAAAATTCCCATTTTTTTCTTCTTTTCCTATTTAATTTAAAACATGATTTTAAAATGAACAAAAGACTGCTTGGCTATGTTTTTAGTCTAAAATCATTTGGGTTTTCTTACATCTCCGCTCATTGTTTAAAAGGAATGCTACTTTGTTAGCAGATCATTCACATGTTTAATGGGCATTTGTGCAAAGTCTGACAAGTAAAACCAAAATTCCTCCAGAATCCAGTATCACAAAAGCTTTTGTTTCAAGCCACAAATTAGACAAATCTGTTTTTTTCCTAACACTCTGAATATTTTATATCAAACAGCTCCAATTGAAGTAAATATCCATCTCTTTAAAAAACAAAATTAATATTATAATTCTTTTTGTTTGTAAAAAGAGCTAAATTCAACACATTCCAGATGTTGCAACTGGATCGCAGATGTATCCAAAATAACAATAAGGGAAATACATTTTTTGTTTTGATTCCAAGTAGACAATTGCCACTTAAGAATTCACGTTAAGGGGGCGCCTGGGTAGCGCAGTCGTTAAGCGTCTGCCTTCGGCTCAGGGCGTGATCCTGGCGTTCCGGGATCGAGTCCCACATCGGGCTCCTCGGCTGGGAGCCTGCTTCTTCCTCTCCCACTCCCCCTGCTGTGTTCCCTCTCTTGCTGGCTGTCTCTCTGTCAAATAAATAAATAAAATCTTTAAAAAAAAAAAAAAAAAGAATTCACGTTAAGGCCACAAAAAATTGTACTCTTGTACCCAGTAAATAAACACTTTTGTTTTAGCAAAGTGCTTTAGGACATGATGTTATATAAGTACCACACCTTCCTATCAGAGGATTGGCAGCCTATACGCAGATTTCTCATCTTTAAAAATCCACGGTTGTTGATATTAGGGTTACCGGTGTCCAGTAGTCACCCTTGCCACATTCAGATGTGCAAAGAAAAAGGTAGCTTCCTTAAGTTTAACTTTCTTCAACAGGCCCCCATGGGGTCACAGGTTATGGTGGGTAGAGGAAGGTGTGAATGAGAGGGAGGCAAACTCTAATCTGGCCTGCCAATAGGTAAGTTTCTTTTCGTGTTAATGGACTGCTTTGGGTTGAATTCATTGGATTTGTGTGTCAGGATCAGACTAATGCTTCTCTCCAGTTTCAATTAAAAATGGCAGCTGGTAGATGGAAATTTTATAAGACCTCCATTTGGAAGGGAAGTGCCTCTGATCCATGCTGTGCCCTCCTGAGTGGTACCTGCAGTGTGGCCAGCCAGGTGTTTTCTACATTGGGGGTTTCCGGAGGCCACTCTCTCTGGGTTCTCAGGCAGGGTTGACTCCCTGGTTACCTAGCCCCATTTGAGTCCTCACTGGCCTGAGATACTGGGGCCCAAGACTGATGCAGTGGCTGGTCTGGGCAGCAGCCCCCAAACACAGCTCTGTGAGCCCCACGATAGTCCACACTACAAAGCACAGCAAGGGGAGAGGGGGCAGGCTGGCTCAGGGAGGGCTCAGGGCTGACCCACTCCTTCCCCCTACCCAGCCCAGTTCTGTCACCACTATGCTACATACCCACCAGTCCACCTGCGAGGCTGCTCCTTTCAAAACCCCTCCATTTTTGGCCTTGCCTCCCTTCATCTGACATATCCTGGTCCTCTGTGGCTTTGACCTGGAGTTGGAATGTGAGGACATACTGCTCTCATAGGTTATGCTCCCCTTTGCAAAAAGGGCTGCCTTTTCTTTTCTTTGTCTTGCCAACTTCCTCCTCATTTTTCCAGAGGCTCTGCCTCCCTTTCTTGGGGGTATGATGGAAATGGGAAAAAGCCAGATCACCCAAAAAGGGAACATAAAAATCTGGAAGGATTGTTTAAGTACTTCAACTGTGTATTAGGGTTAGGTTTGTTTGGAGTACTGCCTCAAAACAATAGTGGCATAAATAAGATTGAAGATGATACGTTCTCATACAAAATCTGGAAGTGGGCAGTCCAGGACAGATATGGCCCTTTGGGCATTTTATGGCCCAAGACAGAGGCTCCGATTCCACCCATCATGTCTGCATTCTCACCAGAAAAAAGGAGGAAAAGAAGAGCAACACGTAAATGTCAGCTGGGTTTTAAGGAAGCTTCCAGAAAGGGCACCTGGGTGGCACAGTCAGTTAAGCATCCAACTCTTGGTTTCGGCTCATGTTGTGATCTCAGGGTTGTGAGAACAAGCCCCACATCGGGCTGTGCTCAGTGAAAAGTCTGCTTAAGATACTCTCTCCCTTGGTCCCTGACCCTCCTCTAAAATAAATAAGAAAAGAAAGGAAGCTTCCAGAAGCTGCCACAGGACACTTATCTCACTTGGTCATATGGTCACATCTAGCTGCAAGGAATGCTGTGAATGGAGGTTGCATAGTGGGCAAACATGTGCCCACCCAAAATGAGGATTCCTTCACTCTGGAAGGAGGGGAACATGGTTATTGGGAGACAGCCAGAAGTCTCTGACTTGAAAAGTTTTCATTATTCCATCCTGAAACAAGTTGCAGGAAAACATTCCTGAGTTTTCATATTAATGGTGGTGTAGAAAGAACATTTGACTAAAAGTGAGAACAAGCAAGCAAAAAACCCCTTACTTTCTAGTTCTAGCTTTTCTCTAGCTAATTGTGTGGCTTTGAGGAAGTCAACGCTTGTCTGATTTTGGTTTCCTTTTCTATAAAATAAAGTGTACCAGATGCTTCGGAAGGTTCCTTGAAGCTCTGATTGTACCTGTGTCTACAAATCCAACCTCAATTTTAAAGACCTATGTTTTATAATTCCTACCTTCACTTTATAGAAATATCAGAACTTATCATGGCAGGCAACAAGGGGCATATAGATTCTTCAACTGTATGCACATTACAAAACTGTGTTAATATAATGCAGTTGCCCAATATCCCCCATACTTTTTATCCTAAACAGTTGACTATAATTGTCTTTGATTCAATTTTTAAATTTAAATCTTATTAATCCGTGGCAGATATAGAACATATTAACCTAAGTGGTCATAACAAGATGGATATATGTATTAATAACTACAGAACATATTATCTATTGGTATTGGTTCAAAAATATATTTTGAATAATATTCATATGATGTGAATGTATTACATGTAGCAGAGTTATATATAAATTTTATATGTATATTCTATGGCATATGAATATATATTCACTGTGATATAAATGTATTATGGATGTTAAATTTATAATAAATACATTACTAAAGAAAAGATGGAGGTATTAGTTATATATTCTTAATCTCTGAGATTGAGGTCATGTAGCTTAACTAGAGTCCCCTAGAAAAAGACTGCGTATCATCAGGAAGAAAATAATTGGCTAGTTAAACCTTTTTTTGATCCTGAATGTCATTTTTAAATGTTCTAATGAATTAGACCTACAAATAAAGCTTGGGCATAGCTTGGAAGTTTTAAAAGACTGAACGTCCTTTGGCATGGCAGAGTTACTCTAACTGCCTAAGTGCCCCCCTCATCTTAAGTGTATATGGGGTTGCATACTGATTCCATATCTGTTTCATCTTCAAGTTCTCTATGGGGAATATTTCCTACCTTAGGTGTTTTTTCTGAGAATATAAATTCCAAAATCTGTTTTCTTCTTTTTACTGTATATTTTTGGTGAGGAGGGAGAAGTGATAGAGAAGATGACAGGAATGAAAACTCAGTTTGTGTTTGCAACCACTCTGGAAATCATGCTTAACTACCAATGTTCAGAATCTTCTGGAACTTCTCAACTCAAAACTAAATGGCCACTTTTGCCTCTCTCTATTTCTGGGATTTCTTTTCTCCCTTGAGCAATAGAGGATCTAAGGACAGCAGCCACTAAGCCATATCCTCCTTTGAAGACCAGCAGATGACAGAGAGATAGACATCTTGAAAAGCTCTCTCTTTGCTGTCTTCAACACAACCATCAATGTGTCTGTTGGAAGCCACCCACAATTTGGAAGGGGAATGATGGTGCTATAAGAATCAGTGGGGACATATTGCAGCTAACTTTGTTACATCGAATAGATGAAACTTTCAAGTTTAAATATGTGTGTATATTTTTGTTGGAGACTGAGATACAAATTCCTTTCTTCTTTTTCCATGATTTCTTGTATCTTGCTAAATTCGAAGAATATTGGTCATAGGTACCTTGGTAGTAATTATATTTGTCTTTGCCTTTTCCTTTTAAACTTTCTTTACTATTGGCTTCAGCACACAAACTATTTGAATATGTAGGTTTTTATTTGTCCACCACCTTTTGAAAGTGTGCTACTGTTTTTACAACTAATTGTTATACTACTTGTAACTGGAAGACTCTACTAAGTAAGACGGCAAATTATTTTGAAACACATTTTTTATTCAGGGAAGAATCACTTAAAATGGTCTCCCTTATTATCTAACTAGAGACACCCACTTCTCTGAGGAAAGAGTATGATAGAAATTTTCTATGCCTTGTTAATATCAGGCTCTTCACATGGGCTATATTGGTACATGTTAGGAAGTCAAATACTGAGGAGTAAAATTGAGAATATTTAAGTGTGATGAGGTTTAATTAGTATTTTAGAAATTTATCTCTGTATCAGGAATACTTGAACCAAGAATAGAATTAAAAATACAAGGATGGTGAAAAATCAGACAGGTCAGATAATACCAGCTGGTGTCTCTGAGATATAACAGAAAACAAACATGTAGTTATTTCAATAATTTTGATCACCCAAGAATGATATGACTTATACCCACTGGGTGAAAACCAACTGGTATTAAGGTATTCACCAAGGAAGGACTGCAGAGGCATCAAACAAGGAAGCTTGGAATACCAACCACTCCGAACAGTATAGTCATGCAGTGAATATAAATGCTTAATTTGGGCACAGAAGTGGTGGCATTGTGGGAATCATACAGACCAGACTGAGATAGCGGGCAAAACTTCACAGAAGATGGATTGTGGCAGATGTTGTAGGCTGCCTGACCCAAACTCAACCTCCAATTTTCCTTTCCCTCATCTGTCTCAACTCCAGAGACTGTAAAAGCTGAAAATTTTCTTTTCCAGCCTCTGTTATAGTTCAGGACCAAATGACACAGTTCAGGTTAATGAGATACAGGCAGAATTCCAGAAGGGGGAGCCCCTAGTGTGTCACTTCCTGAATAAAAAGGCCAAGCCTCCTGAAGAGAAAGCCCCTGGCCCATTGTCCCTTGCTCTTTTATTTTGGACATGGTCACGAAGCTTGGAGGGGCAGCAACCATTGTAGAACAATGAACTGACAAACATGGACATGAAAGTCATTAGATTAAAGATGGAGGAGTAGAAAAAGAGAAAGAGCCTGGATCTTTTGATACCATCACTGAGCTTCGGTACCAGCTTTGCTTAGCTTAGAATGTCATGTTACATGAAAAAGAACATGATCCCTTTAAATACCTATTTAAGTCATTATTGGGGTTTTCTGTTATTTGTAGGTAAATACAATCTTAATTGATATAGTGATCAAAGAAAGGAAGGGTTTTAGATTTAGAATAAATATATAAACACAAGCATGTGTGTTTGAGAGAACTTGAATGCTGTCAACTTTTTACTTCTGTTGACATGAGTTGATTGATCATACGGTTTTATATCCAAGATATGGCATTTATCTTATAACTAGTCAACATCATACGGAGGAAATCATGAACAGGGGGAAAACGGTGGCTCAAACTTTGGAGTTCTCCATGACCCAGCCTGGGATCAGAGCTAGCTATGTGGCCCATTGCTGAGATGGCTTTCCTGCCCTTGACGTTGCTTCTGAGTAGGGAGTAGAATAGCCAGTCAACAGAATGCTGTACTCACTGCTGAAGAGGAGGGAAGCCAATCTGCATAAGGATCAAGGGCTTTCTCAGCAGGAAGAGTCCGAGAACCTAATCCGTACTCTCTGAGATGCAAAGTTAGGGAAAGATGGGATAGAATGAGATGGCTCTGACCAGGAGATGTGGTCCCAGTATGAAAGGATCCAAATGATCTCAAAGAAAACTCATTGAGGGGAAGAGAAAGTATGGCTTGGTAACAGGTCCTACACAGAGTTCCAAAGATTGTGGGGCTTGCTGATTCTGGTACTGTAGTTGACTTATTTACTGTTCACTCAAATTCAAGGCTCCACACTATCATGCCCCTCCCCATGAGAGGATTAATCATCCCCACTTTATGAACTTTGGCATGGCTGAGTGATTTTCTTTGGTCAATGAAATGTAGGAGGAAGTAATGTCTCTCAGTTTTAGGCAAGGCAAAGAGGCAGAGTGTGGTTTACACAGATCTCTTTGCTCCGGCTGGCAATATTCCTGATAATGGCTGCTCTGTCCTTGGGGATCCTGGAGTGAAGATGACACAGAACAGAGCCACAGCAGACCTACATGGGCACATAGCTATGTAAGAAATAAACCCTTGTTACTATAAGCCAATTCAAGTTTGGAGTCCTTTGTTTCTTGAATGTAGCCTGGCTATTCTGACTCCTCAACTGGGAATAATTGAGGGCATTTAATGATACTAAGCTCAAAATAGACACTTTGTGGCTACATGTTTTGAGGTGCCTCATTTCCAAAACTGGGTCCAATAGAGGATTAAGGTTGTGGCAGGCATCATTAGGATTTTGTGGGAGGAAATTGATACTAGTGAATTTCTTTCTTTTTAAATATCTAAGAAAAATGTCAAGCCTGTAGTCTCATGGGGTAATTTATCATTAGGAAATGATATGGCATTCCTGAGAACACTGCTCTTGAGGGATAATATTGAGAATAATCAATTGGTGCTCTTCCTACCTTCTTTCCACTCCAAAGTTGTATTTTAAAATCAAATTCCTTTACTTGGGTCCTTTGCCTCTTTCCCTAACTCAGGAAGCCAGACATGAATTACCTTCTCATGTGGGTGGACAGAAGCACTGGAAACAAGAAAATAAAGGTGGCATGTTTGAGTCTTGAATTCCAAATATGCTGGTGAAAAGTAGACAATTGTAGAGGTAGTGAAAGGCAGACTAGGTAAATGGGATGGGGAGAAATATACTGGGAAGGATTGGGAGGAACCATTTGAAAGGGGTGCAGCTTACAAGTGAGAGACCATAATCCCCCGCCAGAATCACCACGTGTTTCTGGTCCCAGGAGATCCTCCAGAAGCCATGCACAGGCTCATCTGTGCCGACTGTTGTGGTCCAGAGAGGACTGCTGACTGAGAGTCACCAGCACAGTGCTTGCCAATCATCTAGCTGGAGTGATGGCTATCTGTGCCCTGAGATTTTGTTCAGCAGCTCCCCTCCCACTGACTCACCACAAGTAGATAACAGCCCAGATGCTCAGGAACTCCCTGGATTGCAGAGGGGGGTATGGACACCTAGTAGAGGGTAGGGTGATGATGGGGGCTTAAGGCAAAAGTTCCTGCCTTGACCAGGATGGGACCTGAAAAGACCACTTGGAAATCTCCCAGCATACCCCTATTCCCCAAAAATACTTTGTGCGGATGGACAGATGAGAATATTTAATCTGTGCTTTGCTGCAAAAGCAGAATTTACCCAAGTCTGTGTTATGTATTTTGTCTTAAAAATTATTTTTTGTCTCAAAATCTTAATTTGACCCAAAAGAACTAAAAACATTTTTTCACATAAAAGCTGGTACGTGAATGTTCATAGCAGTATTATTCATAATAGCCAAAGGTGGAAACAACACACATGTCTATCACCTTATGAATGGATAAACAAATTGCGGCATATTCTCCATACAATGGAATATGATTGAACCATAAAACGGAATGAAATACTGATTCATGCTACAGCATGGATGAACCTTGAAAACATGCTAAGTGAACGAACTAGACATAAAAGACCACATCTTGTTTAAATTCCATTTATAAGAAATGTTCAGAAAAGGCAAACCCATTAAAACAAAGTAGATTAGTGATTGCCAGGAGCTGGGAGGTTGAGGGAGGTGGGGAATGGCTCATAATGGGGATAGGGTTTCTTTCTGGGGTGATGAAAATATACTAAACTTAGTGGTGATGACTGAATGACTTATGAATATACTAAAAACCACTTTAAGAGGCTGTGATATATCTTGATAAAAATTAATTTCTAATATTTAGTTTTGATTGCATGTAAAAATACTTGTACAACATAAATGTGTTCTCTGTGGATCTGAAATTGAAAAAAAGGCAATTTTAAACAAAAAGCAGTCTTGATAGCTTGCAAACTGTGTCAGTCTAAAACAAGCAAAAAGTAATATGCTTCAAAGTGAAAATGAAAAATTGCAGACTTTGTTTTCTACAAAAAGAAGGAAGTGAGCTATTCAGGATAAAATAATTGAATTTTGGAGAGGCCTGCTTCAGTAGTCCCCAAATATAGCAAAGCACACTGATCATATTGTTCTTCATTTTCTGGAAAATGTGAATTTTTTCAGATTATATTAAGGACAAAATTTAGGAGTAGACTATATGCTGCCTTTGATCAGCAACATTATATCTGATATTAAGCAGGCTGACGACTTTTAAAAAGTCACATAAGACAATCTGGATGAAACAAAATTGAAAAGTAAAAGAAATGATCTTGATTTGTTTATTCTTAACACAAAAATGACTTATTTTTGGCTTTATTCTAAGAATAATAAGACATGCAAATCAGATTTTGATCATTGGCTCAATTAATTGATCTGTGTGATCTGTTTTTTCTGTCTTTACTAGTATAATCTAAGTATGCATTAAATCTCATGAGCTCTAATTGCTATCCAATCGGTAAATTATACTTTCAAAAGTGTTCTGCAGTTAAGCCAGTTTGGGCCATGCTGCAGTGGCATCCTTCTCTGCACATCTTCACACCAGAAAGCTAGATTTAAAAATAGGTTATGCTACAGGAATGACTAATCCCAAAATCTCGATTGCTTATTTTTTTAAAAATCTATTTTGAGCTCACATTCCATATCTTAGGTGAGTTAGCAAGTCTTAACTGGCAGTCAGCATGACAGGAGTTCAGCCTCCATACCTGCAATTTCCTTGGAGGGCACTGCAGTTTCATGCACGGGCAATTTTATGCACTGTGCAGAAGAACACATGTCTCTTCCACTCACGTTTCATTGGCCAAAGCAAACTATGTGACCACGTCCGATTACCAAGGGGGCAGAGACCTACAATCCTACCTTGTACGGAAGGAAGAGAACCCAACTACTGACCAGCCCTGATATCTACCCTTTAGTCCACTCACTGTCCAGAGAAGTACAATATAAGTCCCAAATGTAATTTCCAATTTACTAGTAGCAACATTTTTTAAAAAGCAGGTAAAATTAATTTTAATAATGTATTTTATTTTAACTAATTTATCTAAATATTATTTCAACATGTAATCATAAGAAATTATTGAGAAGTTTTGTTCCTTTTTTTTTTTTTGAGCTAAGTCTTTCAATTTAGGTGTGTATTTTACACTTCCAGCATATCTTGACTTGTACTAGCCACACGTGGCTAGTGGCTACCATCCTGACAGCACAGATCTACTGTTTATGGCTTGGGAACACAGCCCTAAACACTACCGTGAGCTTGAAACTTCCTTGAAGAGCTTTGTTTTAATAAAAAAATTAATATGTATATTTTAGTATAAAAATAATGTTTTATGGATTATTATTGCATGAAAATTGCTCAGAGAAAATAAGCTGTGTTAACCTTTGGCTCTGCTTCTTGTCAGCCTATTATCTTGAACCCCAGAAGGACTGGACCAGCACCTGGAGATTTCTGCTCCAGTTTCAGGGGATACTGATTAGTTGGAGGTCTTTACATAAGTCATATGGCCTAACTGAGCCTCAGTTTCCTCATTTGTAAGATGGCATGCTTGGATGAGATAATCTTGGAAGAGCATTTTAAAAATCTCAAATTCCAAGATTCTTGTTAGGATGACATGGGCTGTCATGACAAGAACTGTATTTTTTTTTTCCAAGAAAAACGGACCTTTTGTACAGTAGGCTGTAGAGTAACATGTTTGGGGCCACTTTTCCCAAGGAGAAAAATGGCTAGCCACGTAAACTCCATCATTACCGAGCAGCCATTGGCAAAAGGGGGTCCTGCCATCCCCTAAGTTGAGGGACACAGGCAGCTTCTGAGAACTTAGAAAGACCTGCCTTAGGTTTAGGTTTAGTTGGCAGTGGGTGCCTGCAGAGGAGGTCTGATGAATTCTCTCTTTTGGCATTGCTACTGGAATCCCACTGGGCATTTCACCTCAAGGCAGGGAAAAATTCTGGTGTCTGTAAGAGTAACAATCCACAGGGTGTTTCTGAGGCCAGAATAATTATTTGAACAGTGAAGGGGGAGGAGAATGAAAACTTCCTTCTTTCACTCCGTGGGCAGTGAACTAGTCTGGTTGAGGATGAAGCTAATGCCTGAGGGTAGGACCTCACTCCTGCACCTCCAAGGGGTTGTTCACCGTGGTGGTCTTGCTTACAGTTTGGAGGGATTACAGCACTGGGAGAAACCAGTTTGAAAGGGCCTCAGGCCCAGGCTCTGCCCAGTCCTGAGTTGCCCTGCCGCCTGAGGTGTTCTTTAGACAAGGACTCGTCAGCTCCTTGCCTTTTCTCCTGTAGATCAATAGAGCCCCAGCAATGGAAACAGAAGTGTCTTCCTGTGGTCTGCTCTGAATTCACTCACAGGCAAATTTCAGTTCCTCTAATTATTCTAAATCTCTTCTCAGACAAGACACCAGGATTAATTAGCAGAGTTCATTTACTGTCACTTGTGCACTTGGGAATAAAGAATTTAGAACTAGGTCACTAGGTGAGTATAATTCATTATGATATTTCAGGACAAAAGGGATTACTTGGCAATATTAGTAATGGTATTTTATCACATACAGATTGAAGATGTACAGTATTTTCTAGGCCCCTTCTTCAAACCCACATGAAAAGTATACATCAAGTATTTTTATGAGAATCTTTGATTTAAACTGTTGACCTCCCTTTAGCTCAAGGAAGTGAGAAATTGGGAACTGAAAAATATTTGGACTCCAGTATCTGGGCTAGGACATTGATTTTTGAAGCTTGATGCAGAAACTGTAAATTTCAACATTTTCTTACCCCTTTGGGCATGAATTCATACCCAGGTTGAGTTTCCCCTAAGAAATGGCCCTCATGTTTTAAAAAAATATATGATAAAAAAGGACAAATGTGTGTGCAGTTTAGCTTTCCTTCCAACTGAAACATCTTATCAGTAAATTCCTGCATTCCTGGATCAATTTCTGGCGAGCAAAACAAAATGAAATATGTAATGTGAGTTCAGGTGAAGTGAAGTGAGGCTGTTTACTTGAAAAAAACACCTGTGTTTTTGTTCTATTACAGCTGGGTGTTTCTGGCTCTGTGTGCCGCACAGTACTATCGAGTGGGCTGGTGCTGGGTTAAGCATTTGATGCATGTTGACGTGCTCTCATTCTTGCTCCAGCATTTTTGGGTAACCTTATGTGGGAGATATGTCAGGACCTCCTTAAATAGAAGACAGGCTGAAGTCATTAAGGGTTACTTCAGGTCTTCCGCCACAAGCCTGGCCCCTGTTGGTTAGAGACCATCATGGGTCCCTTGAGCCCCACCTGCCTTTCCTGTCTATCCCATCCCTGGTGTAAGCCACTCCCCACCTCTCACACATGTGGCTACCTGGAACATGATGTGCACTTTCTCACACTCACACTGTCACCCTTGATGTTCTCTGTGATTGAAAGTATCTTGTACTCACTCTTCTTTTTACTTGTTTCTCAGTTCCCAGCCTGAATTTCTCTCCCCTTGTGAATTCCTTCTGAAATCCCTGCCCCCACCTTACCACCCTTCAAAAGTAACTGTCACCTCCCTTATGCTTTCAAAACACATTGATTGTTTCTCTCTCTCTAACACAGCACTTACCACATGGTTCTGACAGGGTTCAGGACAGCTTCCCCAAAATATAGTATCATGTGTATTGAATATTTTAAACTGAAGGAATATGAGAAATGGCAAATGCAAGAAGAACGCTTTGACCTTCCCCTGAAACAAAGCATAAGACCCTCACGTGAGAGGTGCCTTCTCTATACCTGGAAGAAAGGAGCATCCTTATCTCCAAGACAGAGGGGTGCCCAGAAGAAATTGAACAAACATGTCTTACTAAGTTCCCTCCAGTTTACTACACTTAGCTCACA
This sequence comes from Ursus arctos, assembly GCF_023065955.2. NCBI lineage: Eukaryota > Metazoa > Chordata > Mammalia > Carnivora > Ursidae > Ursus > Ursus arctos. The sequence goes on from NW_026622875.1 coordinate 32,723,380, forward strand.
ATCTTGTCCCATCACATTTCCCCACAACTTTCCACTCCTCATCCAACCTAGCTTAAAAGTCCTCAGGTTTAACCACTTCTTCATTTCCTCATTTCCTTAAGAAGGCTCATGTGTAATGTAAAACCTAAATAAATTTGTATGGTTTTCTTTTGTTAATCTGTCTTTTTTCGTTACGGAGACCTAGTTAAGAACCTGAAAGGGTATAAGGAAAAAAACAGTTTTTTTCCCCTGCAGTTTCATAGTGTCACGTGGCCTAAAGTGTTTCTTAGGCTTTCTGGACCTCAGTTTCATCGTCTGCAAAATGTGAGCAAAAACAGTGCCTCCATCATTGGGCTCTTGTAAAGATAGGACACTTACAAAGCCCTAGCACAGTGCCTCATGCATAATAAGAACTCAATTAATAACACCTACTATCCTTATTATTATAATTATCATCATAGTTATTAATGGCATGGAACAATGTGGAATAGTGGCAAAATACCACTTGATCTAAGGTTTAATGGGGAGGACCAAAGCTACAGTATCTCCTTTGCTCTACTCCATTCCTTTTCTTTTTCTTTAAAGTAGGCTCCACATCCAGCGTGGTGCTCAACTCAGGGCTTGAACCCATGGCGCCGAGATCAAGACCTGAGCTAAGACCAAGAGTTGGACACCTAACCAACTGACCCACCCAGGTACCCCTCTACTCCATTCCTTTTTAAAAACTCGTTATGAAAAATTTCTAACATAAATAAAAGTAGAAGGCATAGTATAACAAATCGCATTACCCAGGTTCAACAATCAGCAATATGCTTTCAAATTTATTTCATTTATACCTAGTCCCTCTTACTGGTTATTGTTTTTCTACAGCTTTGATGAAATAAAATTTATAGGCCATAAAATTCACACTCTATAAACGTACAATTTAATGACTTTTAGCAAATGTATAAAGCTGTGCAGCCATGACCACAATCCAGTTTTAGAATATATTCCTTTTTTATTTAAAGAGAGGAAAAGCCACTCTTTTCTTTATATCATGATCAGATTTTACTCCATTTTTAATAAGGATTATAATGATGAGATAATCCTCATATAAGAAGATGCGGCATGTAGGACACTTTTCCATATCCCATACATCTTAGGAGAGAAAGTTGTGTTTTTTCCACATTGCAAGGTTCTTTGGGAAACAAGGTCTTTGGACTCACCTGTCTATTTCTTTTAATCTTTTCCTCCCACTGCAATGAAAACCATCTGGTATTTTGAAAAGGTGGAAGATAAAGAAATCAACAAACTATAAAATGTCTCTAGAGGCTGAAGATGTTTGTTAATAAATATATAGAAAAAAATAGATGAGTCACTTTCAAAAGATGATCATGACTTAGTGTGGTAAAATGCAAGTTCTTTCTGACCCCAATTCATCATGTTGCTTTGGTCAGCTTAACATTGTATTTGCCATGGCGACTATAATAATTTGCAAGAACCGCAATACTGGCTCTAATTTCTTTTTTTTTTTTTTTTTAAGTTCAGCAGCTACCTCTAAGCTATATAGAGAGCATTGAGAAGGCAAAACTATGGCCTACTCATTTGCCCAATGGACATGTATTGATTTCCTCTGATAGTTGAGGTTATCCTAGTGAGGTGGCCTGTACGGTAAAAAGAGTAGATGTGGGCTGAAATCAAATTTCCAGATCGCTGGTAACTCTTACAGTCATTAGTGGATCTTCTCTCACCCTCTTTCTTATTCTGATGCTCACACTTCTAACTTGTGCCAGAAGCAAATCAATCCCACCCCACAAGTGAACACTGAATGGAAAGAGATGGTATAGTACTGACACCAGTGCAAGAGCTAGGGAGGAATGTTCTTATGTTTGTGTGGAGATGTATTATTGACTGAGCCTTCATCACACCTTTTGGGGGTCTTGTTGAAGTTGAACAGAATACTTTGAAAGAGCAGAGTGGGAATACTGCTGGAGCTGGCATCAGAAGACTTGGTTTTCTATGTCTTCTGGAAGCTGTGGCTTCCAATTCTTCATGAACAAGATAAGCATACCATCTGTTTTGTATACCTAATACAGTTATTTTAACCATCAAATTAAAATGTTTAAAAGCATATAATACACTGTACTCTACAAAATGTTAGTATTATATAAGTAATCATGGAACAAGACCATGCATTTGTACTGTTCTCTGCAGTTTATTAAAAGCTCTCATAATATTTCACTGAATCTCTAATAACCCTATGACTTAGGTATCACTACCTTCATTTTACAAATGTGATTCTGAAGCTCAGAGAAGTTGAATGACAAAACAAATACTAGAGACTAGATGGCTTAAACAATAGAAATTTATTTTCTCACAGCTCTGGAGACTGTAACTCCAAGTTTAGGGTGCCAGCATGGTTGGGTCTCTCTCTTCTAAACTTGCAGGCAGCCTGCTTCTTGCCACGTTCTCACATGGCAGAGAGAGAGAGAGAGAGAAGGAAGATGCCAATTATGGTTCAATTAAAAGGGAGGTAGGGAAGGGGGAGTGGGGCGGGAGGGAGGAAGGGAGCTAGAGCAAACTCTTTGGTGTCTTTTCTTATTAGGACAGTAATCTTATCATAAGGATCCCACCTTCCTGACCTCGTCTAAATCTAATCACCTCCAAAAGACCCCATCTCCAGATGCCATCACACTGGGGGTTAGGGCTTCAACATATGAATTTGTGGGGGAACAAAGTTCAATCTATGGCTCTCTTCCTTCTCCCTTTCAAGGTCATATAGCTCATAAGTGGCAGAGCCAGAAATTAAATCCCTAGTTTTCCAACTCCAAATCTGGAACTTTGTGTTTCCCTAAAACCAGAGGCATTTCACATTATTATGAAACTAATTGAGTCAGGACTTTCACCTGTTTTATTGGGTACTTCTTATGACAGACACCCCTTAAATGGAGACTGTGGTGTTCTCCTATTAATTTACCTGCCTCTTGTTGAAACTGGATTTGAGAACATTTCTTCCCCAGTGGTAATTTCTTCACAGGTGCTAGATAACAGATCCTGGGTAGATACCAATTGGAAACTAGGAGCTGTTAAAAGACCTTCACGTTTTCATGTGGATAATAACTTCAGAAATTATCAGTATCATGGAAAAATGAAATTTACAGAAATTGAGGTTTTGGTTCTTTATTTGGCCTATTGGATGTAATATGATTTTTAAAGACCTCTTCGATGTAATATGGTTTTTCTTGGTGACCAGTGAAGTTCAGAAGGATTTCTCATTTTTTTCTTTCATAAAAAGGAGGGAAGCAATGATTTTATTTTCCTGGGGACCTTCACCTCCATGAGCTTTTTCTCTCTAGTTGAATATAGTGATATCTTTTATAATTAGAGGAGAACCAGAGGTTGTCCTTTGTTCTTTTCCCCTCCTGTAGATTCCTGCTGCTTCAGATTTTAGGAATTACTATTTTGTTGCTTAACTTTTGTGTTTTAAATGTGAAATATGATCTTGAAGAGTTGATTATTCTTAAAGGATTAACACTTAATTTTTTTTTTTTTACTTACTATATTCCTAAAAAGAAAAAAAACCTTTTTTTTTTCACTTTAACACAACATTCTAGTAGGTTATTTCTGGAATATCCTAGGGAAGGCTTAAGAAGATGTTGACATAGGAGAACCAGAATCTTTCTTAGAAGTCTGATGTACAAAGCAATTCCTAATAATAGAGCAAATTCAAGGTTCTGCGGAGGCCTGGAGAAAGAGGCTCCCTATTCCAGCTCCCTGTAGGTACTGATGCACAATTTAGGAAATGCTTTAAGCAATTTGAGATGGTTAATTTTATATTTCAAGTTGGCTGGGCCACAGGGTACCCAGATATTTGGTCAAATATTATTTCAGGTGTGTCTCTGAGGGTGTTTCTTGATAATATTAACATGTGAGTATAGCAGGTTGCCCTCCCTAATGTGGAAAAGCCTCATCCCATCAGTTGAAGTCCTGAATAGAATAAAAAGGCTGAGTAAGAGAGAATATTTCTGCCTGACTGCCTTTGAACTGGGACAGTGATCTAATCCTGTCTTAAGACTTGAACTGAAACATCAGTTTTTCTTAGGCCTCGAGCCTGCTGGCTTTCAGTCTGGAACCCACACCATCAGCTCTACTGGGTCTCCAGCCTGCTGACTGCAAATCTTGGGACTTGTCATCTTCCATAATTGCATGAGCCAATTCCTTATAAGAAGCCAATCTATCTATCTATCTATCTATCTATCTATCTATCTATCCATCCATCCACCCACCTATCTATCTATCCCTCCATCCATCCATCCATCCATCCGTCCATCCATCCATCCATCCATCCATCCATCTTACTGGTTCTGTTTCTTTGGAGAACGCTGACTAATATACAACTCTTTCATGTATATCCTGTGATGGCTTTATAAAGTGTCAACTTCACAATGCTGAATTATATTTTCCAGAATTTTCTTCCCTGTGTGTTGAAGGTGGGCCACAGGACACATTTTGCCCCAAATTTGGGAGCAGTAACCATATTGCTTTTATGTGCAGGGGGTGGAGTTGGGGGATTGTACCGGTAGTCAGTGCAGAGGCACCAGGTGCTGTTGCAGCTCATGCCTTTTTGCCATCTGCTGACCCACCTCATTGGTGTGGCATAGCAGCTGGGCCTGCAGCTTTTTCACTTGCCCCTGAATCCTTCATTGGCTTTCCTGACACATGAGCCAAGCACATGACTAACTCTGTGATAAAAGGCACCAGCTACTACTACAGGACACCCTGCATTCCTGAAGTTGGAAGCAATAAGGGACATTGGTTCTAGTCCATCTTCGTGGGCTCTGGATTACACTTGCAGGTTTCAGTTTATTCTTCACTTTACATCAGAGTTTCTAAACCTTAGTACTAGTTACATTTGGGTCAGATAATTCTTTATCGTGGGGAATTGTTCTGTGCATTGTAAGATGTTTAGCAGCATCCTTGGCCCCTACCCACTGGATGCCGGTACCCCATCCTACAGTTGTAACAACACAAAATGTCTCCAGACATTGTCAAATGTCCTCAGGGAAGAGGTGAAGTCAGGTGGGAAGGGGGTGGGGCAAAGCTGGCCATGATTGAGAACTGCTGCTTTATATCTATCTTCCCTTCCCCACTACCTGTGGGTGACTTCGGGCTCTAACATCAGACACAATATTTTGCAGAGACTATATAACCAAATCCCATTATTGTAAAAGGTGAAATCCCAAATAAATTCTTTATTGTATATCTTTCTAGATGGTATTATCTCCTAGTATATAACTCTCCTGCTTCTCTAATCAAATCCTGAGTGACATCCCTCTTAGAATTGGTTGTGTCTTCCTGAATCTCTGGGACCCTTCACTCCTTTTCCTCATCCCTTTTTACCAACAACTTCTTACACCTCTCTGCTCCCCCGTGAGATAATGCTGCCTTGGAAGAGGAACAATCGGATCTGTACGAAGTGTGCTTGGTGCAGAATAGTGTAAACTCTGACCTTCGCACTGCTGGGGCTTCCAAGGAGTTGGCGCTAAGGCAGAGCTGTGGAAAGTCTCAGTGAGATTCAGAACCACTAGGGATTTTATTGCTTTGTTGAGAATCTAAGCCTAGAGGTAATAGTTACAGGCTCTGTTCTTAAAATCTTCCATATATTTTTTCAAAGTGATTTGTAAGAAGCGTGTTGTACATTTGAACCAGTGAAAATAATCTGCTATTTATCTAGTCTCTAGTTCCAGGAAACTAATAGAATGCAGTGTTTTATAGAAATAGAAATTGTCAACATCTAAGATCAAAGCCTTTATTTTCTGGGTATGAAATTCCCCTTGACCCCTTGAAAACTGGTGAGAGAAAGATTGAGCTGTGATAAAATCAAATCTATTCATTTTTAAATAAGTATTATAAACCTGGCACTGTGTCTGGTGGTGGAGATCTGGTAGTCAACCAGACAGACAAGATCTCTGCCCCCATGGAGTTTACAGTGGAGTAGGAGAAACACACTGCACAAATAATCACACAGTCCAAGTTGTATGAAGGAACAGTATGGGAGTCTTAGGAGAGGCCAAATATAGATAGCAGGGGTGGTGAGGGATGGCTTTCCTGTGGGGGTAATGACTCTGGTGAGAAATAAATGGAAGAGAGATCTAAGCAGGGACAGAAAAGAACTTGGTCCATTCATTAATCTGCAAGAATGCCAGAGTAGCTGGAGTATGGTGAACAAGGAGAGAGGAGGGCGATGAGCTGCAGGGGAGGGAAGGGATCAGACTGCTTCAGGGTTTGGAGGCCAAGTAAGGAGCTTGGCTTTTACTCCTAGGGCAGAGTCACTGAAAGTCTTAAAGTCAAGAAGTAGCACAATCTGATTTATAATTTTAAAAAGATCCCTCTGGCTGCCAGGTGGAAAATGGATTAGAAGGAAGCAAGTATTGAGGGAGGGGAAGGCAGGCAGGGGGCTATGGGACAGTCCAGGGGAGTCCAGAGGAGAAAGGATGAAAGCCTTGATATGAATCACAGCAGTGGAGGTGGTGCAAAGTACGTCATTAGGAAGTAGGCTGGATATAACTTTGCACTGACTTCAGAGTGAGAGATGCATGAGAGAGAGCTATGGAGGAAGATGCCTGGCTTTTGCAATCCAGTGGGTGGTGGTGACAGAAAGGAAGGTGTGTTAGTCATGTCATTGCTGCTTTCACATTATGTTTATACCATAAGAATCAGAAGAATCAGCATTCATTCATACAAACTCAGTGTTGAATCACTTTACAAAATGGCACTCTACAATATGAATATATTATCAAGAATAACACTTGGGCTATTGATTCTTTTTATTTGTTTTGTTTGTTTTTGTTTATGGGCTTGTGGTTTTTTGGTCAGTTCTTCAAATGAGCATTTTAAAAATCTACTTTAAGGTTTACCTCTCAGTTGCAGTTTTTTAGCACTCATCCAAAGATAAACTTTAGTAAAACTCAGTTTTAAAGTTGGACACCTGAAATGTGGGCTTCAGGTAAGGCTGGTTCCAGGCAATATGGCAAAGTAGCATTGCCATGTTTGGGGCTCCTTTTTGTGGTGGGCCTCTCCCACACAGTTGCTCCCACTGGGTATCCACTTCCCTTGTCCAGCCCATTATCCCACAGATGGAAAGAAAAATAGTATCCAGAAGAAAACTGCAACTGAAAAGCTCAGAGCTCCTGATGGACCTTTTGTTGCAGAAGTGAAAGCAAAGGTACTGTCAGGTGCCACAACACCTGAACAGGATAAACTTGTACACATAATCATTTTGTACTGTTTTTGCAAAGTGATTCAACAGCAAATAGTTTATACCACAAAGTTTCCTCACAGGTACTGTGGTTGGACCCTTTTGCCAAATGTTTATGCAACACGTACTGGTGAAAAAAAGATGAAGTATCATCAAAGTATAATGAAAAGGAAGGCATAGGCTGGGACACAGAAGTCTAAAAGTAGGCAGCTCCAGGATTTGGTCCAAAGACTTGATAGTATCATCAAAGACTCAGACTATATCTTTCTGCTCTGCTATCCTCAAGGATAAAGATGTGCTTTCCTAAGTTTGTCAACTCATGGTCACAAATTGCTGCCACAGCTCTAAACATTACATCCTTAAACATCTGGGGATTCAAAGCAGGAAAGAAAAGGATGAAAGAGCTCTCTTTTTATCAGAAAGGAGAATGTTTCCCAGATGTGCCTCAACTGACTTCCTCATGTATAGGAGGACCACATGGACACCTGAGGGGCCAGGTGACTGAAAAAATGAGTTTCTAGAATTACCATAACTGGCTTAGACCCATTGTGATTAAACTCCTGAAGCTAGGGATATGGTCAGCACAAACAAAACCAAAGATGTATTAACAAGAGACAGGGAAGGAAGAGAAGAGAACAGCTTTTATAGGCAATGAATAATATTTACTACAATTTATTTAAAACATATCTTTTAGATAGAGTAATGTGTGTAGGTGTTTAATAAGTTAAACTGCTCTGAAAATTTTTTAACGGTCCAGCTTTTGACAGAAAATGATCTCTTCAAAAAAAACCACACGTTCATTCATATCCAACTGATATTTTCTGAGCACCTATTATGTATTAGGCACTGGGTATACAGCAGTGAACAAAACAGACAAAATCCCTGCCAACACAGTGCTTCCATTTCAGTAAATGAAGACAGATAATATGCAAAATAAATATGTTTTACAGTTTTTTCAAAGGCTGTAAGTCCTATGAAGGAAAATTGGGCAGGGAAATAGGGTAGGAAATAATGAGGCATGCAATTTTGAATTAAGTGACCAGGAAGATTTCTTTGGTGAAATGATTTTAATAAGAGAGTAAATTACATGGTTATATGAGGTGGAAGGAGAAGGAGAAGGAGTAGTCCAGGCAGAGGGAATAGGAAATCTGAAGCCCTCAGTTGGTTGTGTGTCTAGGGGTTAGAAAGAAAGTCCAAGGAGATCGGTGTGGTTAGAATGGAGAGAGCACTGAGAGGACAGTGAGAGCTAAAACTTCTAGGGCCACGTATGTCATTTAAGGACTTTAGTTTTTATTTTGAGTAAAATGGGGAACCACTGAGTATATAAAGGACAAGATTTGACTTACGTTTTATAAGGATTACCCTGGCTGTTGTGTTGTAATAGACTGTAGGGGCGGGCAAGAGTAGAATTAGGAAGAACAGTTAGGAAGCTATTACAATAATTGAGGCCAGATGATGGTGGCTTGGACCAGGGGAGTAGCAATGGAACTAGTAAAAATGGACAGAGTCTGGAGATACTCTGAAAGTCAAGGATTTGAGGTAGATTAAGTATGGGTAAGAAAAAGAGGGGGGTCAAGAATGACCACAAGGTTTTTAGCCTAAGGTAAGATGATGGACCAGCCATAAACTGAATATGGAAGGTGTGGGTAGATCAAGTTTTAAAGAGAAGATCACTAGCCAGTTTTGAACATGTTGAGTTTTGAGATGCCTAGCAGACATTTAAGTGGCTGGATAGGAATTTGGGGTCTGGGAAAATGTTAGGTTTGGATACATATGTTTGAGTGTCATCATCATATGGATTTTAAAGTCATAAAGATGGTTGAGCTCACTGGGAAGACACTATAGATCAAGAAAACCTGAGGACTGAAGACTGATCTGATACTGGAATCCAGGAGGAACCAGCAAAGGGGACTAAAAAATGGCCCATGACACAGAAAGAGAATCCTGAAAGTCAAGGGAGGAAAGTGTTTCAAGGATGATGCAGCAATCAGTACATAAAGTAAGACTGGGACTGAAAACTGACCATTGGCTTTACCATCCTCTCCAGAGCCTACAGAAAGGAACATAGTCCTGCCAATACCTTGATTTTAGCCTGGGTAGATTCACATCAGATTTCTAAACCACAGAACTGTAAGATAATAAATTTGCATTGTTTAAGATGTTGAGTTTGGGATAATTTGCTACAGCAGCAATAAAACAATAATATGGGATACTAGAGGGAAGGAACTAGAAATTCAGATAGTTAATTTGAGATTTTAGAGGCTTTAGTTTTGGTCATTTGGTGACTTTGACAAGGACAGTTTGGGTGGGGGATGGGGTCAAAAGCCTGACTGCAAAAGGTCAAGAGAGAACTGAAAGAAAGGACAAAGAGTCAGCAACTACAGTTAATTCCTCTGAGGAGTTTTGCTCTAACATGTAGCAGAGAAATGGGATGGTAGCTAGAAAAGTCAATGGGGATCAAGAGAAGTTTTGTTTGTTGGTTGCTCCCAGGATCAGGGAAATAATGCATGCTTTTATGCTAACGGGAATGATCCAGTAGAGTGACTGGAATTTAGACATCAAAGAAGGTACCGGCCTTGGATGGAGGTATTACATTTATTAGGAGGGAAGGCAGAGTACATGGGAACCTGTGCTTGACCCTTAGTTGATGTGATGGAGGGAATTGGCTGAAGGTCTCTCTGGTTGCCTTATTTTCTCAATGAACAAGGTCATTGGATGAAAGTGTGAATAGGAAAGGTGAAGCCAAACACCGAAAGACAAAAAGGTGTGAAATTGTAGTAGAGTGGGAGAATGAAAAGACCAGGAAAATGTACAATTGGTGGGCAGCATTACAGTCCTACTCGGAAGTTTGTTTGCTCTGTTTGTTTTAATGGCATGGATGCAGGTGCAGAACAGGCAAAGAGTTGGAGTCAACCTAGCTCTTTGAGGTTTTGCCAAGGAAGAGCGACAAAATAAGAGAGGGGGACCAGGGAGTTTAAGGTGTATGAAAGACATGATTGTAATAGTTAATCATGGAATTCCAGCTGGGTAAGGAGGGAGGGGGAAATTATGAAACAAGATGACAGAATTCTAAGTTGTAGAAACAATGGATTTTAGGTCCTAGGGGGTAGAAGCATTACTGGAGTTGAGACATGTGATAGGCAGAATAATGTCCCCCATCCCTCCCACCCTAAGATGTCCACATCCTAATTCCTGGAACCTATGATTATGTTAGGTTACATGGCAAAGGAGAATTGAGCTTGCAGATGGAATTAAGTTTGCCAGTTAGATGACCTTAAAATAAGAAGATTATCTAGGTAGACCCTATGTAATCACAGGGTCCTTAAAAAGAGAAGAGGATGGTTGAAGAAGAGTCAGGGAAGACATGACTATAGAAAGTGGTCAGGATGATATGATTTAAGAAGGACCCAACTTGCTTTTACTGGTTTTGAAGGTGGCAGAGTGAGACATGAGCCAAGGAATGCAGGTGACATTTTGAAGCTAGAAAAGGAATGAAAATCAATCCTATCCAGAGCCCACAGAAAGGAACACAGTCCTGCCAATATCTTGAGTTTAGCCTGGTTAGATTCATGTCAGATTTCTGAACCACAGAACTGTAAGGTAATAAATTTGCATTGTTGAAGATGCTGAGTTTGGGATAATTTGCTACAGCAGCAGTAGAACAATAATATAGGATACTAGAGGGAAGGAGCTAGAAATTCAGATAGTGAAGGTGAAATTTTAGAGGGTTTATAAGTTTTGGTAGTGACAAGGTCAAGGCTAAGGCATAGGTGGGGGTCCAAGGAAAGGTAGTCAAAAGATTATTGAAAGAACATACCTCATAGAACTAGACAGGTTAAAACTAAAATTGTGTCATGCTTTTCATACATAAGTCAAAATTAGGTAGCAAATTGTGAATGTATTAGAGTTTTTTGCTTGTTTTTTTTCACTAGAAGGCATACCCAGCAAAATTTTTGGCCCTCCCCTTCCTGCAGCTGATCTCTATTAGTGTTTAGTGCTCACTGGTATAAACTGTTCTACTCAGAATTGGATTAGGGGGAGATCTGGTCTAAATTAAAGCTGTAATAAATGAGCACTGTTTACATTTCCTCACACCCGCCCTTCTCCACACACACATCAAATTATTCTGGAAATGAAATGCAAAATAAAGCAAGGAAGGATTCTGTTCTTCATTAACATGTAATTATAAAATGCTGGGGCTCCCCTGCTGGGTGGAGAAGCAAAGCCCACAGCAAGGGTGGGAATACTTGAGGGTGGGACATTCTTCGTGGCTTTTAACTATGGGTGAATTATTATTTTCACATCTTTACAAAGAGAGGAATAAAAATAAGACCTGTAGCCCCCTCATAGAACCATGAGGCAAGGAAAGCAAGAGGAAAAAAACTGTTCATTTTATAAGACTAGAACCAAATAGTCTAAGAAGCTACTCTGATTGATTCCCCTGCATTCACTGTTTTTTTTTTAATAAGCTAAGGAATTGATAAGTTATTTCTCATCAGTTTTATTCCCCATCTCAAAGTACTCAGTCTTTTGTGTAGAAAAAGCAAAGATGATAGAGATGCTCTCAATTTACTTCAGTGTACTTTAAAGATATTTTGACTCTCAGGGCTGAGAGAGGAGGGTGGGAGGTAACACAGGATAGGGCTGAAGCCCCAAATCAGACAGACCCAACATCCCAGGCTGGCTGTGTGGGTAAGTCGTGCTTTCATAGGCTCATCTCTCTCTGTGTCAAATGGAGATGATAACAGTTTAAAGAGCCTCACAGGATTATTGTGAAAACTTGATAAGATTAAAACAAAACCAGGAATAGATATTCAAAGAATAAAAAGAAAACAATCCAAGTTTGTCACTAAAGAAAGTCAGCAAACCTGAAAGAAAGCAAGAGAAGAAACGATCAGAGAAGAACTACAAAAACAACCACAAAACAAGTAACAAAATGGCAATAAATACATACCTATCAGTGATTACTTTGAATGTAAATAGAGTAAATGCTCCAATCAAAAGACATAAGATGACAGAGTGGATAAAAAACAAGACCCATCTATATGCTGCCTATAACAGACTCATTTCAGACCTAAAGACACCTGCAGATTGAACATGACAGGGTGGAGAAACATTAATCATGCAAATAGATGTCAAAAGAAAGCCAGGGTAGCAATACCTGTATCAGACAAAATGGACTTTAAAACAAAGATTGTAACAAAAGTCAAAGGAGGACACTATATAATAATAGAGGGGACAATCCAACAAGAAGATATAACAATTATAAATATTTATGCACCCAACATGGGAGTCCATGTTTTAAACAGCTAATAAACATAAAGGAACTAATTGGTAATAATATAATAATAGTAGGGGACTTTAACAGCCCACTCACATCAATGGATGGATCATCCAAACAGAAAATCAACAAGGAAACAGTGGCTTTGAATGACACACTGGAACAGATGGATTTAACAGATATATTCAGAACATTCCACCCTAAAACAGCAGATCACATATCAGGCCATAAAAGAAGTCTCAACAAATGCGAAAAGATCAAAGTCATACCAGGCATCTTTTCTGACCACAGTGCTATGACACTAGAAATCAACAACCAGAAAAAATCTGGAAAGACCACAATTACGTGGAGGTTAAATAACATGCTACTATACAATGAATGGGTCAACCAAGAAATCAAAGAAGAAATAAAAAATTACATGGAAGCAAATGAAAATACAATGGTCCAAAATCTTTGGGATGCAGCAAAAGCGGTTCTAAGAGGGAATTTTATAGCAATACAGGCCTACCTCAAGAAGAAAGAAAATCTCAAATAACCTAACCTTACACCTAAGCGAGCTAGAAAAAGAAGAACAAACAAAACCCAAAACCAGCAGAAGAAGGGAAATAATAAAGATTAAAGCAGAAATAAATGACATGGAAACTAAAAAAATAAAATAAAATAAAATAATAATAGAACAGATCAATGAACTGGGAGATGGTTCTTTGAAAAGATCAACAAAATTGATAAACCTCTAGCCAAACTCATCAAAAGAAAAAAAAAAGAGAGAGAGAGAGAGGTAGGACTCAAAAATCACAAATGAAAGAGGAGAAATAGCTAATGTTACAGAAATACAAACATTGTAAGAGAGTATTATGAAAATGTAAATGCCAACAAATTGGATAACCTAGAAGAAATGGATAAATTCCTAGAAGCATAACCTACCGAAAGTGAAGCAGGAAGAAATAGAACATTTGAACAGATCAGTTACCAGCAATGAAATTCAATCAGTAATTTAAAAACTCCCAACAAAAGTTCAGGACCAGACAGCTTCACAGGCAAATTCTACCAAACATTTAAAGAAGAGTTAATACCTTTTCTTCTCAAACTATTCCGAAAAATAGAAGAGGAAGGGAAACTTCCAAGTTCATTCTGTGAGGCCAGCATTACCTTGATACCCAAACCAGATAAAGACACCACACACACACACACACACACAAAGAGAACTACAGGCCAATATCTCTGATGAACATAGATGCAAAAATTCTCAACAAAATACTAGCACACCAAATCCAGCAATACCTTTAAAAAAATCATTCACTATGATCAAGTGGGATTTATTCCCAAGATGCACGGGTGGTTCAATATTAGCGAATCAATCAATGGGACACATCACATCAGTAAGAGAAAGGATAAAAATCATATGATCATTTCAATAAATGCAGAAAAAGGATTTGACAAAGTACAACACCCATTCATGATAAAAAAAAAAAAAACCCTCAATAAAGGAAGTATAGAGGGAACATACCTAAATGTAATAAAGGCCTTATGTGAAAAACCCACAGTGAACATCATACTCAATGGGAAAAACTGGGATCTTTTCTCCTAAGGTCAGGAGCAAGACAAGGATATCCACTCTCACCACTTCTATTCAACATAGTACTGGAAGTCCTAGTCACAGCAGACAATCAAAAGAAATAAAAATAAAAATCATCCAAATGGGTAAAGAAGTAAAACTTTCATTGTTTGCAGATGATAGGATACTATATATAGAAAACCTCGAAGACTCCACCAAAAACTACTAGAACTGATAAATGAATTCAGTAAAGTTTCAGGGTACAAATCGATGTACAGAAATCTGTTGGTTTTCTATACACTAATAATGAAGCAGCAGAGAGATTAAGAAAACAATCTCATTTACAACTGCACCATTTGCAACGACATGGATGCATCTAGAGAGTATTATGCTAAATGAAATAAGTCAGTCAGAGAGAGACAAATACCATATGATTTCTCTCATACGTGGAATTTAAGAAACAAATGAACAAAGGAAAGAGAGAGAGAGTCAAACCAAGAAACAGACTTAACTATAGAGAACACACTGATGGTTACTGTGGAGGGGGAGATGGGTGAAATAGGTGAAGGGGATTACGGGTACACTTATCATGATGAGCACTGAGTCATGGATAGAATTGTTGAGTCACTAAATTGTACACTCAAACTAATATAACATTGTCTGTTAACTATACTGGAATTAAAATAAATATCTTAATAAAAAATTCATCAAAAAGAGAGTATTGATTAAAACAAAGTACCTGCACAGTGCTTCAGTAATGAAGGTTATTATCATCTCTGTATTTGGCAGTGAAAATGGAAAAGAGACAAGAAGAAACCTGTGTTGTCGTTCCAGTCTCCCTTTCCCCCAACTGTGGCCATCTTTGGTTTAATTTAAAAGTTGGCATGTCATCTAATGACTCTCAATAAGTCACTTCTTTCTATAATACTTTATCCCATTCTATATAAGGGGGAACCCTTGCTGGTTTTCTTTTTAACTCATATGATGATGCATGAGATGTTTGTAATGGCTTTGTGGTAGGAAGACATATTTTTCCTCAAAGAGCTTAAAAATGTTCTTCAAGGATGAAGTTGCACTTTCACTAGCTATATGTGTCTATTTAAATTTAAGCCAATTAGCTTAAATTAAAAATTCAATTCCTCAGGGCGCCTGGGTGGCTCAGTCAGTTAAGCATCTGCCTTAGCTCAGGTCATGATCCCCGGGCCCAGTATCAGGCTTCCCACTGAGTAGGGAGCCTGCTTCTCCCTCTCCCCTTACTCCTTCCCCTCCCACTCCTGCTGTCTTGCTCATGCTTCTCTCAAATAAATAAATAAATAAATAAAATCTTAAAAAATATATTCAGTTCCTCAATTGTGCAGGTAGCCTCATTTCAGGTGCTCAGTAACCACATATGGCTAATGGCTATCACATGGGACAATGAAGATATGGGTATTTCCATCACTTTTTCATTATGTTCATGATAACTGGCTAACTTGTTTTCAGTAAACAGAAGACAGAAAGTAAAAGAGATGGGGACACAGTGTTCAAAGACAAAGTGGGAAGGTGAGGAAGAGAAATTTAATCCATTTCATAAATTTGTGAATAACTGGTCCTGCATTTTGTTGTAGTAAAATTGCCTATAAATTGTCTTTGGAGGGCCTGAGAAGGAAAGCTCAACAAGTTCTTGAAAATTGTAAGTTCTTGAAAATTATACTATTGTACTTAATTTTGCATAAAAGAAAGAAATTCGTTCATTCATCAATATTTTTTGAGTGCCTCCCATGTGCCATGTGTCAAGTGAGGGAGTGAGCGAGCCATGTGGCTCAGGGAACAGTGTTCCAGGGCTATGGGAGAAAAAGTAGATCTGGATAAGAAGGATCAGGAATGTGGAGGTGAGAAATAGACTGGAGAGAGCGAGGGTAGGATGAAATAGATCGATCAGAGGAGGCACCTCTTAGAAGTGGAGATAGAGCAAGACTTGAAAGAGGTAAAGGAGTCAGCTTACCTAGTGTGGCTACCTAGAGGAAATGTTCTCAAAGGCACAGGTCCTTATGCAAGGGCATCCCTGGCTTGATCAAGATCAAGGAACAGCAGAAGCCAGTGTGCGTGGAGTAGAGGGAGGAAAGTGAGGGAGACTATGTCTGAGAGGAAATGGGGGAGGACGGGCAGATCATATCTAGTTTTATAAGGCATCATTAGTACTTTGGTTTTTACTCAGTGTGAAATAGGGAGACGTCAGATGGTTTTTTAAAGCAAGGCAGACTGGACTGACTTAGGTTTTAAAGTTTTCTGGATCCTGAGTTGAGAGGGTGGTGACTTGGACCAGGGTGGTAAAAAGAATGATGGTGAGAAGTGGTAGATTCAGGATAGAGCTGACAAGATGTGTTGACAGGTTAGCTGTGTGGTATGGGAGAAGTACAGGAATCAAGATGACTAAGATTTTTTGACTGAGCAACTTCAAGGATGGAATTGCCATCAATTAAGATGCAAAAGACTGCAGGTAGAGCAAGTTTTTTCTTTTTTAGTGGGGGAGGAGGGGATGAATAAAAAAATTCAGTCTTGGACATGTTGGGTTGGAGATGGCTTTAGGTGGTAAGGTTGGACAGATGGTTATATATAAGAATATGGAGATCCCTCCAAAAATAAAATGTTTGGAAATAGAAGTATATAAAATTTGACAGCCAGACAAGTAATTGGTATTTAAAGAAACTATAAAAACAAATAAATCTGATCATCCACTAAATTATCAACATCATTCGTAAACATGGAAATACTACACGTCTGGCTATGAGTTGGGTCCTTTCCTCCAAGGTGTTTGCAATTTGCTTGAGAGTGAGTGGAAACAATAATAGTTATATGCTCTGATTTATGTGAATCCCAAATTTTATTGTCAAGATCTGCACAAAGCAATGTGTATATATATGTACTGACATTAAGCAACATCTATTCCTGCCTTGTTCAGAACAATAGCTGTGAGTCACATGCTCCTCAGTAGAGCACTTCAAATGTGACTCGTCCAAACTGAGATGTGCTGTACTTGTAAAATACCCATCCGAGTTCAGATATCTCATATGAAGAAAAAGAATGCAGAATCGCTGGTTAGTGAACTTTAAAGTATTGATTACATGTTGACATAATGTTCTGGCTATGTTGGGTTAAATTAAATGTATTATTTAAATTAGGTACCTATTATTCACCTGTTTCTTTCAACCTTTTTTAACGTGACTACAAAAAAGTTAAAATTACAAATGTGGCCCTCATTATATTTCTATTGGAAACACTCCTTTAAAGTACATCCTGTAGGCTTAAATCCTTTGAAAACAACTGGCTCTCCTTAGGAAGAAAGTAGTTTGAAACATTTTTCTCCACTGTTTTTTTCAAATGTGAAGGAGAGGATCCAGAAATCATTAGTGACATGTACTGTATCCTCTGGGAGGCTTCCGCACTGTAGCCAGAGGCTCTGAAACCTGTCCTAATACAGAAGCCATATTACAAGGCTTTTGATTGGTAGCCCCCCCACCATGACCAGATTAAAAGCGGTAATGATGTCCACATTCTCTGACTAAAGGCTTCTGGTGTGTGACATAAGAGCTGGTTTCAGGCAACTCTTAGAGAAAGCATGCTATCCTCCCTAAATAGATAATGAAGGTTGGGGCTGAGCCCCCACAGCCCTCCTGTGTGGCTTGACACCTCCCTGCCGGCTCAGACTTGGAAGATAAGAGGGAAGAAAGGTTCTGAGAACCCCTGGGAAGTGGGAAGGGGGGAGGAACCCCTGCTGGTCTCTAAGAGGCATTCTAAGAAAATATTTCACAGAAAATCAATTGCTATCACTTAAGACCTTTAACTCACTATATTCCATTGTAAGCTTATTTTTTTCTTAGAAGGGCACAAAGCAGTGTGTGAAAGATTGTATACTGTTCCTGTGGTGTCTTTGAAAGCAAGTTTATAAATTCCCAATATGCATTCCTGTTAGTCAGGAGTCTCAAAGAGAAGAGGGTGTCAATAAAAATCATCCGCTAGGCCAGATGACGGGTTTTGAAGCAGGAAGAAAGGGCATTGTTGGAACAGAATGATATGGGTTCAGGAAAGATGAAGTGAATTTGAAGAAAGGGAGTGTTGGGGTGAAAAACAAAGCTGCCCACCCCCCACCCCACAAAGTTTCTGAATAAGTCTCCCTGGCCCTTTCATGCTTTTGCTTCCCTGTGGCGTGAGGCTTTCATTCTGCAGGGGAACCAAGGGAGAATTTCTGCTGGAAAGACTAGACCCTGTTAGTTCATGGATTTACTCCTTTTGCTCTCTCTGACCCTAATACTCTTTATTTTTCAATCATTTCTTTTTAAATATGTCAGCTACTTTCACCCAGCTTGCTTTGTGGTTAATGGCATGGCTTCTAGAGGCAGACAAAGCCTGGAGTCTAACCTTGGTCTGTTACTTCCTAGCTGTGTGACCTCAGCGAGCTGCCTAACCTCTCTGGGCCTCCCTCGCTCCTCTACAGTTGAGAGCACTGGCAGTCTCTGCTCTGTGGAGTGGCTGTGGGAGTAAATGAAGTAGCATATATGTGTTGAGTTGAGGATCTGGATCTGGCACATTGGAAGTGCTCAGAAACATTAGCTATGATTATAATTATTATAATAAAAAATTGGGTATAATTTTAGGGAACAAAGATAAAATAAGCATGTCTATAGTTCATAGATATCAGAATTTCCAATTACTCAATTTGTCTATTTTGGCATAAGGCATTATCCTTCTATATCAGATACTTGGTTTACAAGCATGAGGATGAGCCAATTGGTCATTTCTTAGGTGTGGATAATTAAGAACAGGGACAGTGTACTTCTAATATACACACACACTATCCGTTCCTATATTAACATAGCTGAGTGTTAATATAATAAATCAGTAATTCCCAATATTTGTATTTGGTTTAAAATGTAGCCGTATGCTGGCAGCTAGATTTAAAAAGCAAGCCCCCTACAGAGCTGGGGCTGAGGGAGAGTTGTACATGCATTCATGTGGAATAAGATCGTCTGTTTCCTCTTCTGTAAAAGTACTTTCCAATGCTCTTCGAGGGGTTAAAGGGTTAATGGGTCTAAACCTTAGCTCAGTGGCTGACATATGTTATCCATTATTCTTAATATTCTTGCTATTAGAAACTCAACTGCTTAATTATAACTGCTGCTTTCCAGAGCCACTGGCTGCAGAGACTCAAGAGGCTCTGGAATGAGCATCTTTGGTGTTGGGTCATAGGCCTGACTTGGCCCCAAATCACCCACAGGACCTTGGGTCTGAAGATTAGATAAAATCCATGCCTACCTCTAGACCCCTGGAACGTTTGCTCTGGGGAAACCTGAGAACATCTCCTGCAGGTCTAACCCAAGCTTGTTTGTCCCAAGTTACAGTTCTCTGCTATTCCCAAATAAATCTTTTTTTTTTTTTTTGCCTTTAAAATGACTGACGGTTTTTATTTAAAGTCAACATACCCAAGATAGACTCTGCTTATCTTTCTCTCAGAATGACTTGATCAGGGAGGGGAATGGAAGATGGAAAAGAATGGGAGTGCCAGTATATGCCAGGCACTGTGCTAGGAACTTCACCTATGTTATCTCCCTTAACCCTAACAAGGCAGCAAGGCCAACATTTTCGGTTTTGTTTCATAATGAGAAAACTGAGGTACAGAAAAGTTAAGTGCGTAGTGAAGAATTAATCTCACCCAAAGAGAGGTCTGGCCTTTGCCTCAACTCCTGGCAAGACAATGTTGGCATACATTATATACCCTGATTGCTTCAGAGCTTTGCTTTTGATAATTCTAACCAAGATTTTGTAACTCAAAACTATGTTCTCTCTCAAAAAACACAGCTTTTGTAAATGAAAACCCTTGTTTTTCTGTCTTGAATTTCAAAGGCCTGCTTGTAAACTGGAAAGGCCCAGAATCAGACTCCAGATTCTTTGCAGTCTGCCTTGCAGATTCTACCTTCCTAGGCAGAAACCCACAGGGCTCAGCCCACCCTCACCTGACAGTGATGACAGGGGAAGGTGTAGGGTGAGAAAAGTCACTATCAGATATGGAAAACAGCAGCTAGTATATTAAAATAATACCCCTCTCCCCCACATATCTATCAGAAGACATTCTAAAGAAGTCAACTCTCCCCACATCCAACATGCTATGGCTTCTGAGATACACAAATGTCAAACTTCCAACCCCAGTAGTCTCATCTGAAGATTATCTCTTAACCTCACTCCCCAGTGGAAGGAAAGACCGATAGATACAGCCTGTTGTTTTCACTGACCTACGGTAGTGTTTACTATGAAAATAACAATTTTCTCATAAAGATGAGAGTGGCACACAGTTCTTGAAAGTAACATTGAGTTTTTTCTTAGTTTTTTCCCATCGCAGTAAGGATAGTTAGCAGTTTTCAGAGTACCTCACAGTAGTTCACGTTTGAGAAGTTACTGAGCCATTTCAGTTGCAAGCCCACGTATTAGCATCCCCTGGGGTTATATACTTTTTTTCCTTAGGCTAGTTAACCCGATTGATGACTGCCAGTTGCTACTGATGTGAAGGTTACATCTTTAGTCTCCACAGGGTCTAATTACCTTTGCTGTACTCCAGCCCTTTCTAAAATACATGCACTTAGTCGCCAGGGGGACCAGACAATGTAACAGATAGAAACAAACCTTCCAGAGAAATTCAAGGCCTTTGTGAGGGAAGAGGCAAGGAGAAGACATGTGTTTTTCTTTCCTGGAAGCCAAACAACAAATTTTGGAAAAATTACAATATTTACTAATTTTTTGTTTTTCTCCAACATTTTAAATTTAATTTCAGACATTCAGAAGAGTTGAAAGAATTTTAAGTTAGCACCCATGTACCCACCACCTACATTCAACCATTCACATTTTGCTGTGTGTACTTCTTCACACATCTAAGCACCTATCTGTCCCTCTGTCTGTCCAGTAATATCTGTCTTATATCTTTGATGCATCTCAAAAAGAGGTTCAGGAATCAGTATACTTCACTTCAAAACATTCTGGCATAGTGCTAGTTATTCCTATTAGTGCTGTAATAAATTGCCATAAACTCAGAGGCTTAAAATACCACAAACTTATTATCTTACAATTCTGGAGATTAGAAGTTTGAAATGGGTCCTCCGTGGGCTAAATTTAAGGTATTGGCACAGCTGCATTTCTTCTGGATGCTTTAGGAGAGAATCCATTTCCTGGTCTTTCATACAGCTTCAAGGCCAGCCGCATTCCTTGGCTCATGGCCTCTTCCTCCACCTTCAAAGCCAGCACTGTAACATCTTCAAATCTCTCTCTGATCTCAGCTTCTACCATCACATCTTCTCTGACTCTGATCCTCCTGCTTCCCCCATAAACAGTCCTTTGTTATTACTTGGCACCCATTTGTATAATCCAGAGCAAGGTACATCTCAAGATTCTTAATTACATCTGTCAAGTCCAAAGTAAGTCTGCTTTGGCTGCTAGAACAAAACACCATAGACTGGGTGGCTTTAACATGGAAATTTATTTTTTAAAAGTTCTAGAGCTACCCCATGATCCAGGAATTGCACTACTGGGTATTTACTCCAAAGATACAGATGTAGTGAAGAGAAGGGCCATCTGCACCCCAATGTTCATAGCAGCATTGTCCACAATAGCCAAATTGTGGAAGGAGCCAAGATGCCCCTCAACAGATGACTGAATTAAGAAGATGTGGTCCATTTATACGATGGAATATTACTCAGCTGTCAGAAAGAACGATTACCCGACATTTGCAGCAACATGGACGGGACTAGAAGAGATTATGCTAAGTGAAATAAGTCAAGCAGAGAAAGACAATTATCATATGGTTTCACTCATTTATGGAACATAAGAAATAGCAGGAAGATTGGTAGGAGAAGGAAGGGAAGAATGAAGGGGGGGTAAACAGAAGGAGGAATGAAACATGAGAGACTATGGACTCTGGGAAACAAACTGAGGGCTTCAGAGGGGAGGGGGGTGGGGGATTGGGATAGGCCAGAGATGGGTAGTAAGGAGGGCACATATTGTATGGAGCACTGGGTATTATATGCGAATAATGAATCATGGAACACTACATCAGAAACTAAATATGATGTCTAACATATCATAATAAAAAATTATTATAAATTAAAAAAATAAAATAAAATAAAAAATAAAAGTTCTAGAGGCTGGGAAGTCCAAGAGTAAGGGGCTGGTTGATTTGGTTCCTGGTAAGAGTTCTCTTTCTGTTTTGCAGACAGCTGCCTTCTCATTGTGTCCTCACATGGCTGAGAGAGCAAACAGTCTGGTGTCTCCTCTTATAAAGGTTAGCACCTAATCCTGTCAGATCAGGGCTCCCCATCATGACTTTATTTAACCTTAATTACCTTATTTTAGGCCTTGTCTCCAAATACAGCCATATTGAGAATTAGGGGTTCAATTTAGGATTTTTGTGTGTGTTTGGGGGATACAATTCAGTCCAAAGCATTAACATATTTATAGGTTCTGAGGATTAGGACATGGGCATCTTTCAGGGGGTGGGGGAGGTATTATTCTATCTACTACAGCATGCCCAGCTTTTTCATTTTTAATACTCTCTAAAGACAGATGAAAAATAGGGAGCCAACATATAGGTAGAAACAAATATTGATACAAAAACAAGTCTAAAGACTGACCCCTTGGAGATGAGGGAGATAAGAAGGAACCAACAAAGATGTCCCAGGAAGAGCAGCCAGGTGAGGAAGAACCCCCGGAAGGGCAGAGTTCTGGGAGTCAGAAGGAGAGAGTATTTTTAAAGGGGATGTTCAGTCGGATGTCACTGCTCCTGACAGATCAGAGATAAGGATTAAAACCTGGTCACTGGGTGCCCTGCTCTGGTGGGGTAGTCGGTGGGGGCGGGGGGGGGGGGTCTGGTTGGAGTGACTTCATGAGAGAAGAGGAGGAGAGAAACTGGAGAGGGTACAGTTGTGAATGGAGGAGAGTAGAACACATCAAATAATTTTTTCAGGGAATTCTGATAAAAAGAGGAGCAGAGGAGGGGGTGGTATGTGATGTTGTCATCATCACTATCAATTTGATATTTTTGCAAATACTGACCAACTTCTTTCATGAGCTCCAGAAAGTAAAGACTGAAAGAGAAAATAAGAGCCTGCAAGTGTTTCATTTGTAAGTCATCTCTACCACCCCAATTTAGCCGGGAAACTCCTGAAGGAATTCGAATGGCACCGATACCCTAAACTCTGACAGTATTACAACACTCTTTCCTTCTTCCTTCCCGCTTTCCTCTTCCCCTTCTTTCTTTCATCGTCTTTTTCACTTATTTACTCATTCTTTCCTTCATTCATTCCACAAACACATATAAGCCACCACACCTTTGAAACTTGGATGCACAAGAGAGATTAGTATGAATTAGCTAACATTAAAATTCTTTCCATTTCTTACTGAAATTTTTCATTTTATCTTCTCCAATACTTGACAATGAAAATATTCTTAAATTTCAAAACCAGTTGGTTTTATCTGCCAAAAACACACTCCCTGATTTAGCTGCAAACATTCCTCTAAATATTTTTTCATGCAAATGTCCCTATCATATAGTTTTTAGAAGTAATTTCCGGAGAGCAAAGGGTGGGCAGCAATAGGCAAATAATTTATATTATGAATGTCATTCACTTAAAGAGATAATCCATTCTTTTTTCATTTTTAAAACTGCCCTCAGAAATGAATGAGGGAAATTTCATGAATTTTTCCTTTTTTTTTTTCCAGGGCTTCCCATTTCTGAATCTAATTTTCTTGATTTTCCCAAACTCCAGAATCTTCCTTTTCCCCATTAAAATACCTGCGTGCTTTGTTCTTTTTCTTTTACTTTTTTAACTTTTTTTTTGCTTCTCATTGTGTCTTTTCCTTAGTCTCCTTATGATTTCTCTATCCCAGGTATAGCTGATAATGATACACATGCATAAGAAAATTGCTTAATAGTGTTCTAATTCTCTTGTTTCGATCAATGTTTTCCTTGCTGTCCATTCTGTGATTAGAACAATCTCATTCTCTCTTGCTAGGATGGTTTTCTCACATCTTTCTCACATGATTTCCTCTCAGAAGCTTAACAAACTATTTCACTGAAAACTTCTGGGTTTAAATAGAAAAATATAAAGAATTTTTACAACATTGATATTTACCTGGCCAAATGTTATTATGAACACCCAGAGCATTATATTCTGGTCTGGACACCACATCTTTAGATGGACAGTGACAATTAAAAGATGCCCGTTGGCAAGTGATCAGGAGTTTGAAAACCATGACATAGAAATGATTAAAGGATTTTGGAATGTTTTGTTGGGAAAAAAGAAGTCTTGGGTGGGAGTGAGGCATGGGGTAGTCAGAGATGACAGATTAAGAGAGAGTTTGATTGGGATGGTGACTGCCACTATGGGCCAAATTGCCTGGCTGTCCCACAGGATATTGGTACTTGGGATGATAGGAAAGGGCAATATTCTGAGAGACACCCCAGTGGAGAATTGGGTGTTTTTAAGCTTGGCCATCAGTAGAAAGATCACTCACCTGTGAGTTGTGTCTCACCCTTTCCCTCTACCTACCTGGCCATGGCTTTTCCTACATCTTCCAGTTAGACCTCAGAAGCAGAGATGCTTAATGGTCTCAAAGGACTGAAGATAAGTCCACAGCCAAAAATCATGGAACAATTTAAGAAAAATAAGTACTGTGAAAGAATAACCACAAAGAGAACAATGGTTCTCTATTGGTTCCCTATTGATAGGATATGAAAGTGAAGGAGACCTATTGATAGGATATGAAAGTGAATCTTAATCCTATTGATAGGATATGAAAGTGAAGGAGGAGACCTATTGCTAGGATATGAAAGTGAATCTTAATCCTAAGTAAAACATTGCAAATATGAAATAAGAATTGGTAGTTTTGAAGGAGAGTCCACTGAGGGTACTGGCTTTAAAAAAATGTAATTGCCAAAATAAAGAATTGGTTGAAGAGCTGAATGGATGGCAAATGGACAGAATCTAGAAACCAACCCATGGGTACATGGGAACTTGGTATATATAGCACTACCATAACCTGGTAGGAGGAAGATGGATTATTCCCCAATAGTCTCTAGAAAACTGGCCCACTGTATGGGGAAAACTGGTATTAGATCTCTACCTTGTTCTCCATACAAAAATGAATTTTATGTAGGTTAAAAGCCAAATGTGAAAGGCAAAGCTATACAACTATTAGAATATTTTTTGTGACATTGGAATGGAAAAGGACTTCTTAGGATGTCAAAAAAGGGAAACCATAAAGGAGATAACTGGTGAAATTAATGACACTAAAATTAAAGATTTCTGATACCATTAACAAAGTTAAGAGACAGGTGATAGACTGGAAATTACAAAATGGTAATAACTTACAAGGATGTGATATAAAAAATATCCAGAGAATTCCTGCAAATCAGATAAATAAGAGAAAAGTAAAGAAAAGAATAAAGGAAGGGTGCCTGGGTTGCTCAGTCGGTTAAGCATCTGCCTTCAGTTCAGGTTCTGATCCCGGGGTCCTGGGATCAAGCCCCGTGTCTGGCTGCTTGCTCAGAGGGGAGTCTGTGTCTCCCTCTGCCTGCCACTCCCCCTGCTTGTGCTCTCTCTCTCAAATAAATGGGTAAAATCTTAAAAGAAAAGAAAAGGATAAAGGATATTGTAGCAGACCCTGCTAACATCCTCCCCACATCCCTTGGCCTACCTGAGTTCACCTGCCAGCTGTGGTGGGCAGATGGTTCCCTGTATCAGACAGCTTCCCACCTCAGTGTGGAACTTCTCCCTCGGCCTGAAGGTTCCCTGAGGTACTGAGGGGCGCCGTCCATTTAGGTGCAGTGCAAACTGAAAGTACTGGTGGTTGAATCCCTCCAGGAACACCCCCAACCAGTGAGGACCAGGGGTGTGGTGTATAAATAGCTCAGCTTTCCCATTTCTTGGTGCAATAATTCTGAGGAATGTTCAGCACAGTTCCTCAGAGAGTCCCCGTCAAGACTGAGTCTGGTTGCCCACAGCAGTAACCTACTCATAAACTACTTTTTGTTTTGTTTTGGTTTGGTTTGGTTTTTCTCCCTTGTCTCATTGTTCTTACTCCTTCACTTGTGCTTCTGAATAAATGACCAGCACTCAAGTCCTTGTCTGAGAGTCTGCTTTCAGGAGAACCCAGATTAGGGCAGATATAAATAAGCATTTCACAGAAGGGGAAATAGGAAAGGCCAACAAGCATGGG
This sequence comes from Ursus arctos, assembly GCF_023065955.2. NCBI lineage: Eukaryota > Metazoa > Chordata > Mammalia > Carnivora > Ursidae > Ursus > Ursus arctos. The sequence continues at coordinate 32,749,669 of NW_026622875.1, forward strand.
AAGAGATGCTCAACTTCAATAACCAGAGAAATGAAAACTACATAGAGAACAACCACTTTTCTCCTAAAAGTTTGCAACAATTAAAAATCTGGATTTTATAAAGTGCTTATATGCCTATAGAGAACCAAAAACCCTATGCACCACTAATGCAGCCATTCTGGAGAACAGTTGGTGTTTGGTGGATTTGCGTGTGTGTACATGGTACAGTCTCACAGATCCTCTCCTGAGTACATGCCACACACAAACTCTCACACACCCATCCTACCAGTCTATGAATCAGGCCAGTGTCCAGTGCTCCTGGTTATCCTACCACATTCCGCAAGTCCATCTCTCTCCTGCTCAACTTCTCTAATACCTTCTCTTCCTTCCTCACATTCAGCTGATGACCTCGCTTCTTACTGAATCGAGAGAGTGGAAGCAGTTTCCACATGCTCCCCTCACCAGATCTAGCAACCTGCCCTTAAGTGTGCCCATGTCCTCTGCCTGCTTCCCTTCCCAGCACTAACTGCTCCTGTGCCCTTACCTCCTCAGGACATTTGCTCCTGGATTATCCTCTCTGTCCTGCACCATCAGTTTTCTCTCCCTGTTGGATCAGTCACGTCAGCAGGCAGTTGTAGGCCTCATGTAGAAAGACGTGGAAGAGGAGGAGGAGGTGAAGGAGAAGGGGGAAGAGGAGAAAGGAGGAAAAAAGGAAAGAAAACTTCCCTCTGTTACACATTCACCTCCATATTTTGCTCCATTTTTATGCTCCCCTCTACAGCAAGATTTCTCCAAAGAATTGTCTGTAATTCTCAGTCTTCTCCTGACTGGGTCCATCAGTCAACATTATTTGATACAATTGATGGTTTCCTCCTTCTTGAAACCTTTTCTTCAGTGGCCCAGGGATACTTCTGTCTTGCTTCATTCTTCTCTCACATGGCCTCTACTTCTCACTTTCGTTGCTGGTTCCCACAGCCTTTACAGACTCCATGTTGCCCTGCCCCTCGACCTGTTCTCTTCTTGATCTGCACTCACTCCCTCGGTGATCTCTGCTTTAAGGACCACATATGCCAGGATGACTTCCCAAGTTTATTTCCAGCACAGATCTTGATCCCAAAATGCAGAAGTCAACTACTTGACAGCTACCACATGGATATCCAAAGAAGACTTTCAGACTTAAAAGATTAAAATAAAACTGTTGATCTGTGCCTGAAACCTGACTCCCCAATCCTCTTTGTTTCAGGAAATGGCAACTCCATCCTTCCAGCTGCTTAGGTCACAACTCTTGGGGTCCCTCTTAATTCTTCTCTTCCTCTCACAGCCTACATCCAATCCACTTGCAAATCTTATTGGTTCTACCTTCAAAATATGCTTTGGTATTCTTACCCACTCTCCCCACCACCACCACTCTGTAAATATAATTTTTCAAGCAACTACTGCCTAGTCCAACTACCGTCATCTCTGCCTAGCACCACAGCAATGGCCTCCTAACTGGACTTCCCTCTCGCCCTTCCTCTGCTATAGTGTGCTCTCCACTCAGATGCAAGTGGTATCTTTTTAAAAAGTAAGCTGGATCCTGTCATTCTTTTCATCAAATCCTGCCCATTTCACCTAGAATGGAGGATAAAGTCCTTATCATGGCCCACAGAGTTCCATCGGATTCAGCTGTGGCCTAGCCCTGTGATCTCATCTCCCTGCACTCCCTCTACGTTAGCCCTACCCACTGCTCTTCCTGGAGTATGTCTTGGATAGTCCCACCTCAAGGCCTTTGTACTCCCTGGTCCCTCTGCCTGGAATGCTTTTTTTTACAGATACCAGCATGGCCTACTCTTGCTTTATTCAAGTCTCTATCAAAGGTCACTACATTCTCAGCCACTCTCTCTGAAATAGTGCCCTTCATTGCTCTCGGCGCTCTTATCCTGATTTATTTTCTTCTTTGCACTTACCATAACGTAGCATTATATATTTGTCTATTTATTATCTACTAAAATATCTATTTATTATCCTACTAAAATAAAGGGAGGGACTTTATCTATTTTTGTCCTTGCTGTATGCCTAGCTCTTAGCTATATGTAGCATTCAGTAGGCACCTGATTAATACTTGTTGAATAAAGGAACAAATGTGCATACAACTGAGAACTAAACAAAAATTTTCATCCCAGAATTTTTCATAACAAAAACTTTACATGGCTTCAATGCCCTTCAGTGAAAGAAGAAAAATAAAATGCAGTCTAAACAAAACAAACACACACAATTCAGTTGTTATAAGAGATAAAACTAGATTCATATATCCATATATTAACATGGAGAAATCTTAGAAACAAAAAGTTAAGGCAGGAAAGTAACAAGCAGGGTGAGGCATAGAGTATAATACTGGCTGAATACTGAGACTGGGAATGGAGGATAAAGAAAATGTTTTTAATAAAACAAATAATAAAATACAATTTAAAATAGGGGCAATTCCATGGACCAATGATGATAGTGTGTTATGAACTAAGGATTTTGTTCAGTTGTATGAGAACAAAATGAATTGTCCTGGGGAAGTATTTGCTCAACTGGGAAATATAGGACAGGAATCCTCAGAGGTGTAGGGGAGATCAATGGGGCCTGATCAGGTCAGGGAAGGCTTTGTGGAAGCAGTGCGACTTTTGTGCACCCTGAAGGATGGAAATGATACAAACAGAAAGAGAGCAGTAGGAGGACATTCAGTGTAATCAAAAGACATGAGCAAAGTCCCAGAGGTAGGAAAGCTGAAGATACAGGGGCAAGACCTACCAGCCTCAGCAGATGGTTCATGGGGTAAGGGATATGGTAGAACAGAAAAAGATAAAAATATGCACTAAGATCAAATGGCAGAATGCTTTGGGTACTGCTAAGGAATTTGGACTTGATTTAAACCCTAATAATTTCAATAATTCTGACATTTACTGAGTACTTTCTATAAAAAAAAAAAAAACACAAGAGCCATCTATATGCTGTCTACAAGAGACTCACTTCAGACCTAAAGAGACATACAGACTGGAAGTGAAGAGACGGAAAAAAGTATTCCATGCAAACAGAAGCGAAAGAGTGGAAGAAAAAAAAGACCAGGGTAGCAATTCTTAGACAAAGTAGACTTTAAGACAAATAAAAAAAAGAATTTATAAGTATTTTATATGTCTTATTTCATTTAATTTTCACAGCAACTCTGAACCATAGGTTGTAACACCACTCTTATTCTACCAATGAGAGAAATAGGACCGAGGAAGGTTAAGTAACTTGCCCAATGTCACACAACTACTAACGTGGAAACCAGGATATGACTTCAGGCAGGGTGATTCCAGAACTCCCACTTTTAACCACTGCATTAAATATCCTTCAGTGAGCAATAAGGATCCATTAAAGGTTTCTGAGCAGAATCACAGTGTAATGGGCATGGGCTTTTAGCAAGGTGGGTTTACCAGAAGTTTGCAGAATGGCTTGCCAGTGACAGAGATTGGAAATAGGCAGACTTTGAGGGAGTGTAATAATGTCAGTGTGGGCTGACAGAACTGACCACCAGGCTGCCAGTAAGAAGGCACAGGAAGGGGACAATGAGGTAGCGAGTGGGGCAGGCTATGAGTTTGCATTGTAGCCCTACTGTATGCTAGGCATTGGGCTAAGCTCTGGGGCAATGTGGTGGAAGAGATGGACAGAGGTAATTTACTAATACTAAGTGTGCAAACTACTACCAAGTAAAAGGAATGTAGGGGCCCAACCTACAATAGAAGGGATGGGTGTTCTTTGTCTGTAATTACAGCTCTGCTTACTAAATTAAAACATGTTACACATGAAGTAGTCTTAATATACCATAACCCTGAGAAATAATTTAGAAAAAAAATTAGAGATCAGAAGGTCCTGTGATGCACAATTATATAGAAATAGAATTATATAAGGTCTGTGTTTGCGGATAATGAATGTGTTACCTTCAAGTAGGTTTTTTAAGTCAGAATGAATAGACATTTTAACTAGAAGATCAAAGGTGCAAATCAAGAAAATTCATCCCCATGTAGAGGTCATCCAAGGTGTAGCAGTTTTTATGAATATTTATATATTTACATGAAACGTACTTTATTTGCACCACTTAGTAGATTATTGGAATCCCTTAGACATCTTTTCATTCATAAAATGTCATTTCACTGCTATCAAAATAATGATAATATCTGGTACCTCTGCAGACATTTATTCCATTTTCAATGCAGAGATGCTTGTGAGATAGTAGATGTCTTCCTGGAGAGCTCTGCTTAAAGAACTTGTTAGTAGTGAGCATCAAAGAGTCTCAGCCACCATCTTCTCTCTCTGGGATACTGTACAGAATCTCTCCCTGGTTCTTCTAGTCCCTTCCCCTATCCCCTCCCCAGACATCCAGAATGAGCTTTCAAAAAGTAGATCTGATTATATCACCTACCCACCCAGCTTACTGTCTTTTACTGGCCTCTCATTGCTCCTAGACATTACCTGGGAGGCCCTTATGATCTAGGGGGAGCCTCCTACTACCTCTTTGCTGTGTACTACTTCCTTTCTCACTCTGTTTTCCAACCACAATGACCTCTTAATTCATCCATGCTGTCTTCTCCTCAGGGCCTTTGCACAGTGTTGCCTTCTTCCTGAAACAGCCCCACCCCCCGCCACCTCTCTCATCCTTCTTGCTCACCTTTTAGTTCTGAACTTCAAAGGTCACTTCATATATATGTCACCTCCTAAGTGCCAAGCAATCTTCTGGGTAAAGAGAAAAAGTCCCTTCTCTCGTAAGTGGATATTCTAGGCAAGGAGGCATAAAATAAATGTGAAAATATGCAATCTGTCAGGACGCTAGATGTGCTAAGAAGAAAAATAAAGCACAGTGAGAAGGAAGAAGCCAAAGTGGGGATTGGACTGTTAACTTTAGACAGGTAGACAGGGAAGATTTCTCTGCTAAGGGGATATTTGAGCAGAGACTGGAAGGATTGAGGGGGTGTACAGCAGGTGCAGAGGCCCTGCAAGTGGGAGTGTTCCTGACTTGTTCAACAAACAGCAAGGAGGCCAGTGTGGCTGCAGCAGGGTGAGCACCAAAGAGAAGAGTAAGGGAGATGAGGTCTTCAAGAGAATGGGGAAGGGGCCGCAGATCATGAGGGGCCTTTAGGCCATGGTAAGGACTCTGGATCCCTCTCCCCAAGCGATAAGGGGAACTACTGCAGACAAGTAATATGATTTTACTTTTGTCTTTGAAGACTCCCTCTGGCTTCTGTGCAGCAGAGACAAGAGTAGGATCTAGGAGCCTGCAGGATACATACAGGTGAGAGATGATGTGAGGTGGGACTGAGGTGGTAGACGGTGAGGAAAAGTGATCAAAATTTAGATATATTTCAAAGGTAGTATGAACAGTCTTCTCTGAACCCCTCATCAAAACCAGGTTAGATCCCCTTGTTATATTGTCTCACTGAATCATTGACTTGGCACTCATTCAGTTAGTAATTATATATTCTTTGTGTAATTAGGTGGTGGTATAACATTTGAAACTATTAATGGATACTTTTGTCTCAGGGAGAAAGTAGACCTCTCAGGAAAAGGAATCTTCTCTTGGATTTTGAGATTTAAAAATTCAGGCCCTGCCTAGAAGGACCTAGCAAAGACAATGGTCAGCAAGGCCTCCTATCTTCAGAACGAGCCAAGGATTGCCTCGGTTAGCAGCTGGTGAGTGAGGAGAGATATGGAGAAGGTAGGAAAAAGATGACTTCATTGGGTGCCTGAGAATGGGTTTGTGCCTGCTTCTCCTAAGCCAAGGCCTGGAGGAAGAGAGGGAGCAGACATACAGATACATCTATCTATTTACATATCTATATGCTACATTTAATTAATGTCTGTGTGCCCAACTGAATGGTGAACTCCGTCAGAGCAGGTGTATCAGTAAAGGAATGTTTCTGGCTACAAGTTAAAGGAATGTAGAGAATTTGATGTTTGTATTTTTCACGTACAGAAGTTTGGTACTGGGCAGTTGCTGATATTGTTTCACTATTCAGTGATATCAGGGATGGTATCTCTGTTATTTTCTTCTTGTCTCTCTGATTTTCCCTGATGGTTGCTGTTACTCCAGCCGTCATATCTGCAATCAATGCAGAAAGAAAGCGGACATATGGCTCAAGCTATGTCTGTCTCCCTTTATTAAGAAAGTCATGGCTTTCCAGAAGTCCTGCAGCATATTTAGTTTTATAGTTTTTTTAACTCATTGGCCAGAATGAAGTCATGCAACCTTACTGCAGAGAGAGGCTGGGAAATTGGGGGAAAAGAACTGCCATGATTAACAGAGACCAATACGGATTCATCAGCAGTGGCTGGGTACATTGCTGCTCTGAACAAAAACTGGGGTTCTGTCATCAGGGAAGGAGGGGCTCCCCAAGACTGTAAGTGAAGGCAGGGATAATGACTGGGTTTATATGTCCAGTACTCAGCACATGAACATCTTAAATGGAAATTCAGTTCTAAAGCCAGGATTTAAGGTGTAAATTGTATACAGTTAAAATTGCCCTTGACCATTTCCTTAGGATGTGGCTGTGTAGGAGGCCAACATGCCATCTCTTAAAAAGCCAACACTATCATTTTTACCCTAACACTGGAACAGATCACTATTTCTACAGGTGAACTAGCTAGCTTGTATTAGTGCTTCAACAGTAGGATCTTTAAATAACAAAATCATCCCCAGTGCAGCAAGATACTTTTACTCTGAGAGGCACAGGGAACCCCTCACCCCAAGCTCATTAAATAAACTGGTAGGTAGAAATGCACTCATTATTTAAATAGTCATCCGCATGCTAGGAAGCTTATGGCATAGAGGTGTGGTTAAGAGCCTGCCCAGTGGAGACAGACTGCCTGGGTTTGAAGACCAGTTCCATCACTGACTAGTTAGTGTCGTGACCTTAGGCAAATTATTTAACCTCTGTGTGGCTCAGTTTCGTATCTGTGAAATGGGGATAATAATGGGACCAACCTTGGGGAGGTGGTTGTGAGAATGAAATGAGTTAATACAGGTAAAGACTATGTCTGGCCCATTATAAATGGTACAGAAGGTTTAGCTATTATTACTGTGGTTATTCCATAGTTGTGTTCACTTCTGTTAAATGTGCATATGAAGCTACTCCGAAGTAGAAGGCATTCAATAAATATTTTGTAGTCAGAAAATCTTCAGGGTCACAGTCACACCAAGGAGACTTCCCTTAGGCAGAACTCCAAGTGTTAGAAGAAAAATCTTTGAATTACAGCTAAATTGGCTCTCTCATGAAAGATATTGCTTGCAATTTGCCTCAACTAAAGCCAGTTTGCACTCTGTTACCTCCCACTGCAGCGAGGTTTATGGGCTGTGAAACTATCTCTCATAATTCATGTAGGCACAGTCTGTTGGGCCTCCACTGAACCCAGTGGGAAAGTGGAGAAAGGCAGGAACAACTGGACTAGGGCTTCACTTGCAGGACTCACTCAGCTGTAGGATGAGACCAGCAGGAGGTGACCAAAACCTAAATCTGTGTCCATAAGATAAGAGCAGCTCAAATCTCACCCAGACAGACATTGCTCTAAGCAAGTACATCTGGGGGGACTACATGGTCCTAGATGTTTCTCAACCAAGGTAGGCAAATCTGTGCAAGCTGCCCTATATTGCCCACTCTGACGCGTGCAATTTCATGATGAGCTTGGGCATGGGCGCAGAGTTCCAAACACCTATCAGCAAGTGATGAGAGCACTCAACTGCCGTCCCAGGACTCGGCTTAACTATCCTCAGAGTGATGGGGTGGCAGCACTGTGATAGGCAACAAGTCTCAGTGATTTATTCAATCATCCTGATATTAAGAAGATAAAAATCTGTGCCTAGCACTGTAGTAGGTGCTGGGGACACAACGCTGAACAAAATAGACATGGTCTCTACACATTAAGAAATAGCTAAATAATCATAAATAAACATGTAAAGACAAATTGTAGTGAATGCTGCTGAGGGTTTAGGAGGCTAGGAATTAAGACGCTGACCCCCTCACTCACACACACACACACATACCCCACCTTGGTTTAGAAACTAAGAGGCACAGAAGTAAAGGAGATGGAGATAAAAATATCATCATCCGAGAGACTATGGACTCTAAGAAACAAACTGAGGGCTTCAGAGGGGAGGGGGGTGGGAAATGGGATAGGCTGGTGATGGGTAGTAAGGAGGGTACGTATTGCATGGTGCACTGGGTGTTACACGCAACTAATGAATCATCGAACTTTACATCAAAAACCAGGGATGTACTGTATGGTGACTAACATAATATAATAAAAAATATTATTAAAAAATATATCATCTTCATTGCTGATCAAAAGAACATGGCTGAGGTAAGGCCAGTCAGGCTTGTTAATGTTTCCCTCCTGCATTGGACATATCGCCCCTCTCCCCCAAAACCTCAGGGCACAGGGCTGAGCCTATTCCTTAAAACCTACCTTGCAGGCATAGAGGAGTCCAGACAGCCTCGTCAGGTGTGAGGGATGGGGCCACGCATGCCCAGTTCCTTCTCTCAAAGCCACCAATCAGAGGAGTCGTTGCTCCTCCGCTAGGGGTGGGGCAAGGGTGAGGCGTGTTACTCTAGTAGAGAGAAGGAGTGCGCAGTAAGTGATGCGCATGAGTACGGTAGTAAAGGACACAATGAGAGGCCATAGGAGTTACTCAGGATCTGGATGTTGGGAAGGTTCCTTTGAGTGGATATTTAAAACAAGCCCCCAAGCAGTTTGGTTCCAGAACCTAAACTATTTATCTTCAGGAATGGATCCTGCAGGACTTACTGTCACGAATTTTTTTTTTTTCCTAAGAGTAATGACACACTTTTGAAGAGTTTAAGCATGGGAGTGACATGATTAGTTTGGGATTTTCAGAAGCTTACTCTGCTAACTGAGGACTGGAGGCAGACAAGAGGCAGGGGTGCGCGCATTAGCAAATAAAAATTCAGGATAACTAGTTAAATTTGAAATTCAAATTAACAACAGATAGGCATGTCCCAAATATTGTATGGGACGTGCTTATACTAAAGCGTTCATTGTTTATCTGAAATCATTGTTTATCAGTTGCCCAAGTTTACCTGGGTGCTCAATGTTATTTGGCAAGTCTAGCAAGGGGAAAGAAGCAGAGAAACCAGCGAGGATCCTATTGCAAGAATTGGTGGTGGTGGAGGTGGCAAGATGGAGTAGATCCCACTTCTGATTTGAAAGTAGACCCTTGGTAATGAATTGACGTAGTGGGTGAGAGCAAGAGTCTGGGGTCCAGAGGGTCTCAGACTCTGGGGGAGCCCTGGATGGACAGAGGTTCCAATGCAGCCCGTGTCACAGAATAAGAATAATTATTAGTTTTCCCATTTCAGTCTGCTACTGTCTTGTAAAGCTATGCACACTATGTAGCCACATTTATTATAGTACTTACCTGTTTATTAACTGACTTCAGTATAATCTGGTATTGAATCTGAGACAGAGGGAAAGAGCCTTGTGTACTGCAAATGAAAGTAGCATAAACACCATGCAGTCCTGCAATGACATTGCACGTAGCTGAGAAAGTTATCAGAAGCTTCTAGGCCAGAAGACAATGAAATTAGTCCTAGGTGAGGGGATCATTGTGTGACTCTGGGCAAGTCCGTTAAGGTGTCCTTGGATTATGTCATGTGATATAAATGTAGCCTCCCCTAATTACATGGCTGTTGTGAATGTCATGAATTAAAAATATTTTAAAAAATCTTTTAGTAGTATTCTGATACTGTTATGGACAGAGTGTTTGTGTTCCCTCCCAACCAAATTCATATGCGGAAGCCCTAACCAATGTGATGGTATTTAGAGATGGGGCCTTTGGAAGTAATTAGACTTAGATTAGATCATAAGGATGGGGTTTTCATGACGAAATTGGTGGCCTTCTTAGAGGAGGAAGAGATCCTCCACCCCATCCGTCTTCACACGCACACAGAAGAAAGGCCATGTGAGGACACAGTGAGAAAGTGGCTTGTTGCAGACTAGGAAGAGTCTTTACTAGAACCTGGCCAGGCTGGCCCCCTGACCTCAGTTTTCTCAGTCTATAGAGTAGAAACTGTGAGAAATAATTATCTGTTGCTTAAGACACCGAGTCCATGATATCTTGTTATGGCATCCTGAGCTGATTAAAATAGGTACTATTATTTTTTACAAAAGTAATCAGGTATAAGCAAACTAGAATTTTAACAGTAAAGCAAAATCTCTTGCTATTTTTAGTCTGCAAGTGAATGTTCTGAATCTATAAGCTAGGCCAGCCCTCACATACAGTCTCAGGTCCCAAGACCTGGAGTAGATAACGTTGTGTGTATTTCCGTGCCTTCTTTTCTGCCTCCCAAATGCACACATTAAAAGTAGCCATAGGGGCGCCGGGGTGGCTCAGTGGGTTAAGCGTCTGCCTTTGGCTCTGGTCATGATCCCAGGGTCCTGGGATCGAGCCCCACATCGGGCTCCCTGCTCAGTGGGGAGTCTGCTTCTCCCCTTTCCTCTGCCCTTCCCCACTTCTTGTGCTCTCTCCCTCTCTCAAGTGAATAGATAAAAAATCTTTAAAAAAATAAAATAAAAGTACCCTTAAAAGGAGATGTCACAAAAGGTGTTAAGTGTGTGAGGAAGCAGAAGGGGAACTCGGTTGCTAGGAAACCAGGGAACCCATCTAGCCAAACAGTTCTAGGTGCTGTGTGGATTGTGCTGACTACATACATATATGTGAGCACCGGGAGCATTTCTCTTTTAGCACCAACTAGAAAACTAGAGCATCCAGCCCTCCTGGCAGAAATCTGGCTCTGACATCAGACATAAAAAGATGCTGAATAACATACTAAACCAGTAAGGCTTTCCATTACTTGAAAGTAGATAATTTATTATATAACTGGGAAGTCTAGGGTGGATATTACTTCAGGCACAGCTGAATCCAGTAACTGGCATGATGTCATTAGCTTGTTCTCAATCTCTTTCTCTCCGTGCGGTGCAATTCTCACTTATTTTTCTGCCTCTAAGTAGGCTCCCTGCAGGGACTAGGGAAGAAGTAGTCTGGCTTTAGAGGGCTCCACGTTCCTGTGTCTCAGGGGACTACCCCCAGGCAAAGAAAGGTCCTCTCTTTTCCACCATCCAAGTGTAAAATACCATGGAAGGAATCTGATAGCTCTGCTTGGGTCAACAGGTCCTGTTGGACCAATTACAATGGCCCAAGTAACAGGGTACTCTGTAGCCCCACCAGAAAGTAGAGTTATATTTACTGACTTAAGAATGAGATTTTGGCATATGCTAAGAGGAAAAATTAAGTCACAAAATATAAATTTTACAGTATGTAACAGTGTAAAATATACAATTTTTATAAAAAATTAATATTTAGAGAAATAACCCTATGGGCATATGCCCCCTCTCCCCAATTACCTGTGGCTTCCTTGTGGGAACTTATTATTGGATTCTTTTTTTGTGTTATAAACTCTTGAACATATGATATTTTACATAAGCATATATTAGTTTTACAGATTAAAAAGATGAAAAAATCAGTATGGACATTTAAAAAGTAACAGATTTATTGAGATATAATCCAGGTATCATAAATGCATCCTTTTAAATATACAATTCAGTATTTTTTGTATATTCAGAGTTGGGCAAACATTACCACTATCTAATCTCAGCACATTTTCATCACCCTAAAAAGGAAGTCCAGAGCCATTAGCAATCACTAGCCAGTCTCCCCTCCCCCACAGCATCTGGAAAACAGTAATTTACTTTCTGTTTCTGTAGATTGCCCATTCTGGGTATTTCTTACAAATGGAATCATTACAATATGTGGTCTCTTGTGACTGGCTTCTTTCACTTAGGATAAAGTTTTCAAGATTCATTCATGTGATAGCATGTATCAGCACTTCACTGTTTTATTGCTAACAAATATTCAATTTTATGAATGTACGACATTTTTAAAACTCTGTTCATCAGTTGATGGACATTTGGATTTCATTTTATTTTTTACTATTATGAATAACACTGCTATGAACATTCATGTATATGTTTTCAGTTCTTCTGCATATCTACCTAGGAGTGGGATTCCTGCATCATGTGGTAATTCAATGTTTAACTTTTTGAGGAACTGCCGAAATGTCTTCCACAGTGGCTATACCATTTTACATTCCCATCAGCAACGTGTAAGGGGCACAGTTTCTCCACATCCTTCTCAACACATTTTATTGTCTGTGTTTTAATTTTAGCCATCCTAGTGAGATGTCTTCCTCCACATTTTACAGAAGAAGACATTCATATGTTTTCTTTGGAGAAATATCCACCCAAGTCCTTGCCCATTTTAATAATTGGGTTATTTTCTCTTTGTTGTTGCGTTGTAAGAGTTCTTTATGTATTCTGTATGCAGGTGCAATATTGTCTCCTGATGTGTGGGTTTCCTTTTCACTTTCTGGATCGTATACTTTATTTTTCCTTTTGTCAGTTGTACTTTTGGTGTCACATCTAAGAAACTACTGCTTAATGCAAGGTCATGAAATTTTACACCTATGTTTTATTATAAGAGTTTTAAGGAGATTAAGTGATATCTCATTATGATTTTGATATGCACTTCCTTAATGACTAATGCATTGAGCATCTTTTCATGTATTTCTTGGCAATTTGTTTATCTTCTTTAAAGAAATGTCTATTCAAGTCCTTTCCCCATTTTTAAATTGGTTTAGAGAACTTCTTTATATATCCTGAATATTAAATCCTTATTAGATATATAATTTGCAAATATTTTCTTCAGTTTTGTAGGATGCCTTTTCACTCACTTGATAGTGTCATTTGACACTAAATGAAAACAAAGAGTTTTCATTTTTATGAAGTCTAGTTAATTTATTTTTTTCTTTTGTTGCTTGTGCTTTTGGTGTCATATCTAAGAAAGCCTTGTCAAATCCAAGATCATGGAGATTTACACCTATGTTTTCTTCTAAGAGTTTTGTAGTTGCAATGCTTGTACTTAGCTCTTTTGTCCATTTTGAGTTAATTTTTGTATGTGGTGTGAGGTAAGGCTCCAACTTCATTCTTTTGCATGTGGAAATCTAGGTGTCCCCGCACCATTCGTTGAAGGATTTTAAGCACTTTTTTGAAAACATGGTTTTGGTGGCTGCTTACTATCCCATAGTATATTACTCCTTGATTACACATTCTTCCCTCACCTTGTGCTGTTTTAGATATGCATATCATTTACTTTTTGCTTGCATCTTTCTTTAAGGAACTTGCCCAGCTAACAGCTCCAAAAAAAGGAACACCTATAGATTTCATGATCATTGCCTTTGGACATTGCTGATTAGACCACAGGTAGATATTCAGCCAAAGCCGAGTCCATCAGATTTTTCCTTTGGGAATTTGACATTGGCTACTAAAACTGTATCTGTTATATTTATGGATATGGGTTTACAGGTAATATAAACTCTGGAGATTGAGGTTATTGCAATGAAGTCTGTATAGAGGGGACAGAGGAAGCTGGCTATAAAACAGAAAGAAATGCTGTAGACACATTTAAAATAGAGACCATGAGAAATGCAGAGGTTTGTGGCTTGGTAACTGTCCAGGTCTCATGATGCCCATAAGATCTTCCCCTTCCTTTGCTTCCTCTGTTTTTTGGATGGATGTCTGCTCCTTTGCAAATAAACTTTCCCTAAATCAGGCCTTGTATTGATTAGGAATCTTGGTTGCAAGAGACAGAAAACTCAATTTAACTGGGGTAAGCCAAAAAGAGACTCTCATTGGCACACGTGCCGAGAAAGTCCAAGGAGTAGCTTTCTTGACCTAGGAACTCAAAAATGTTGTCTAGAGCTGGTTCTTTCCATCCTTCAGCTCTACTGCCTGCAGTGTTCACTTAATTCCCAGTTTCTTAGGAACTCTTGTCTTCAATCATTCAGACTATCAACAGTCCAAAAGAAAGAAAGAACTCTTTCCTGTAGCTCCTATACAAATCTGAGATTCACTCTGATTGTGGCCATATTGTGTGAGTCATGGCCCATCCCTGAACCAATCCCAGGGGGTTCCAGGACTGGGTCTGAGTCATATGTCCGCTCCTGGTGCACAGGGAAACCTCATTGGAACCACATTGACTGAAAATGAAGAAGGAGGTTTTCATAAAAGAAACTCTGGATTCTGCTATGAAATAAAAGAAATGGAATGCTGAGTAGCCAAAGAAACAGCAGAAGTTCAACACAGACATTTAGATTAATTCTACTGTTTTGCTATTACTTATGTGAACAGACTTGTACATAAATATTTGTTGATATCTCTCATTTCTTTAGGATATTGTTTCAGCTCTGTTGCCGCATTACAGACCATCCCAAACTTAGCGGCTTAAAACAGCAACATGATTTCTCACTATTCCGTGGGTTGATTGGGCTCAGCTGGGAAATTCTGCTCCATGTGGTATAGCTGAAGTCACTCATGTGGCTGTACTCAGCTGATAGCTTGGCCTGGGCTGCATCATCAAAGACAGTCTCACCTCCTCCAGGGCTCTCCATGTGTTGGGTTTGTTTTGTTGTTTTTTTTTTAAATCATTTCATAGTGAAACCTGAGCTTCTCTGCAATATGGTGACTGGCTCCAGAGAGGGAGAAAGAGGAAACTACCAGATAAGACTTTTAAAAAAAGACTCAGGCTTAGATGTCCCAACGCATCACTTCTGCTTCATTCTGTTAGTCAAAGCAAGTCATAGGGCCTGCCAAGGATTCAGGGGGAGAGATATATAAATATGCTCCTAGAAATGGAAATACTAGGAGAAAGAGTATGCACATGTTAAGACTCGTGAAGCAAATTATCAAATTGTCCCCCAGAAAGGCTCCTGCAATGTATAACCACCACCCCCAAGCAGTGTATAAGCAATGTATAAGAGCATGTATTTCACCATGCAAATGCTAACCCTTAGCAGTTTCATAAAGACAACAATGTGATTGTATTTTATTAATGTTGAAGAGTTTCAACTTTTTCATATATTTATTGGCCATTAAAATATTTTAAATATATATTGTATTAAGAATTATGATACAGGGGTGCCTGGGTGGCACAGCGGTTAAGCGTCTGCCTTCGGCTCAGGGCGTGATCCCAGCGTTATGGGATCGAGCCCCACATCAGGCTCCTCCGCTATGAGCCTGCTTCTTCCTCTCCCACTCCCCCTGCTTGTGCTCCCTCTCTCTCTGGCTGTCTCTATCTCTGTCGAATAAATAAATAAAATCTTTAAAAAAAAAAGAATTATGATACCGCATATATACATGTACCACCATCTAGTTTAGTAAAAAGCATCTTACCATGAAAAGTTCTGTGGGTCCTTCCTTGTTTCCATTTCCTTCTCTCCCCTGCAAAGTTAACCATTATTCTGAATTTTGTGTTTATATTCTCTTGCCCTTATTTTTTTCAGCTCTATTGAAGTATAATTGAGAAATAAAATTATAAGATATTTAAAACGTACGTGATTTCACCTCGCATATTTACCTTTCTCTTAATAAGCCTTGCCCTTATTTTATATACCTTTTGTAACAGCATTTTTGAGGTATAATTCACATACCATGCAATGAACTCATTTAATATGTATAATTGGATGGTTTTTAGTACATTCAGAGTTGTGCAACCATCACTACAATAAATTTTAGAACATTTTTATCATCCCCCAAAGGAATCCTGTACCTTTTACCCTTACTTTTCCATTCCCCAACTTGCTCTATCCCCACCCTAGGCAACTATTAATCAGATTTGCTTATTTGGGGAATTTCATATAAATGGAGTCATACAATATGTGGCCTTTGTGACTAGCTTCTTTCACTTAGTGTAATATTTTTAAGGTTCATCCACATTGTAGTGTATATGAGTACTTCATTCCTTCTTAATTGCTAATAATATTATGTGGATAGACTACATTTTATTTATCCATTCATCTGTTGAAGGGCATTTAGGCTGTTTCCATTTTTTTTTTTTACTATTATGAATAATGCTGCTATGAACACTTGCATACGTATGTTTTGTGTGGACTTGTTTTTATTTCTCTTTAAAGAGTGTTTCAGCGCCTGGACGTGGAATTTCTGGGTTATATGGTAATGCCATATTTAACCTTGTGAAGAACTGCCAGGATGTTTTCCAATGTGAAGAACCATTTCACATTCTCTTCAGAAGTAGCTGTGAGGGTTTCAATTTCTCCACATCCTTACCAACATTTGGTATTATCTGTCTTTTTTATTATAGCCATCTTAGTGAATATGAAGTGGTATCTTGTGATTTTGATTTACATTTCTTTGATAGCTAATGACGTTGAACATATTTTCATGGTCCTATTTGTCCTTCTTTTGCAACAGTTTAAACATGTGTATACTTTTAAATAATATATTGATTAGTTTTACATATTTTGAAATTTATGTTGATGGACACTATATGCAAATTTGATTTATATATTTATTAAATTTGACACTTTTGAGGTTCATCCATGTTGATGGATGTTGCTGTAGCTTATTTTCACTTCTGTATAGAATTCCATTATGTGTATCTAGCGCACAAGAATTTATTCATTCTTCTATTGATGGACATTTGGATTATTTCCAATTTTTTTGCTACTATGTACAGGAAACTATCAATATTCTATACACACATGCAAAAAGTTCTCTAGGGCATAAATAGAAATGAAATTATTGGATCATAGTGTATACAAGACTTCAACACTACTAGATAATGTCAAAAGGTCTTTCAATACGGTGGTACCAATTCACCCTCTCCCAACAGTATGGGAGAATTTTTGTTGCTCTATAATCTCTCCAATGCTAGATATTATCAGATTTCTTAATTTTTGCTAGCTTGTAGGAGTGAAATTTTATTTTGGCGTGGTTTTAATTACATTCCCCTTGTTACTAATGAGTTTGAGGGTCTGTTCATGTGTTTATGGGCCATTCATATTTTGTCTTCTCTGGAATGCCTAAGTCTTTAGTCTGTTTTTCTGTTATGTGGTCTTTTTCTTATTGATTTGTGGAAGTTTTTATAGTGTACTTTGTTACTGATACTTTGTTAGTTGTATATGTCTCAAAGATTTCCAAATTTTGGCCTCTCTTTTTATTCTCTTTCAGTATCTTTTGATAAACAAAATTCTTGATTTTAATGTAACTAAGGCTATAATCATATGTTATAGGATTTTTGTGCCTTTTGGTATCTTATTGAAGAAATCCTTTCTTTACTTCAAGGTCATAAATCTATGCTCCTATATTGTCTTCTAAATGCTTGGTATATGTCTGTTTTTCATATTTAAATATTTGCTTGACCTAGGATTGATTTTAATGCATGGTATGAAGATGTGTGTATAGTGTAGAATAGATAACCAGAAGTCCCCAGCAAAATAGAAAAGCCCATCATTAACCCACTGGTCTATTTTGCCAATTCTGCCATATATGTAATTTCTATATATGTGTAGATCTATCTCTAAGTTCTCTATTCTGTTCCATTGGACTTTTTGTCTATTCTTGTGTCAATTACATAGTGTTTTAGCAACTCTATCTTTATAATATGTACTGATATATGGTCAGGAAAGCTCCCATCTTAGTCTCCTTTTAGGGAATATTTTGGCTATTCTTGACCCTTCGCTTTTCCATATACATGTTTGAATCTAGGTTGTTGAGTTAGAAATAAAGACTTGTTGCAATTTCTGTTAAAACAACATTGATTCTGTAGATTAACTGGGGGAGAATTGATATCTTTATTACATCAAATTTTCCAATATATTCGCCTAGTGTAATTCCTCTCTTATTTTTGCCTTTTTAAATACAGTTCATAGAAGTTGTACCATTTTCTCTGTTAGGCCTTGCATATCTCTAGTACAATTATTTCTAGGTACTTAATGTTTTTTTAATGCTATGTTAACTGGTGTCCCTTCAAAATTATTCTAAGTATTGATTATATGTAGAAATGCACCAGACTTTTATATATGGATTTTTGCATCCGGTGAACTTGCTCACATCTTTAATGAAGTGTAATATTGGTGTGTAAGTTCTCTGGGATTCATGTGTGGCTATATCAATTATGGATAATGGCTGTTTCATTGTGAATCACATCTTGCCTTTATTCTTTAATTTTCTTTTTCTTTTTCTTTTTTGTGTTGGCTAGGACCTTCAGTACAAGGTTGAATATAAGAGATGATGGCAGGTGCTCTGTTGGGTTTTTTTCCCCTCCTGAACTTAAAAAAATGCACAATATTGCACAATTAAGTATAATGTTTACCGTAGGATTTTGGTAGATACCGTTTTTTGGTTAAGAAAGTTTCTTTGTATTACTAGTTTGTTAAGAATGTTTATCAGAAATGTATGTTGAATTCTAGGAAATATTTTTACTGTGTCTATTAAGGTAATGTATAATACTTCTCCTTTAGACTAAGATTATAGGTAATTATATTAATTGATTTTCTAATGTAAAACTAACCTCTCATTCCTGTGATAAACCTACTTTACTGTGTTCATGACTTGAAATTGACTTTCAATTTTTTTTTCTCACATTATCTTTGTCAGGTTTTAATATGAAGATTATGCTAGCCTCATCAGATTAGTTGAGGAGTGTTCCCTCTTTCTTTGTACTCTGTAATATTTTTCACAGGATTAAAATTTTTGTTACTGCATAGGTCTGGTTGGTTTTGTGTGATTTTAAACTTTTGGTTTGGTTTATTTCATAATCTTAGAATTATTCAAGTTCTTTCTTCTTGAGTCAATTTTGCTGATTTCTATTTTTCTAGAAATTTATACATTTCATCTAAATTTTCAAACGTATTGGCACTCTTTTTTTCATAATATACTTTTATTTTAATATCAGAAGTATTTCTTTTTTTCCTTATATAAATCCTATTTTATTTTTTTATTTTATAATAATTTTTTAAATTATATTATGTTATTCACCATACAGTACATCCCTGGTTTTTGATGTAAAGTTTGATGATTCATTAGTTGCATATAACACCCAGTGCACCATGCAATACATGCCCTCCTTACTACCCATCACCAGCCTATCCCATTCCCCCACCCCCCTCTCCTCTGAAGCCCTCAGTTTGTTTCTCAGAATCCATAGTCTCTCATGCTTCATTCCCCCTCTGATTACCCCCCCTTTCTTTATCCCTTTCTTTTCCTACCGATCTTCCTAGTTCTTATGTTCCATAAATGAGAGAAACCATATGATAATTGTCTTTCTCTGCTTGACTTATTTCACTTAGCATTATCTCCTCCAGTACCATCCATGTTGCAGCAAATGTTGAGAACTCGTTCTTTTTGATAGCTGAGTAATATTCCATTGTATATATGGACCACATCTTAATCCAGTCATCTGTTGAAGGGCATCTTGGCTCCTTCCACGATTTAGCTATTGTGGACAATGGTGCTATGAACATTGGGGTGCATATGGCCCTTCTCTTCACTACGTCTGTATCTTTGGGGTAGATACCCAGTAGTACAATGGCTGGATCATAGGGTAGCTCAATTTTTAACTTTTTAAGGGACCTCCACACTGTTTTCCAGAGTGGCTGTACCAACTTGCATTCCCACCAACAATGTAAGAGGGATCCCCTTTCTCCACATCCTCTCCAACAATTGTTTCTTCCCTTGTCAATTTTTGCCATTCTAACTGGCATAAGGTGGTATCTTAGTGTGGTTTTGATTTGAATTTTCCTGATGCCTAATGATTTTGAACATTTTTTCATGTGTCTGTTAGCCATTTGTATGTCTTCATTGGAAAAGTGTCTGTTCATATCTTCTGCCCATTTTATGATTTATTTGTTTCTTGTGTATTGAGTTTGAGAAGTTCTTTGTAGATCTTGGATACCAGTCTTTTATCTGTAGTGTCATTTGCAAATATCTTCTCCCATTCCGTGGACTGCCTCTTAGTTTTTTTGACCGTTTCCTTGGCTGTGCAGAAGCTTTTTATCTTGGTGAAGTCCCACAAGTTCATTTTATCTTTTGTTTCTCTTGCCTTTGGAGATGTGTCATGAAAAAGGTTGCTGTGGCCAATGTCAAAGAGGTTGCTGCCTATGCTCTCCTCTGGGGTTTTGATGGATTCCTGTCTCACACTGAGGTCTTTCATCCATTCAGAATTTCTCTTTGTGTATGGTGAGAGAGTGGTCAAGTTTCATTCTTTTGCATGTAGCTGTCCAATTTTCCCAGCACCATTTATTGAAGAGACTGTCTTTTTTCCACTGGATGTTTTTTCCTGCTTTATCAAAGATTAGTTGCCCAAAGAGCTGAGGGTCCATTTCTGGGTTCTCTGTTCTGTTCCATTGGTCTATGTGTCTGTTTTTGTGCCAGTACCATGCTGTCTTTGTGATCACAGCTTTGTAGTACAGCTCGAAATCTGGCATTGTGATGCCCCCAGCTTTGTTTTTCTCTTTCAACAATTCCTTGGTGATTCAGGGCCTTTTCTGGTTCCACACAAATTTAAGGGCTGTTTGTTCCAGTTCTTTGAAAAATGTCATCGGTATTTTGATCGGGATAGCATTGAAAGTGTAGATTGCTCTGGGTAGCATGGACATTTTAACTATGTTAATTCTTCCGATCCATGAGCATGGAATATTTTTCCATCTTTTTGTGTCTTCTTCAATGTCTTTCAAGAGTGATTTGTAGTTTCTAGAATATAGATCCTTTACATCTCTGGTTAAGTTAATTCCATAATAACGTATGATTTTTGGTGCTGTTGTAAATGGAATCAATTCCCTAATTTCTCTTTCTTCAGTCTCATTGTTCATGTATAGAAATGCAACTGATTTCTGAGCATTGATTTTATATCCCGCCACATTACTGAATTGCTCTATAACTTCTTGTAGTTTGGGGGTGGATTCTTTTGGGTTTTCCATATAGAGTATCATGTCATCTGCGAAGAGAGACAGTTTGACTTCTTTGCCGATTTGGATACTTCTTATCCCTTTTTGTTGTCTGATTGCTGTTGCCAGGACTTTTAGTACTATGTTGAATAATAATGGCGAGAGTGGGCATCCTTGTCGTGTTCCTGATCTTAAGGGAAAGGCTTCTAGCTTTTCCCCATTGAGAATGATATTTGCTGTAGGCTTTTCATAGATGGTTTTTATGAGATTGAGGAATGTACCCTCTATCCCTACACTCTGAAGGGTTTTAATCAGGAAAGGATGCTGTATTTGTCAAATGCTTTTTCTGCATCTATTGAAAGGATCATATGATTTTTGGCTTTTTTCTAGTTGATATAATATATCACACTGATAGATTTGCGAATGTTGAACCACCCTTACATCCCAGGGATGAATCCCACTTGGTCATGATGGATAATCCTTTTAATGTACTGTTGGATCCTATTAGCAAGGATTTTGATGAGAATTTTGGCGTCCATATTCATCAGGGAAATCAGTCTGTAATTCTCCTTTTTGATGGGGTCTTTGCCTGGTTTGGGGATCAAGGTAATATTGGCCTCATAGAATGAGTTTGGAAGCTTTCCTTGTGTTTCTATTTTTTGAAATAGCTTTAGGAGAATAGGTATTATTTCTTCTTTGAATATTTGGTAGAATTCCCCCAGGGAATCCATCAGGCCCTGGCGTTTTGTTTTTTGGAAGGTTTTTAATCAGTGTTTCAATCTCTTCATAATTAATTGATCTGTTTAAAAAATCAATTTCTTCCTGTTTCAATCTTGGTAGTTTATAGGTTTCCAGGAAGGCCTCCATCTCTTCCAGATTGCTTAATTTATTGGCATAAAGCTGTTGATAAAAGTTTCTAATAATCCTTCCTATTTCATTGGTGTTGGTTGTGACCTCTCCCTTTTCATTCATAATTTTATTAATTTGGGTTCTTTCTCTCTTCTTTTGGATAAGTCTTGCCAGTCGTTTTGTCTATTTTATTTACTCTTTCAAAGAACCAGCTTCTAGTTCTGTTGATCTGCTCTACTGTGCTCCTGGTTTCTAATTCATTGATCTCTGCTCTAATCTTGATCAACTGCTTCCTCGTGCGTGGATTAGGCCTGTCCTTCTGTTGCTGTTCCAGCTTCTTGAGGTGAGAATATAAAAACTGCATTTTAGATTTTTCTGTTCTTTTGAGTGAGGCTTGGATGGCTATGTATTTTCCCCTTAGGACTGCCTTTGCAGTGTCCCATAGGTTTTGGACCGTTGTGTTTTCATTCTTGTTGGTCTCCATAAATTGTTTAAATTGATTTTTGATTTCCTGGTTTATCGAATCATTCTTGAGCAGGATGGTTCTTAGTCTCCAAGTGTTTGAGTTTCTTCCAAATTTTTCCTTGTGGTTGAGTTCCAATTTCAAAGCGTTGTGGTCTGAGAATATGCAGGGAATAATTTCAGTCTTTTGGTATCGGTTGAGACCTGTTTTGTGACCCAGAACATGGTCTATTCTTGAGAATGTTCCATGGGCATTAGAACAGAATGAGTATTCTTTGGTTCTGGGGTGTAGTGTTCTATATATATCTATGAGGTCCAACTCGTCTAGTATGGCATTCAAAGCTCTTGTTTCTTTGTTGATTTTCTGCTTAGGTGATCTATCTATTGCTGATAGTGGAGTGTTGAGGTCCCCCACTATTATCGTATTTTTATCTATATGTCTCTTTATTCTGGTTAAGCGTTGGCTTGTGTATCTTGCTGTTCCCCTGTTGGGGGCATATATATTTATAATTGTGGATATCACTTGTTGGATACATCCTTTAAGAATAATATAGTGCCCTTCTGTATCTCTAACTATAGTCCTTAGTTTAAAATCCAATCTGTCTGATATGAGAATTGCTACCCCAGCTTTCTTTTGAGGTGCATTGGCATGAAAGATGCTATTCCATCCCTTTACTTTCAGTCTGGATGTATCTTTAGGTTCAAAATGAGTCTCTTGTAGACAGCAAATGGATGGGTCATGTCTTTTTATCCAATCTGCAACCCTGTGGTATTTTATGGGAGCATTTAGGCCATTTACATTGAGAGTAATTATTGAGAGATATGATTTTAATGATGCCATGTTGCATGTAAAGTCTTTGTTTCTATAGATTGTGACTTTCTGTTCTTTATCACTCTTGGGGCCTTTTTACTTTTATAGAACCCCCCCCCTTAATATCTCCTATAGGGCTGGTTTTGTGGTTACGAAATTGGTCAGTGACTGGCAATTCTGGAAGGTCTTTATCT
Source organism: Ursus arctos (assembly GCF_023065955.2). Taxonomy (NCBI): domain Eukaryota; kingdom Metazoa; phylum Chordata; class Mammalia; order Carnivora; family Ursidae; genus Ursus; species Ursus arctos. The sequence continues at coordinate 32,772,774 of NW_026622875.1, forward strand.
CTCCATCAATTCTGAATGACAGCCTTGCTGGATAAAGGATCGTTGGCTGCATGTTTTTCTCTGAAAGAGCTTTAAAAATGCCCCCCCCCAACCCTTTCTCTCATTCCAGGTCTGTGTAGACAGGTCTGACGTAATTCTGATACCTTTCCCTTGGTACATGAGAAATTTCTTTGCCCTGGCTGCTTTCAATACTGTATCCTTGGATCTAATATTTGCGAATTGCACTATGACGTGATGTGGTGTAGGTTTGTCGTGGTTGAGCTTGGGAGGGGTCCCATCTGCCTCTTGGACATGAATGGTTTTTTTGCTAAATTAGGGAAGTTTTCCTTTGCTAGATTAGGGAAGTTTTCAGCTACAATTTGTTCAAATATCTCTTCTAGACCTCTGTTTTTCTCCACCCCCTCGGGGATGCCGATGATTCTGACATCGGAACATTTCATTGAGTCAGTAATCTCCCGTAACCTACATTCTTGAGATTGGATTTTTTTGAGCCAAGTTTCTGTTTGAGCTTTCTCTTCTACTAACCCATCCTCCAATTCACCGATTCGTCCTTCTGCCTCATTCACCCTGGCCATCAGAGCATCTAGTTTTGACTGCATTTGATTCATAGAATTTTTAATTTCTGCCAGATTCGCTCTCATTTCCACCCTTAGAGATTCTATATTCTCGTTAATATTTTCGTTAATATTTTTTTCAAGTCTACACATCATCTTGACCATTGTTACTCTGAACTCCATTTCTGATCATTTGGTTATATCCATATCCATTAGTTCTGTGGCAGAGGCCGCAGACTCATTGTCTTTTCTTTGCTGGGGGGGATTTCTCTTTCTCGTCATTCTGATGAGGAGAGGTTGCGGGGTTGCCCAGAGCTCAAATTATTGACCAGGACCCAGGCAGTATGCACTTGTTTTATAGGGACCTTAGGGATGTGGGCTTCTTAATTTTTCAGCCTGCTTTCTGGGGGAGGGGCCTGCCGCACCGATACTCAGGCAACCCTGTTTGGGTAGAGTCTCCCTATCCACTGCGAGGGGGGATGGGGATGGGCACACTGTGAGCCGGTCTTTCCAGGCTTTTGTTCTCTGGCGGCTTTCCCTGGTGGTTTGCTGTGCCTCTTCTGAGAGTCAGAGCAGCAGTAGCCAAATCCCAGCCTCTGTCTCAGAACAGAGGGATCGCAGACCATTCTCCACTGATGTTCTGGCCACTTTAACTCTGTTTCTGTTGGTGCTGCTCAACCCTGCAGCGTCCCGGGATGTGCGCCCCACACCCTGCATCCTAGCCCTCACTTCCAGGGCCAGCAGGTCTCTGTCCTTTGTGTTTCTAGCACCGCCAGCCGCCAGCCGCCCCCGCGCGCTCCGGAGCTCTGTTTCAGTGTGGTTCACGCACTCCGGAGCTCTGGTTTTCAGTCTGGTCGCGCGCGCTCCCCGGCTCACGGTCTCAGTCTGCTCTCTTGCAGGTGCCGGTCCGCGAGTCAGCCCTCTCCCCAGTGCAGGTGGCTACCGCTTCCTGGCGCCCAAACGCGGCAGCTCCCTCCCCCTTCCGTTTATCTTCCAATATCTGTGCACAGATTCACGGCTCCCCGCTTCGTACCTCAGTACTCAGCACTGGAGATGTTCATTTGTAGAGATCCAGATGTATCTTCCTGCATCTCAGGCTGATTCCATGGGTGTTCAGGATGGTTTGGTACCTAACCAGCTCAACTCAGGGGACCAGCTGAAAAAGGGGACCCCTACTCCTCCGCCCCAGAAGTATTTCAAGTTATAGCTTCATTTTCATTCTTTAGACCTGTCTTCTTTTTTTTCTTTTTTGATCAATCTAACCAATTTTGATCTTTTTTGATTTTCTGGATTATATTTTTGATTGTATCTTTTTTAAAAAGATGTTATTTATTTATCTGAGTGAGGGATCATGAGACAGGGTAGGGGCAGAGGGAGAAGCAGACTCCTTGCTGAGCAGGGAGTCGGACATGAGGCTTGATCCCAGGACCCTGAGATCATGACCTGAGCCAAAGGCAGATGCTTAATTGACCGAGCCACCTAGGTGTCCCTATTTTTTATTGTATCTTGACCAATGTGTAGAGTAGTATAACTATTACCACAATCAAGATACAGAATATTTTTATCACTGTAAAAAATTTCTTCATGCTGTAGCCTCTCTAACCTGAGATTTTGTGGTCAAACCTTCGTTTATCTCTAATGTCTGGTTTTACTACTCATATGTTCTCTCTCCCAATAGACTTACCTGTTCCACAATGCCATTTAGTTTAAATCATATAGTACATAATAATCTTTTGAGTTTGGCTTCTTTCACTTAACATATTTTTCTCTTAATTTTACTCCATCTTAATTCTTTTTGACTTCTGAAGCAGTACCTGAGTTTAGAAGCAGAAATTATTGCAGAAGAAATAAAAGAACAATTAGTAACTTGCTGTTCTACCCTCCCAAGGACAATTTCCTTAGTATTTGTCTATATATATATATATATATTTTTTTTTTTAAAGATTTTATTTATTTATTCGACAGAGATAGAGACAGCCAGCGAGAGAGGGAACACAAGCAGGGGGAGTGGGAGAGGAAGAAGCAGGCTCATAGCAGAAGAGCCTGATGTGGGGCTCGATCCCAGATCGCCGGGATCATGCCCTGAGCCAAAGGCAGACGCTTAACCGCTGTGCCACCCAGGCGCCCCTAGTATTTGTCTATATTTCTATCAAGTTTCTTAATCCACTGTTGTATAAATTTTATCAGTTGCCAAATTAAAATTTCAAATCATAAAGGCAATTTGTACTCATGGTGACAATCTAAACAGTACTGAAGGACTATAAGAAGCTGTCAGTTTCTTGAGTGTTTCTGAGGACATTTTATATGTGTATGCATATAATCTTTTCTTGACATATAATATCATAATTTATAATCTCCTCTCCTTCTTGTTTACTTACTGCACAGACTGCTGGCTATTACCAGTACCTGTTTTCTCCCTTTTCCTTCATTATAAAGCCTCAGACTTTTCGCTGCCCAGAATAAAGACTATATCTCATATCTGTGTTGTAAGAACACTTGGCCCTAGGGCTAAATTCTGGCCAATGAAGTACAAGTACTATGTAGAACTTCTGATATCGTCATAGCTGGTAAACACTCTTTTCTCCTTCTTTTTCTCTTATCTTAATGCCTAGTATGCAGATGTTGTGTCTGGAGTTCTAGCCCCTTTCTTGGACCATGAAGACAAGGGTCACATCTAGGGATGTTAGAGCACTGGCCTGGGAGAATCCTATGTCCCTGAGAACTTCATCAAGCAGAGCTGCTACACTAACTTAAATGCTTTTTGCCAGATTTTTACAGGAGACAGAAATAAACCATCATCAAATAGAATTACAAAATCCAAATTTTAAGTGTTGATATTGTCAAAAGTTTCTCATTTTTTCCATAAAAGTTTGCACCATAGTGTTTCAAAGTGCCAGTTTTCATACATCTTAAAATGTTTTCAAATCTTAAGTGAAGATCTTTATCTTAAGGTGAAGAATTACTATAAAGACAGTTGGTTTATTGTGCTGAATTTATGAACTTAGTACAAAGGGAAGACTTTACTGTTGCTGTAACTGGCGGGCATCCCCAAGGCTCAGAAACAGGCTTGCTGGCTATTAGGTGGAGAACTATAGCTTGGCTTTTACAAGGAAAATGCCCCTCACTTCCAGTTTACAGTTGATGACACCGTCTCCCACAGCACTTCATGTTGCCTGACTTAATGGACAGAACGCATCTGGATTCCATGATCTGGATAAATTATATCCTCTTCATTCTCAGTTTCTTTATGTGTTAAAGGAAATAACATTCAGGTCTCACAGATGTTGTCAGTATTAAACAGGCTCTCTTATAATATGTGCCTTACACAATCCCTGGCACAGAAGTGCTCAAAAATAGTCCTCCCCTCCTCCCAAAGCCTGCTCACCCAAGACTGTAGCAAACTGTCTTCCATGGGCTTCCTCCTTCAGTGGTGTGTGCTCATAAATGTTCTTAAATGATTGTTTGTTGAGGCATTTGACTCTCCAACTTTACTTCTAAATATCAAATGAGGTTTCTCTCCCATAAAACTGCAGCGTTAATTCTTAAGTAAGATCTCAGCAACTAGGATAAGACTGTGACTGGGGACTAGCTTTGGCAATGACAATGATAAAACAGATTTCATCAGCAGGTGTTTAAAGCCCAGTGTTTGGCTGAGTTTTCTTTGTTAATCTCTGGTTTCAAAGGAGGAAATGATCTTTGCCTGTTTACTTTGCTTGAGTGGTCTGCTGAGGTCAGCAGAATCCTATTAATTATCGAATTAGGCAAGTAGTAGCTTTCTTTAAAGTTTCCTGTTGTTCTGAAACTTTATACCTTAGAGTATTAGTTTAAATAGTTTCTGAATTGGAATGGAGCTTAGGCTATGTGGTAGCTTTGTAGGTGCAATTAGACTCAATATATGCTAATTTTATTATCTCAGTGAACTGTCCATGTTCTTAACATCAGCTTTTCTTTAACTGTCTTCTTGGGTCATCCACATCTGTATTTTCAAATTGTAAGTCCTTTTAGGGTAGACATCATAGTATTTGTGATTTTGTCCTCCACAATACCTAAGTACTCTGTATGTGACAGGTGCCAAATGATTAAATAGTGAGTGAATTAAAAAAATGAATGAGTAAGCAAACAAAAGCTTTGCTCCGGTTTTATTTCTTAGATTAAATATTCAGGTATGTCATAAAGGTCATAGAAATTTGTGGGCTTAACAGATCACAATCCCATCATGAAAGACCTTTATTTAACCTCTACTTTTAAGAAATGAGTTCTGTATCAAGTAAGAATAGGTTCAGCAGAGACTGACAGAAAGTCTAAAATAAGAGTGGCTTGAATAGATTTGTAATTCAGTGTAATCTTCTCTCACATAGTAGAAGCCCAGAGGCATCTATCCAGAAGTAGTGTGACCCCTCATGGTGACAGGTAATCAGGCTTCATTCACCTTTCTACATTGCTGTTCTCAGTATGTGACTTCTACCTTCATGGTCCAAGATGGCTACTTGAACTCCTGCCATCCTATCAGCAGTCCCACTTGAGAGAAGAAAGAGAATGCACCTTCTTCTTTAAAGACACTTCCTGCAAGTTGCTTCTATCACTTCTACTTATACTTCATTTGCAAGAACTCAGTCACATAAGAGTCTGGGAAAGGTAGCCTTTGTTTTGGGCAGCTGTGTGTCTGCCTACATTCAGGGGTTCTACTGCTAAAGGAAAAAGGTGTGAACAGATATTGGGGAACTAATAGGCGTCTTAGTCATAGTTTCCCTTTGTTATTTGGATAAAGTGTTAACTCATCATTATGACCAACAAAGCCCTGACTGATCTAGTCACTGCTTGGTCTCTGGCCTCATCCCTGATCAATTATTTATACTATTTTAGCTGTTTTCCCACTCTCCTTTTCTCTAAAGGATCAGGCTCCACCCCCACCTCAGCACCTTTGCACATGATTTTATTGCTGGGATTTAGGAATCCTAGATTAGGTTTCTCTGTCCCCATTACACTTTCTCATAACATCTTGTATTTCCTCTTTGTAGGACCTATCACAACTGCAATTATGAATTATTTATGTAATTATTTGCTTTATATCTCTCACTCCCATTAATCTATAAGTCATGTGAATGCAGGGATTTTGTTTTGTTCATGACTGTATTTCCAGCACCTAACACGGCATTCGGCACAGATTAGACCCTTAATAAGACACTAAATAAATGAATGAACTTTCTACTGGGAATTTCTCATTTTACAGATGAGGTAATAGTTTAACCAGAGTACTCAAGGAATATGGATTCTAGTTTTTTTTATCAGTTGGTTAAAATGGCAGTTTCAACTAAAGTTGAAAATCTTTTTGAAATGTTGTTAAATAACAAAAATTTCACCAGGTAAAATTTGAAGACCTAGTTGGCTTTATTGAACTATTTATGAATTGGGCAGTATCTCATCTACCAAGTAGAAAGGAGCGCCAAATATCTGCACAAAAGGGAAGATTTTTTTAAAAGCAGAGAGAGAGCGGAACAAAAAAGTCATAAAAAAAAAAGGATTATTTCAGCCAAAGTTACCTTCCTTTGGGGGACAAAGGGTCTTATTAGGTGATTTATCTCTTCGGTGCTGACCAGGAAATTCTAGACTGACCAGTTAAAATTTCATTCCTAAGGAAGCTTGAAACTGAAGTTAGGTTAAGTATTAAGCCCTGGTTTAGTGACATGGGCCTAGCACAAGTGACTCTATTTTGGGCCTGTAATTTTCTTTTTAATAATGTTTTGGTCTAATTTTTTGCCTTAGTAAGAACAGTACACCAAACAGTATTTATTTATTCTTCCTCTGATGGTCAGGATCTTGATGTGTGTAAGGGTAAACATTATAACCATTGATCAGCACTGACCAAAACTACAGATGTAGAATGAGAAAGAAATTGCTGGAATCTGCCCTGACTCTGGGATACAACTTGGACAGTTGCTTAAACAAATGTGCTTCATATTAGCCTGTTTTCTTCTCAGTCACCTCTTTCTCCCAAAGTAGTGTGCCAAAAATTTCTAGTGATTGTGTTTCCCAATTGATGGAAGATTTTTTTTAATGCAGGAACTGTCACCCTGGTTTTGAAAGAAAAAAAATAACTTTTTAAAAAAGTGTCAGTCAAATGTTGGGGCTGTGAGTGACAGTGATGTCTGAGTTCAACAATTCTTTTTTTAAAACAGTGGAGGAAAGTGGCATTATTTCTTGTCATCCTCATATTTAAATATCAGATGCTAGAATCAACACGAAGGAGAGAGGCCAGGGAGAAGGAAGACGATCTTTGGAATACCCTGAATTCCAGTGATGGCCCAGAAGAAGCTTACCGAATGTCGTGGCTTAGGAGTTTAAATTGTTTTGAAAGCTGTGAGTCTCAGTTTTTCTGGAATATAGGACTTCGATGGATTGAAGAAACAGAATCTTTACATTTCTCACAGGTTCCTCAAACTACAGTATTTTTTTTGTTGGCATTTGCGTAAGATTTTAATTTAATAAGGCATGTCTTTCATCTTTAAAAAGTTAAGTATTTTTAATCTTTTTCTTTAATTCCCTGTAACTAAGAATGGACATTTTCTCCTGAGCATTTAAAGTAACATTTGCCTGTTATGTATTTTCCCCAAGGTCAAAGTCTCCTTCCCTTCACCCAGAACCTCACTGCCTCTGTCACGTTGGCACCTCTCACCTTTGAAATACAGGAGAATTAGCAAGTTGCACAGCTAAAAGTAGGAGATGAAAGGATGTGGAAGCAAAATGTATGATGGTGACAAACTTTAATTTGAACAGAAGCCAGTTCTATTCCCAAGCTGTTCCCAAAATAATTTATCTTCTAGAGAAATTTAGTCATCAAAGTCTAAACACCAACCAGGAGTAAAGGCTAAAATTTTATCCATTTAAAAATGCTACTTCACAGTGTATATCAGCAATTAACACTTCAGATGGGATTGGTGTAATTTAAAATATGCTCCTCTCTCTTCTAGTTAAGAGAGTGCCTGTCGACCTGATCTTAATAGGGGGGTTTGAATTGATGGAGACAACTAGGCTTTCAGGCAAGGTAACTGTCAGTCAATGAATGTTCTAGCTACTTAATATTCAGTACTATATGATCAAGTAGAAATGCAATCAATCAAATAGGGCTTCAGCGGGGGGCAGAGGAGAGGGGTGGGGAGGAGTCATTCCCAGGGCAATGACAGGATACAGGTAGTGTCATGGCTACAGTGTTTCTGCCCAGTGGGGAAATTCTATTTTAGATTTGGATGCCAATGAGGAAGTGACACTTCCTGTCACACAGACATTAAACAGTACCTCCCTTGGCCCTGGCTAAGTGGCATATGCCACCCACATGTAGGTGGAATAGAAGAGAGTCTTACACAGCTCAGAATAGAAGAGAGTCTTGCACAGCACTGCCATTCCTAGGGGAGTATGTGAAGTAGGGAGCCAGCATTTTTGGTAGGCAGAGCTTATCAAGGGAATCAAAACCTTCTTAACAGTACTATGATGAAAGTGCAACTCTGTTTCACACATAGAAATAAGGAAGCAATAGGGCCAATTCTGAGAGAATGGGAAGGAATATTGCATGGAGCTCACAATAGAAAACCAGCACAACATGGAAAATAAAGAAGAGGAAATCTCTGAGTGGCACTCAGAGTGCAGATTGGTGCTGTTCTGCAGACTATTGTTTACTGGTCTGCAATGCCAGAAATACAGAGATTTAGAAAAAGCATTTAGAAAAGATTATAGGAATTTGATATTGCTGCAACATCCAAATGTGGTCCTCGATTCTTGTAATTTATCTTGTACCAGAACTACCTTTTTGTTTGGTTTGGAGGCAACAAGAAAACATGAGAGATGTACACCTAGGATTACCTAAACCATGTAGAAAGCCATGAGGCTCGTAGCTGAATGGGTGTGTATTTAAGAGTGAGACTTAAGGACAGGCATGAACCCAAGGGAGCAGAGGCAGGGTGGAAGAAACAATGGACTTTTCTCTTTGAATGGGGTATAGACCTGTTTGAGTGTTGTCAAATTCACATGGTAAGTCATGTGTGTGTGATAGTTTAAATATTGTTTGTCCATTTTAACCCAAAAGTGTGTAAAATCCATTGTTCATCATACGATAATTTAAATTTACTATTTAAGTGGTTAAATGGCTAGAGCTGGCCGCAGATGAATTATGATGGAACCACAATTTTTTTAGTGTAACAGTGATTCTCAATATTAGTCACCTGCATACATACTTCCAGTTAAGCATGTGTTTAATTTTTGTAATTCCTTCCTTTTATCCCTTGATATATTTGTCAGAAAACTATCTGAACCACATGGTCCCACTAGAATATTTCAGACAAAATGCTGTTGCTTGGAATGGTCACAACTGGGTGGGTTAAGCCCTTCTGGAATATTTCTTTAACAAGTGAGACGGAGTTCTAGTGGGGTATACCACAGATAAATCTTCTCAGTCCTCTGTACTTGAAAGGCTTACATTTCTACCTCAATAAATTACAGTTTATAAAAAACAACCACCTACATTATAAAAATTTATGGCTTTGTTCCTGGATTCTTATAACTTATCTTGTGCTAGCACTATGTTTGAGTTGAAGGCAACAAGAAAAACATGGAGATATACATCTAGATTACTCATGCCATACAGAAAGCTATACATCTATTGAGGGAGGCTCTTGCCTGAATGGATGAGTATTTAGAAATTAAACTAGGGACAGGCATGACAGAGCCCAGGGGAGAGCAAAGGCTGTGTGGAAAAAACACATAGACTTAAAGTCAGAAGATGTGGATTTGGGTCTTGCCTCTGCCTCTCAACCAGCTGTGTAATCTTGGGCAAGTAACAGTCTTTCTATGCCTTAATGTTCTCATCTGTAAAATGGGAAAAACTTGCCTGAGTTCTTGTGCAGTGTAAACAAGAGACTGTATGTAAGATGACACTATGACTGCAGATAATGTGAGAGTTAGGAATTAGGGGACAAAGGGATAAACAGTGGCTGAGAACAGACAGACTTTTTCTGTAAGCGGCCAGATAGTAAACATGTTGGCTTTGTGGGGCACACACTGTCTCTATTGCAACTACTTAGCCCTGCTGTTATAGCATGAAAGAAACCATATATACTATGTAAACAAACGTCCTAATAACTGTTTATTTATAAAACTAAACAGTAGGCTGGTTTTGGCCCAAAGGTCAGAGTTTGTCAGCCTCTGAAATTAGAAGCCCAGAGACTCGAATTCTAGTCCTGGCTCTGTTTTTACCTAGCCATGTGACCTTGTGTCATTATTTCTGGTTTCTGAGCCTCAGTTTCCCCATCACCATCAGACCATCCTAGGTCTCTTCAATGCCGTGACACAGAGAAGGGTGAGGCAGAAGACAAGGAACCTTGTGAGAGTGACAGGATTTTAATGAACATTTTGATTAAAAACAAAAATTATAGCAATACAGAAGATAAGGTGAAAAATTAACTGAAGTGTAAGTACAGTGTGAATATGAGTTGGAAGAAGCTTTAAAAAAGTCAGTAAATAATTGTGTGACTTCTTTAGTGCCCCAGTATATCACAGGATTGACCTCAACCTCCCTGCCATCAGGAAATCCCCCTGAGCACAAGACCAGATGGTAGTCTGGATCTCAGGGACTTGACTTCCTTTGTCTCCCAGCCACATGAGCAGGGCTTAGGGCCTAAGTGGGAGGCAACCAGCAGCAGATGCTTCAGTGCCCTGCCCATAACACCTCACTTCCTTTGCCTGCATGTGGGGGCAGGCCAGAAATGCTGGGAGTTAACTTTCTCACGAGCTGCCCTGAACCAATCAATGAGAGATGGAATCTGGTGGATAATTACCTCTGCTCCCTCTTTTCTGAGCCAATTCTGAGATGTTTTCTATACTATTCCCCCAAGATTCACACAGGTTTGAGTCCAGGTTCTTATAGCAGTAAACTCACTAGTACACCCTTTACTTCTTTCCTTCCCTTGCCTGTCATACTTCCCTGTCCCTTACCAGTGCTTCCTGGGATTACCTCTCCAATAAGCCACTAGGACTGAGCTCTTAGGGCCTTCTTCACTCAAAAGAAGACAAAGCCACCTAGATACACAGTGATTAGGAGATAGCCAAAGGCTTATACAGAGTTGTTTCCAAAGACAGGACCACAAGACAGTTCCCTTCAGTCTTACCACCTTGGAGCACAAGGTCTTCTAGAAGAAAATTAGAATCTGCTCACATGTTAAGGGAAGTTTTAGGTGTACAATAGGTGCTGAGTTCCTTCTCTGTGTAAGAAAGCTAGCCCTCTGTGTCCACGAAGATGAGAAAAACACAGTCCTAGCTGACCAGGAACTTACGGTTTGGTCCTTTGAGGACAGCAAAAAGGCTTTTCAGCTAATAGGCCCTTTTTTTCAGTTCAAATAGAAAGGGATCTTCTGTGAGTCTTCACACTTGTTTATGGCTCAATCTATGGCCCTATAGAATGTCTCTGTTTCTGAAGCTCTTTGGCCTTTAGCTTGTTTCTGGACTTTTGCATATGTTTTTCTTTCTGCCTGGAGTACTCATCCCCATTCATTTTGCCTGGTTCCTCACTTAGCACTCCACTTCATTTTCTATGGGCAACCTTCCTTGATCTTCTCTAGATCAATGTATCTGCTCTTATCATGTCCCTACAGCACCTTATCCTTCTGTCATCACTGTACTATCAAATTGTATTTGATTATGAGAGGCAGAGTCACAACCTGTTTATATCTTTATCTCCAGTGCCTAGCACAGGGACTGGGGTGCTCAATAAATATTTGTTGAATAAATGAACAATATGCTTAATTGGTGGAGGATCCATCCTAGTGCTCCACGGTAGTTTATCGAGCAATTCTAAGGAGGGTAAGTTGATACAGAGGTATCAGAAGACCATTCATAAATGTCCAGATTTTTTTGTACCCCTCACCTACCCATATTCAAAGGTTCTGGGCCAAAGTTTCTAAGTGGTGAAATAGTAAACCTGCACTTGGGTGGTAGGCTTGCCAGCTTTCAAATATCCAACAGGAAATGTTATCTGTCCATCCATCTATCTACCCATCCATCCATCCATCCAGTCAGCCAGCCAGCCAGCCAGCCATTCCCTCTGTCTACCTATTTATCAAACAATTATTGAGTTCCTGTTCTCTTTCAGGTTTATATTAACCACATGAAGATATCTGATCCCTGCCCTTTAGACATTAAAAGTCATCCCATTTGAACAAGTAATTAAAAGCTATTGCAACAAATGGATCGATAGAGATTTTATGAATAATTTGGAGAATGTAGGGCAGGAGCTGCTACATTTTTCTGGTTGCCTTTACCCCCATTCTCCAGCAATGTATAATTTGTTCACAAATGTGGCTCCAGGAGTTGGGGTTACCTCTTCCCCATGGCTAAATGCTTGGCTGTGGTGTCATCTACTTCCACATGGATTTATTTCTTTTTCTTCACTTCCCCTCATCTTTATTAGGAGAATATTCCTTGGAGCCTGGAATCTAATGTATAACTGAAGGTTAACACGTGGTAGATGGTATAGTGGGGATTTATCTTGCCACCAGCACAAAGGGGATACAGTGATGCCTCCACTGACCCTATTAGAATTATTTAGCTTCTTGCCTTGACTTTAAGCTACCTACCAATTTCTTTTCTTTTATTCTTTTTTTAAAAGATTTTATTGATTTATTTTAGAGAGAGAGAGAAGGGGAAGGGGCAGGGGGAAAGGGAGAGAGAGAATCCTCAAGCAGACTCCACACTGAGTGTAGAGCCCAATAGTGGGGCTCAATTCCCAGACCCTGAGATCATGACCTAAGCCAAAATCAAGACCCAGCCACTTAACTGACTGAGCAACCCAGGTGCCCCTAGCTACCTACCATTTTCTATTAAGCCTCTTCTTATCAGGCCCACAGAAAATGTATTAATAATACATACATACATTTGCATAGTGTTTTATACTTTTCTAGGAACTTCATGGAATTTCAGGAGTGAACATTAAATGTTGTCATCATTTATTTTTTCTAAAGTTTTATTTATTGAAGTGATCTCTACAATGTGGGGCTCAAACTCATGACCCCAAGGTCAAGAGTCACATACTCTTCTGAGTGAGACAAACAGGCACCGCAAAATGTTATCATTTAGTCCAGCCACCCATCTGATGTCCAAATCCTTTTTACAGCATATGCTGAAGCCCACCATTGGCTTCCAAGATAACCTCCTCTCCTTCCTGATCTGGAACCACTCTTTGCTGCAAGGCAAACCAGGTTCTTTGGAAAGTAAGTGCCTACTTAGCACATGCCAAGAGTCCCCCATTCTCAGACTTAACTCTTGAATCCTCTGACCCCATTTGTTCCATACCTTGCTTTATACCCTTGCCTATCTCTTGATACCCCCTGGCTCCATCCTTCTAGTCCAAAACATCATTCAGACTCTCTTTCCCTTCTTCCTGGATAGGGGAACCACAGTAGTCCTTGGGTAGGACTCTCTCCCTTCTTCCTGGAGAAGGAGACCACAGTAGACCTTGAGTAGAATCCCTCTGTTATAGTTACTTTGGTTGCCATAACAAATGATCCCAAAGTATAGTAACATGAAAACATCATTTTATGTTCATGGATTTTCTGGGTCAGGAATTAAGAAAGTGTGTAGCAGAATTGACCCCTCCTCCACATCTGAGGCCTCAGCTAGGTCTTAAAGGATGGGAGAGGAAATCATCTCAAGTTTCATGTGCTCACGTGTGTAGCAGTTGATCCTAGCTATTGGCTGGGAAACCTTGAGTAGCTAGGACATCTACTACATGTGGCCTTTCTATGTGGCTACTTAGTTTCCTTACAGCATGGTGACTGGGATCCAAGGATGAGACCAACAGAGAAAGAGGGAGCCAGGCAGATGAATCCTTTTTATGACCTATCCTCAGAAGTCACATAGGATTATTTTCTCTGCTGGTCAAGATACCACAAAGATCTGCCCATATTCAAGGGGCAAGAATATAGGCCCCCATCCCTGCATGGAAGAATGGCAGCACCACATTTTAAACATATGGGATGAAATATATATTAGTATGATCATCTTTGAAAAATACAATCTGCTACAGCCTCCTAGTGCTCAGTGGCTATTCTTCTATGCCCTCCCCCAAGGGAAGCCCCATGATGAGGACAACATCATGGACCCAGTGCTATAGTAGCCAATATTCCTTTGTCATAAATAAGATCTATTACAAAGACTTCCAAGGAAGATGGCAGAGTCGGAGGATCCTAAGCTCGTCTTGGCCTATCAATACATCTAGCTAACACCCACATCAGTGTAAATAACCCAGAAAATGACTCAAAGACTGGCAGAACAGACTCTCCACAGCTAAATGTAGAGAAGAGGCCACATTGAAGAGGGTAGGAAGGGCAGAGATGCAGTCAGGAGCTAAATAGACCCTCAGGACTATCCAAAGGAGGGAGGGATACCGTGGGTATGGAGAGGGGAGAGAAATAGATCCTCACACCAGGCACCCCAGACAGACAAAAGTTAAAGGAATTCATGACCACTAAACCAGTACTACAAGAAATATTAGCGGGGACTCTGAGTAAAAAGGATGAGATAAGCATGAGTAAGAAAAGTAGGAAGCGCAAAAGCAGCAAATATATCTACAAAAGTCGGTCAAGAGATTCACAAAATAAAAGGATGTAAACTATGGCACCATATACTTAAACTGTGGGGTTTGGGGAGAAGAGTAAAGAAGGGGTTCAAACTTAAGCGACCATCAACTTAATATAGACTGCTATATGCGTAAGATGTTATGTTTAAACTTAATGGTAACCACAAACCAAAAACCAGTAATAGATATGCAAAAAATAAAGAGAAAGGAATCCAAATATATCACTAAAGAAAGCTAGCAAACCATGAGAGAAGAGAGCAAGAGAAGAAAGGAACAGAGAAAACTACAAAACAACCATAAAACAAGTAACAAAATGGTAATAAGTATATAACTATCAATAATTACTTTGAATGCAAATGGACTAAATGCTCCAATCAAAAGACATAAGGTGATGGAGTGGATAAAAAAGCAAGACTTATCTATATGCTGCCTACAAGAGACACATTTCAGACCTAAGGACACATGCCGATTATAAGTGAAGAAATGGAAAAGCATTTTTCATGCAAATTGAAGTGAAGAGAAAGCCAGGGTAACTACTCAAAGACTATGAAAACACTAATTTGAAAAGATATATTCACCCCTATGTTTATTGCAGCATTATTTACAATAACCAAATTATGGAAGCAGCCCAAGTGTCCACTGATAGATGAGAAAACAAGATGTGATATGTATATACAATGAAATATTATTCAGCTATAAAAAAGAAGGAGACCTCTTGCAAAAACATGGATGGAGCTAGAGGGTATAATGCTAAGAGAAATAAATCAGTCAGAGGAAGACAAATACCATATGATTTCACTTATATGTGGAATTTAAAAAACAAAACAAATGAACAAAGAAAAAAACAGACACACACAAACACACAAAACAAACAAACAAACCCAGACACTCAACTGTAGAGAACAAACTGATGGTTACCAGAGGGGAGATGGGCAGGGGAATGGGTGAAATAAATGATGGGATTTAGAAATGCACTTGTCGTAATGAGCACTGGGTGGTGTATGGAATTAAATCACTATATTGTACACCTGAAACTAATATAACGCTGTATGTTAACTACACTGGAGTTTTAAAAAATCGAGTTCCCTTGGACTCTTCTCAAATGAATGAATACAGACCTTAGATGTGGTTCCTCCATTTCATATTAGAAAAGGATGACCATCCCTTTTGATCTAGATCTAGACTCCTTGTAATCGTCCCAAGGCTTCCTTGGCTTTTATTTTTGGTAGTTACATGGTACTGTTGACTCATATCCAGTCTATAGTCAACTAAAACTCCCAAATAATTTCACATGTTTTGCTACTAATCCCTGGTCCTTTTTCTGTACTTGAGTTGGTTTTTTGTTTTGTTTTTTTTTAAGGCCAAAATTCAAAATTTTATTTCCTCTTTTAAACTTCATCTCATCAAATTTATCTCATCATTCCAGCCTGTTAAATCTTTTGGGATACTGAGCATTATCTGGTATATTAGCTCTCCTTCCAAAGCTGCACGTAGCCTAAACATTCTGTTGTGCCATCAGGGCTTACATCCAATTCATTGATAAAAATGTTGAATAAAAATATGATTTCTTATTTGATGTGTACATCAGAAAATCAAGTAAAACCATCCCTGCTTTTGAGATGAGGGAACTAAGACTCAGGTCCAGGGATATGCTCAAAGTCACATTAATAATAGATGTGACAAAGAAGGAATTTGAATCTATGTTTTCTGCTCTTTCTGCTGCAATGGTATATTCATTCAGCCCTGGATGCCTAAGGAGGGGCTGGGAAAGAGCAAACAAAATGTAAGCTATGACTAAATATAATTAGAATGATAAAAACGATGAGCTCTGACAGTGACATGTGGGAAAGATAGCATGGAACATTTCTTTCTTTCTCTCACTTCCTACCATTGTGCATTCTTTTCTCCTTACGTGAAAATGTCTATATTTCCAATCTCAACTTCAGAAAGCTATATCCTGGGCTGTCTCCTTGAACCACAACCCACTTGAACATACATCTCCTGCAAGAAGATACTACAATGCAAAGATGGGAAGAACCCGCTGTATCTGTCAAGGTCATGACGAGTCAAGAATGAGCTGAGTAGGTAGGGTGACCAACCAACTGTGTTTGCCTGAGATAGTCCCCGTTTTAGCCCTAAAAGTCCCAGGAAATCCCTCAGTCCTGGAAAAACAAGATATCTGGTCACCTTATGAGTAGTTTTGCAAGCATTTTGTTCTCCAGTCTTCTCTTTTATGCTGTAACAGAGTAAAGATGACCACAGAGTCTTTGACACCCCTTCTATTGAGAAGTAGGGCTTATATTTCCTTCCCTTGAACTGGGGAAGTTCTGTGACTATATGCAATACCAGGAGGGTGATGCTGTACCAGTTTTCCAGCTCAAGACTTAAGACATTGGCAGCTTCTCTTTCCTAGCTCTTAAAACACATGAGTCCAATTACTCTGACACAGCCATGCTGGAGGAGTCTCATACAAGCACTCCTGTCAACAGTATCAGCTGGATACAGCCTTCTATCCATCACCATGGTGCCAGACACATAAGTGAAGCCCATTGAGTATCACCGAGTATCACCACTGAAATCACCAGGTGATCTCAGTTGAGAGCATTTTGAATAGGAGAATTACACTGCTGTGTTGTATTCAGATTCCTGGCCCACAGAATTGTAAGATGTAATAATGAAATGGTTATTTCTTTAGGTGCTATATTTAGGGGTAAGTTGTTATGCAGCTAGAGATAGCTGAGGTGAATAAACCATACCTAAGTAAATGGACCTAAATAAGCCACACCTAATTTTTTTATTCACCATTATAAACAGTGGTAGCCCATCTCCAGATAAACATCTGCATAAGATCTATGCCATCCTTACCCAACCACAGCAAACCTCTTCTGGATGGTCAAAGTGTGCAAGGTGAGCTGAAATGCTGGCTTTAACTACCTCTATCCATTCTTCTTGCATCACCTTGGCATGCCATACTTGCATATTTCTATCCCCATGAGCTGGCTCATCTCTGTGCCGTATGCGCCAAAGACTCCTCCTTGATGAGATTTACATCTTTCATTCCAGTCTTTGGCATTTTGTTGGCAATAACAGATTGCACCCCCGTAGGGCACAGTCTCCACCAAATGAATTCTCATGTAGCCTCACATTTATCTAGCAAACACTTGACTGTTCCTTTCCAGTGTGGCTCCATGATGGAAAACCTGATTGATGAAACTGTACATTCCTGGAGGGCAAAGGCTGTGTTTTAAGTGTCCTTGCATCCCAACAGCTTCTCTTTGGGTGAATGGACACATTCTCACCACACTGGCAGTACCAGTTAGCTTCGCTTCTGTTACTTCTTTTCACAACTTTTTTCACTTAAGCTTGTTCAGTGTCTCCTTATTCATAGAAAGCATAGGTCTTAGGAAAGAGCAGAGTCTACTCTTGTTAGCAGGGGATTAGAAAATAAGAAAGGGACAAAAGGATTCTGCATCATTTTGAGACTTCTCAGCTGAATAATTTGCTTCTGATTTTCTTCCCTCTTGAAATCTCTGAAGGTTCTTGGACAATGGGAAAAGGGAAAATGACACAGATGTTCATTTGTGATGCATTGGGGTGTCAGGAGAAAATGTCAGGGATAAGGCTCATAGTCAGCAGGTGGTGTCAGCCATATAAAAAAATATTCCCTAAAGAATCTTGGAATGTTGGATCTTAAATAAAGAAAACAAACTCATGGTTACCAGAGAGAAGGTGGGTGAGGGGATAGGTGAAATAGGTGAAGGGGATTAAGAGTACACTTATCATGAAGAGCACTGAGTACTATATAGAATTGTTGGATAACTACATTGTACATATAATACTACATGTTAATTATACTGGAATTGTAAAATTTTAAATTAAAAAAATAAAATATTATTTAAAAAAATCTAAGACTATTAGATCTGTAAGGGACCAATAAGGAAAGAATGTAAGAACATGGTGGCATGTTCTTAGAGAAGGACATTAGTCTCTAGCCACCTTGTCAAGTGACCTTGACACTACACTATGTTATAATCAGGTTTCTAGGTCAGGATGAAGGAGCCACATGCAGCTGTCTCTCCATTCTCTCTCCAAATCCCATTGAAATTATGACACATAAGTTCCAGAGGAAATAAACCCCCAACAGTGTGGAGAGTGGGAGCAGATTTATCATTACATGGCAGACGGTGAATGGGAACACACTGATAGGTAAACATATGGAGGAACTCACCACTGCTAGAATGAAGATTGTAGCTCAGTCTGAAGCCTGTCCCCCCCAGGAGCCCCAGAAATGCTGAAAGCCCAGAGTCACCAGGTAGAGTTAGTTAGCGTGGGAGGTGGGATAGTAAACTGTGGAGGAAGTGTTAATTGGAAGGCTGCCTATGGCAAAGCTGTGCCAATATCCCAGCCCCCTCAGCACTCACATGCATAATTGTCCCCTCTCCTACCCATGGAGCTGCAGGGGAACTAGCAGCTACGGGTTCATCCCCCAGGCCAAACCTGGGAGCACTGCTCGCTCCAGATGTCACAGGAGCTGCCCCAGGAGAAAATGAGGGCTTCCAAAATGGAGGGTTGGAGTCCCAAAGCAAAGCCCTCTAGATTCTGGTGCTTTGAGGGAGTTCTCAGTAGTGGCCGGCACCCAGTCGCACATTCTTGCTGTGTCCCTCACATTGCTTTTTCTCTGTGTGCTTCCATTTGCAGTGTCGCTTCCTCTTCTTATAAGGACACCAGTCCTGTTGGTTTAGGGCCCCACCCGTATGACCTCATTGAACCTTAATTAACCTCTTTCAAGGCCTGATCTCCAAATACAGTCACATTCTAAGGTACTGCGGGTGAAGGCTCCCACATGTAAACTTTGGGAAGACACAAGTAAGTCTGTAAAACCCATCCATAGGGCAGTTGCTGAATATACTGTGAGATATCCACACAGTGGAATACTATGAAACTGTAAAAATAGAAAGTTTTAGGAAATTCTCTGAACTGATGCAGGGCAATATCCAAGATGTATTCTTAACCAATAAAAAGCCAAGTGTAAAATACATTATGTGTCATCTAGGAAAAGTACATACAAGGTTATATATGTATATATGCAGTATAATGTTTGAATATTCCCTAAAAATTGGCTATTTTCCTATTGGGTTACTGACCAGTTCTGGTAGCAATCTTCGACCTTTAGTTCTTCCTAATAAATGAGTCAACTAAATTACCATACTTTCTTCATCTCAACTGAACTTGGATCCGTGGGCCCTCTCAAAACTTAATTAAATTCTAATCAATCAAGATTTTATTGATCTAATGATACTTATATTGGTGGTCACTGTCACAATATCACATGTACGAATATTTTTTAAAGGACTTGGCAGATAATAATCTTAGAATTTAGGAATGCATTAGGCTATAAGTAGCAGAAAACTCAACTTATGAGTTGCTTAAACAAATAGAGGTTTATTTTTCTCTGTAACAAATTTGTATATACATCAGCAGCCCAGGATAGTGCTTAATGCAGATAAGCTGTATCTTTCTTTTCAATCCACTCAGTCATTATTAGCATGTTGGCTTGTTGCCTTGCGGTCACAAGATGCCTGCTGCAGTTCCAGGTATCACATCTGCATTTAACTCACAAAAAAAGAAGAATAAAACAGTGACAGCCTAATCTGTCCCTTTTTGTCAGGAAAGCAAAGCTTTCATAGGATCCCCCAGTGAGGTTTTTATTATATCTCATTGCCTAGAACTAATCACATGGCAACTTTTTAGCTGCATATCACAGAAACAGGGTTGCCATAGTTGACTTAAATCAATCAAGATTCATCACTTGTGGCTGGGTACATTGCTGCTCTAACAAAAACGAAATTCTGTCTGGAAAAGCAACCAACATTACTGCCACACATACTTACAAAGACTGGAAAAGTGAGAGACTGTGCTTTTCTTAGTGAAAATCCATCTTTATTTCAAACAAACAAAATGAAACAAAAGCAAACTCATAGATACAGGAAATAAACTGTTGGTTACAAGAGGGGAAAGCAGACTGAAATAGGTGAATGGGATTTAGAGGTACAACCTTTCAGTTATAAAATAAGTCACAGGGATACAATATACAGCATAAGGAGTATAGTCAATTATATGTAATAACTCTGTATGGTGACAGATGGTAACTAGACTTATCATGGGAATCATTTCATAATGTATAAAAATATCGAATCACTATGGTGTACACCTGAAACTAAGAGGATATTGTATGTCAATTATATTTCAATAAAAAAAATCCATCTTTATTTATCTCCACCTGTCGCCTTTTTTTTTTTTCCTGCCATTTTTTAGCTAGACTGTGAGCCACTTCTGATTCCTCTTACATTTGTCTTCCCAGTACACATTTTTAGGGACTCTTTTCCCAATCAGTCCTGCAATCACTCTTCTTCCTCACTCAAACCCACCTATTCAGCATATTCTTTTTAAGTAGGTAATTCTCTCAAATTTCTGTAGTAGTGAGGGCAAAAGAGAAACTTGAACATAACCAATAAATATCAAAATGACTTTTAAAAATGTAATTTTCCCTCTTGCAAAACAAAGCATGTCAGAGCTGGTGCAAAAATGGAAAGACTGGGGGGCACCTGGGTGGCTCAGTTGGTTAACCATCTGCCTTCGGCTCAGGCCATGATCTCAATGTCCTGGGATCGAGCCCGAGTTGGGCTCCCCACTCAGCAGGGAGTCAGCTTCTCCCTCCCTCTCTGCCCCTCCTCCCCTCTTGTGCGCTCTCTCTCTGTCAAATAAATAAATAAAATCTGCAAAAACAAAAACATAAAAACAAATAAAATGGAAACACTGGTGAATGTTATCTGAGTTTGGGTTCTGCAGGTTGCCCTGGGACCAGGAACTGAGTGCAACTAATTTATTTGGAAGATGATCCCAGAAAACATGGGGAGGGGAGTGGGAAAGTGGGAAAGGGAGGTTCAAGTTCTGATGAAATAAGCCAGTTATCACTCTAGGCAACCAGAGTTCAGTCCCACTGGGGACCCCCTAGGAATCAATGTAGAATATGACCCTCAGAGTTGGCACAGCTGACGGGAGAGGGAGCTGGGGTATTTATCCTACAACTTTCCTTTGTTGTTGGCTGAGGGGTGCTGCAGGGGCATAGGCGTTAATTCCCTGGCCCTTATGGCCTCCAAGATTTGGGCAGAGTGGGCTCAGTCACCCAAGTAAACCCTTAAGTAGTTGGGAAGTCAGACACTTGTGCACTAGAGCAGTAAGGCCAAGGGTATATGGGCAAGACACTGGGGGCAGCTGCTATAGGTATGCTGTTTTATAATTCTCAAATCTCATTGCTTGCTGGAAATGATAGCTAAACCATGAGCAACTATGAAAAGGAATGGAAAAGCAGAACTTTTAATAATATATGGAAACAGAATCATTGACCATTGGCTGCTACTTTGGGATCTTCAGAGTTTCATAAGACCTCCAGAGTAGAGAAGGAGACTGTCTAGTTCTCCCCACAGTCAGGACACCAATCAGTGTCCAGGCAGTACCTGGCACAAAGATCCACTTATGGAATCAAATGAGAACCATGAATCCAGAGAAGATAAAGAGCAGTGGTGTCTAATCTGCTCTAAGTAAACACATCCTTATTTCTGGTGATGCTACAGAAGACAGTGATTGTTGTCCAAAAAGCCAAAGGCTTTGTACCACCATGTGGCTGGCTTGCTCAAACCACTTAGAGAGGCAAGATGTCTCGGAATCCTGGGATCATTAGGACTAAATTGGCTGGGCCCCAATGCATATATTCTGTTCAATGACTCTGCACCTTTGATTACTCAAATGGGGAGCAGGACTCAGAGGAAAAGATTTTGATTAGAGTTCTATGTTTTTGAAATAGATCTCGTTGTGCAACAAAGGAAGGTTTTTCATCTTAGACCCACTCCGCATGCAGGGCTCTACTTGAGCTGCCCCTGGTTGACCCCTAGGTGCTGCCGGCTGCCTCAGCCCTCTGCCCTCCCTGTGCTCCAAGGACTCTGACACATTCCAGACTCCAGGTGTCCCTCAGGCCTCCATACCTTTGCCTCTTTTTTTTCCTGGTTAAGGCCTTTCCATCTCAACATCTGACTTTTAACTGTCTTTCAAGGCCGATCTCAAGCATCACTTCTTTTCAGTTTCTATCTCCCACTTTTCCTTCTCCATCTCCCATTTCTTGAAGTTTGAGTGTCCTCAAAAGCAAAACTTGAAACATGGACTTGGGCACAGACAGTTTATCTGCACAAGTAAAGGAGCAGAGAAAGTGAGATGAGGAGGGAGGAAAACCAATGAAGTGTGCCTCACTCAGCGAGTCACTGCTGGGGGTCGGGGCTCAGTCCTGCTGGGGCCCTTTGAGTGACTGCTGGAACTGGCCCACTGCAGATTAGGGAAGCTGGATGTTTATCTGCCAACTGTATCCCTCATTGTTTGAGGTTTGCTCCTGGGGGTGGTAAATCCCCAGCTCTTCCAAGCTGTCCCAGGCACAGGTCGAGTAAGACCCACACTGGTGCTGCAGGAAAGCTCTTCCACAGGCATCATTACAGAAAGGCTCAGGTCTGGAGGAGGGAAGCTGTCAGCATGCATAGACAACGTCCACCACAGTTTCAGGTGGACTTCGGGTGAGTATGATAGGTACTTGATAAATGTTACTTGAATTGGATTACTCAGAAGATTCAAAGTCACTAGGGAAAGTAGAAAGAAAAGCATGGCATCGAACAATGTCATTTTGAGAACAGCGTTTCAGTAACCAAGGACCCAGGCATAGGTGGAATGATCATTTTGTACAAACTGAGTTTGTCAGGAAATCATGTTTATAACCACTCATATGCAAACTATCTGCTTTCCCTTGTTTTAGGATTAACCATGAGTTTTAGTAACTCTGTTTACACCGGCATCTTTTTTTTTTTTTATAATTACAACCCAAATTAATCTTCAGTTCTTACCTTTTGAAGCAATGCTAAGGAATAGTTTGGAACACGGTTCAGTCTCTGCCCAGCATATATTGAGAATAGCCCTACGTAGCTGTTAAGCATAAACAGCTCAGGAGGAAAGCATTGCTGTGGTTTGACTGAACAGATGGTCTGATGACGTCGGTGTCTCCAAATTACCTGCAGCCAAAGCAGATGGAAAAACGAACATCACAGCCCAAGCTTGATGGCAGGCAGGGAGTCACAGAGAACTTCAGGGGAGGAAAGTCACACGGAATGCTTTTTATTTTCATTGTTCTCAAGTTCTACTAGGAATCTGGTCCTATTCTCAAATTCCCCCAAATAAAGAGCAAGAATTTTTTCAGCCGATCCCACAAAAAAGCACCACCAAGACAGGCCGGAAGATACAGCATCCAGTAATGCCACCGCCACTAAAAAGTGAGATTAGTTCTAAAAAGAAGTTATTCAATGTGTAAAAGTATTATCTCTATGAAAAGAAACATCTCAGAGCTATAATTGAATATGATAGTTCTTTGGAAAAAATCATCATACTGGCTGCATATTTAGCCCTGGGCACATTGTAGTTTGTGGGATTTACATTCCATCTTGCTCCACGAGGCTGCATTATAACGGACATTTCACCCGGGACTGACTGCGCAGCCTGTATCTCCACCCATCTAATTTCCTTGTTTAGTAGTGTGCTTTCACCTTTTCTTGCTCTGCCAGTGTCCTGAGGCCTTTATTTCTCTATACAAAGTTGTAGGCCACATAAAGTGATGCATTCCAACCTTAACTATGGACCGGCCAACCCGTGCCGCATTACTTGAATCCAAGAATTGAAACCTTAGAGGCAGAATCACAGAGCTTTCTGTTGGCAAATGAAGAAGTTGACCTCTGGAGTTTCCATCCTCGTTTGAGGGCTAAAGCGGCTGAAGACAAAAATAGAACCCAGAGGTCTACCCTATGAAGCCACATGGCCTTCACAGCTCTACAAAACCAAGTGCCCCTAACCCACTTCTCTCAAGGGGTACAGACCATTAGACAACTGGCTTATATACTTCAAACGCAAGGGGAACTCAGTAAGACTTAAGAAACAATTTTTAATGTATTTTTCCATACCACTCCTGTTCAGTTTCACGGCAGGATATCAGCATACAAGATTGTCTTGGTTTTAATTCCAGGAAACAGACCCTGGGGCAGGAATCTGAGGGCAAGGAGTTTTCTTGGGATGTGATTTTAGGAAGCAAAGATAGAGGAGAAAGGAAATGAGAGAGGGAAGGAAAAAAAAAACATGCCTTAATGCATTCCAGCCAAGAAGTGAGGGAGTTGGGGTGTATTTTCTCCAACTCCTATCTGTCATTACATTGAGAGCTGCTTCCAGGGGCACTAACTCCCTTTTACTTCTGGAATTTCTGACCTGCCCCACTGGGATGAGAGAAAGCCCTCAAGTGAAGGGTGACTGATTCTTGCAGTAGATTGCCCTGGGATGAGTGCCGTGCTGTGGGGGGTTTGGGCGGAGCATAGCAGCTTCTACTCTGGTCAGATCTGGGTTCACATTTGAACTCATTGACTTGCTGGATGACCTCAGACAAGCTACATCCCCTCTCTAATCCTCAGTGTCTTCATCTCTAAGTTGGAGAACAATACCATCATGAAATACTTTGAGCAGTAAATGAGAAAATAATACATGTAAAGTGCTTAGCACAATGCTTAATACAGAGGAGGCCTTTGATATGTGCACTGTTACCATTAGTCTTATTTTCCTTTCTTGTGTCGAGTGCCAGGGGAAAAATGGAATTTAGGGTCACAGTGTGTCCTTAGCTAGCATAGAGGAAGTTTGAGGGTAAAGAAGGAGACTGCCCAAGGCGGGGGACACCTTCTAGTAGAGGATGGCAGAGCCGGACCTGCACACCGTGGTGTCTGGTTCCGTATGCAGTGCTCTTTCTGCCACCCTAGAATGTCTTCTTCAAAATTGTTTACAGATTATAGCTCTAGAAGGAGGAGTAAATCGTTGTCACATCCTGGGGGGTGTGTCACATCTCACAACTTTGGTAAATTAGCAATGTTGCCTGCGGAGCTGTGTTGAGAAGGATTCTGATGACAAGGTGCATCAGGCAAATGGGTGTGATTGATTACCAACATCTGCTGTTGACGTGGGAGAGCGTGCTGGCCATGTGTATAAGGTCCTGTTGGCCCTAATTTAGAGAGCTGACAGCTGGACTTTGGAGTTGGCACCAAAAGAACAAGATAGCCATTTTATTTGTTGGTTTTATCACAATAATAATGCATATTCATTGTGGAAAAGTCTAAAAATATAAACGAGAAAATACAAATTACCTCCAAGGCACAACAAAGAAGCTGATCTCTGGAACTGAGTCTCTGGGCTCAGGCCCAGATGACCTGGGGGCAAGAGAGGAAGCTCAAAACAGAGATTAACTGAGGGTCCATATAAGGAGTCATTGATTCCCGCACACTGGATGCAGAACAGCAGCACACACTTAATCCCAAGAACACGCCCCCGATAAAAGAACAGGAAAAAAAAAGTCAAATCTCCCCAAGTTGATCTACAGGTTCAGTGCATTTCCAAGTTAACAGAACTTCATGAGGATTTTTCATAGAATTAGCAGGCTAATTCTAAAATATATCTGAAAGGGTAAGGGACCAAAGATAGTCAAGGCAGTTATAAAAGAGGATAAGAAGGGGAGACTTAATTTACAGATAGCTGGACTTATTTTGAAGCTATCGTAATTAAGGCAACGTGGTATTGGCATTGCAGTAGATAAACTGACCAATAGAATACAATAGAGAGCCCCCAAACAGACCTATGTGCATATGAAACTTTGATACATGATAGGAGTGGTTTGGCAGCGAGGGAAGGAGGGATTCTATAATAAGTGGAGCTAAAAATGTGCTTATCCGTATGGATAAAAATAAAGCCGGACCTCTGCCTTACAACATACCCCAGATGAATTAAAGTCTTTAATTATAAAAGAAAAACTTTAAAATTATTAGTAAGAAATACAGAATAATATTTTCTGACCTGCAAGGAAAGAAAGAATGTCTTAAATAAGACATGAAAAGTATAGCTCTGAGAAAATCTCATCCAGGCCAGTGGGAAAGCCCAGAACGGGAACGTCCAGGCTCTGGCCCTCCTGCCATACTCAGTCATTCTCCAGAGACAGCCCAAGGAGAGCATGACCTCACTGGGAAAACTCCAAGTGTGTGACAGGTTCATCCCAGGGGGCTTTCTTGTGAAGAGATCTGAATGGCATATTCCCATGACTGCCGTGTGCCAGGATTGAGATAACCTGGTTTCATCTGAACTTTGATAAATTCTGATTAAGTGTCTTGATTATAGCACTCTATTGACTGAACTCTACCTACTAATACACACGTACCAGGGAGGGTTTTCGTTATAAACTACAGAACCCCCTTCAGTTAAGCACAAATGTGATTTGTTCAAGGAAATTTGGGCAACTCACAGAATCTCTAGGAAGACTAGGGAGTACAATTCAGCAGGTGTGCAGCCTGAACGATCCCCAGATGATCCCTCAGCATCATTTCACTGGAAATCACCTGGGGTACAGATACCACGGGCCACACCACTGATTTCTAGAATTTCCAGTCCTGCATGCTCTGGCAGCTGGTATGTCTGTCTCCACCAAAATAGCTTCTGTGTGGTTCCGCCTCTTTTTTGTCATTGGCTTACAGCTTGAAGTCTCAGATGGGAGCCTCTCACTGGGCAAGCCTGGGTCAAGGGGAAGCTGGGAAGCCAATTTCTGCCTTAGGTGTCACCATCTCATTTGTCCCTTTTCATTCCTAAAGCCGTGCATACCACATCAAGTTCCTAAATTTATGGATTATTTTTTAACAATTGGGTTTCGTGCTAGTTACTTTTCATACCAATAGGACTTATGACTCCTTCAGTAAAACGATTCCAAAGTCCCAAGTTTGGATTATTTCAGGTGCAATAGATGGCCCCAATCCTGGCACATGGGTTCTTGTTAGCTTCCTTCTTAGAAAGTGGCTCTTTCTGAATTTTTCCCTAGATTCGAGGATCTACCTTACTTTGGGGCACAAGCTCTTTGTTCACAGACTTGCTGCATGATTCTCCATCAGGCACTGGCTGCAGGACAAAGTTATTTTTACTTCGTGCAGCGACTGGAAGATTTGTGAAGTGGAAGTGGGAGATTAAGAAAGTACAGTCCAAGAAGAGGTACATGAGGCACGTTGAAGAGATACTGTGGTAGTTGGTGTTATGGGCACAAAGTCATCCCATTCCAGTATGCTTGGTCCTTTGTCATGTGACTTTGCTACTCCTCCATCCAGAGGTGTAGCCTAGATCCTCTTAACACTGGGTTGGACCTGTGACTTGCTTTGGCCAATGGAATATGGGGGGTTGCTGTTGTGCAGACACCAGAGCCTAGGTCTCAGGAGGCCTTGTAACTTCTGCCTTTGCACATGTGGGGCACCATTCTGTGGCCACGATGTCATGAAGAAGCCCAGGTGAAGGGCACCATGGAGGGGGAAGCCAGCAGCCTACCTCTTCCTGCTGGGTCTCTTCTCAGCTGACATTCCATGAGTGAGCCAAGGTAAGACCAAACAGAGGAGCCACCCAATCAATCCCCAGAATTGTAAAACAAAAAACAAAAAACAAACCCAAACATTCTTATTGTTTTGAGCCACTAAATTTTAAAGTAGTTTTTTATGCTGCAATGGGCTACTAAAACAGATATCATCAAAATCTTGAATGCACTCTGACCGTAGAAAAGCAAGGTAACAAGTAGATGGAGAGTTAATTTTTCTAACATTTGGTGGGCATCCAGTATATGCCAGTCAGCTTATATGTAGAATTCATTTAATCTTCCTAACAGCCTTATTAGATAGGTACTACTATATAGATGGAGAAACCAAGGCATAGGAAGGTGAAATAACTTGCCCAAGGACACATGGCTGGCAAGAGGCAGGTTGGAGACTTGACTTCGTGTCTGCCTGATTCCAAAGTCCTTGCTCATGACCACACCACTATACTGCCACTGGCACTTATAACAAACCAATCCACGATAATAAAGGATAAGTAGAAACAGGGAAATAACACTCAAGTTTTATAACTCTTGCTTTCTATGTGTATTTCCTAGCTAAAGATGACTTTCATAAGGAGGGAAGAATGATTCTTGAAATGATGACCTGCCTTCCTATTCAGGCTTTGGTTTCAATAATTCCTTCCTTGAATTATTATTGTATAAAAGATGGATGTTCTGAGACTGACTTGGGTTATAAAAAATAGAAAAATGAGAAAATTCAAACACACTTGTGAAATATAAAGACTTACATATACTAATAAGTCCTATCTAGGCAGAATGCTTTCTAAAACATCACTGACATTCATTCATTCAATACAAGTATGTTGAATAATTACTAAGTGCCAGACATTGTGCTAAGTGCCAGGAAGACAAATGTGATCTGTTTCTAATATTCAAGTGCTGTGTAGTCTAGTTAGAGTAGAAAATTAAACAAAAGCCCAACACATGAATGTTCTAGTCATTTTTCCAGAATTAAAGAAAAATATCAGTGATCTAAAAAAAAAAAAAGTTGCTTTCAGTTGGTTTTCTAATTAAGTGATAGAGTTGTAAAAATGAAGTCATTCTCACCGATCTCCTGTATGACCAAAACCTATGTGGTTATATGCCACATGTTGATTTCATTTCCAGTGAATATTAACTACTCTCCAAATTTATAATCCAGATATTGGTAGGAATTTATTTCTTCATGGAACCATAAAAGAAGATGCAAAGTATACATGACTCGGGATTTCTTCCTGTAAATTCCTGTAAAGCAATAAATTGCCCTCTACCTTTTTTTTTTTTTTTTTTTTTTTTTTGCCTCTTGGGTTGCACATAAACACTCTAGCTTAGAACTATATCCATAGTTGATGACTATAATTTTTTTTAATGAGAACCATATGAGAAAATTGGCTTCAGAGGCATGTTCCATAGTAATGGGGAGGGAGTGTTCTAACCCCTGCTTAGTAGACTTGCACATGTTCCTTGCCCTCTCTTTGCCTCCATTCCCTTATCTGTAAAATAAGGCCTTTGTATGAGATGATATCGGGAATCTTCCCCAGATGTAAGATTGTATGGTTTTTTTAAAGCGCTCTTTTTGGTCATTGACTGTTTTCTCTAGCTACCTATGACATCTTCTTAGGAAGTCAGAGAAAAAATTCCTCAGGATTCCTAGCATAAACTTAGTTTTACTTTTTTCCTTGAACTTTACCTGGAATTTAAAGTGTTTTGTAGAGCTGAATTTCCTATATTGTTTTCCAGATAAGGAATATAGATTGTGTGTGTGTGTGTGTGTGTGTGTGTGTGTGTGTGTGTGTGTGTGTGTGTGGTAGTGGTGGTGGTGGCTGTGTAGTAACCCTTTTGAAGGTACAAGATAAGATGGGCAGAGTTCACCATAATGAGACTGCTTACTAGAATTTGGGAATTTTGAGAAATGTCTGGCTTCAATGTTAGCCATCTGCTGGGTTTATATTACCCACCCAGCAATAAGACAGTACAACCCTGGACTCTCCTGAATGTTCCTCTCTGTCCCTGGGTGAAAGAGTAATGAGTTAGGAGTTCAGATACCTCTCAGTTCTGATTTGTCACCAGCTAGTCATGTGAATGAAGAATGGCTTCCTTGATACAAGCCTCAGTTTCTTCATCTGTAAAATAAGCTGCTTTAGAAGGTCATGTTTTCCTAGAACATCTGGGATCTACTTAGATACATTTCACACTATTTTAAGAGTTTAGATAAATTTAGTTCAAAATAGCACAGTTAACCCCCAAATGATGTTAGCATGTAATATATGTATGTTCAATTGCACTTTAGTGATGAAAAGAGAAGTTATCTGCCCAAACAAGAATGACCAAGAATCATCACAATTCATGCCTTGTCTGTAGGACCTCAGTGGTATCCTGGAAGTTGCCAGTCATGCTCCATGCTGCCCTAACTAAACACTAGCCCTGTCCCCTTTTGTATCTGTAGCTGCAGAAGCCACACCACTACCACACCCCCAGAAAATAACTCCTATTTACTATAGGCAGAGGAGGAGCCGAGATGGCCTGGATGGTTCCTCTCTGTGAGCTCATCCTCTGACAGTGGACCTTTATGCAATTTTTAAGATACTGAGTTGAGCTGATGGTATGAGACATGTGAGTAGGTTATCTGAGGCAGGTTCTCCCACCTTGACACTACTTACTTTCTGGACTGGATGACTCTTGACTGTGGGGGCCTTTCCCATGCGCCGTAGGATATTTAGCTCCTGCCTGTCACAACCCCCCTCCCATGGGGTTGTGACAACCAGAAATGTCTCCAGATTTTGCCAGATTTTGCCAGAGCAAAATCAGCCCCCATTGAGAAGTAGTCCTCTAAGGGGAATACCTTTGGATGTGTGGACTTCCACATTGTCAGAAGCAGAGAATTAAGGAGGTCATCTCAGGAAGCGTTGTGAGGGATTGGTGAAGTGAGTCAGGAAAGGAAAGCCAATAAGGGGTGTGATAATGGGCAGGTTGCTACTGTGGGTGGCAAGAGGCCGGTGTCACTGGGGGCCTGTGGGACTGTGCAGAATACACCTGAAAATTGCCCCATTGAGGGGCATAGAAGCTGAGGTGTTTCTCCTCCATGAAACCATGGGGCAGTATGTCCTTCCCTGACTCATCCCATCCCCAGAATTTTTCCTTTGATTCACAGCCTTTTTAGTCTTATGATAGTGGTGCATGTCTTTCTTAACTGTAATGCCCAAAGAACAAAGATAATTGTTTTAAATCTATCTTTTGAATCTTCGGATCCTCTACTGTATCTGGGCTAGAAAATCTTCAAAATCCTCCCAGCATCAACATTCAAGGATTCTACCTGGTGATTTGAGAGGAAGCTGATGAATAGGTAGAAAGAAGCACAGCCTGATCCAGAGGTATGGGGGTGGATGGAAAGGCACTCATCCTTTATCTTGCAAATTGAATACGGAAGTAATTGCAAGAGAACAGGTAAGACTTCCCACATTGTCAAATTTCACTAAAGACACTTTTGTAACCATGACTTCACTTTCCAATTGGCATTGCATTGGCTCCTCTGACAGCCTTAAAGAGATACCATCAAGACTTTGTCACATAAATGGAACAATTTAGACAGAGCTTAGGTGACAATAGAATGCACTTCAACTAAACATGGTAGGGGCAGAGGAATGAATTCTCAGAAAATCAACTCAGTGCCAACTCAACCTTCCTTCGTCTCCCTGTCTCATAACCCACCTTAAATCTGTTACTGAACTGCTTATCAGTGTGGAGCATAAGGAAGACATGTTGAGAAAATCAAATTTTAGCATAAAAGAGAGAAAGAGCTGCTAATCATCTCAGCAAATGATAGACTAGTGAGTTTCCTTTTTTGTGTGTTTTTGGGTTATTTTAATGGCGTTTGTTTTCTTAACATTAAAACTGTTTAAGATAATCCCTTATGAGGTTATATTGCTTTCTGGCAATGAAAATTTTGATATACAACCACTGACTTGGCCATAGCTCTTGATTTTCTTCCAAGGAGTTCAAAGCACTTTCACTGATGCAGTAGCATCTTATTTAACTTTGTAAACTTGAGGCAGAAGAAGAGAGGGAGGATGGACACATGTGAGTCCTTATTTGTCCGATGGGGATATTGAGATAACAGAAGATAAGGGGCTTGGTCAAAGTAACACAGAGAGTTCTGAGCACCATGACAGGAGTCTCCCACGTCGTGGGACTGTATACATTCCACAGATCTGGATCAGGGCCCTGGTGGCATTTTGTCTTTAGGTAACCTGCAAGTAGGAAAATATGTCTGGGACTCTGAACGGAAGGCTCTACCCAGCAGTTTGAAAAATACTTCCCTAGGCCAAATTTGAGGTCTGGGGCATGATTCGTATCCTGACAGGAACAAAAAGCAAAGATTTAACACCAGCTGAGGCTTTATTTTTTAATATTAAGAAACAGAAAATAATCATCCCCTTTCCTGCCAGCTATGGCAGTGCAAAGACCAGCCAAGCCCACCTTTCTTGAAAACCCATGATCTGCTTTTCAAGGCAAAGATGAAAGCACCAGAAATAGACAATAGTTCTGAAACACTGGCTGACTTTTGAATATTCATGACTATTCTGATGCAAATGAATATTTCAAATTGAGCTGTTTTTGAAAAGGTGCTGTTGGAAATGTATACACTTATGAAATTGCTTTTCTAGTTCTGCAGATCCCCAAGAATGACTTCCTTTGCTTATTTATAATTCTCCTAGAAGGGTTCCCAGGTGTCAGCCTTGGGCTGGAATTTGAGCGGCTTTCTTTTCCACAAAAACTAGGGCTACAGTGTAGCCTCACCCACTAGGAAAATCTGGCTTTGTTTATTTGGAGCCTGGTCTGATAGGCCCTCCTTGTTCTGCCAGCGGCCAAAGAAGCTTATCATACATCAGATTGTTTTTCCTTTGAGGTAACCTCAAACCAAAGCTCAGTGTTCCCTGAAGAACAAAGAGAGAGTGAGAACTTGCCAGTGCTTGGGAGAGCTCAGATGGTCAGGAAGTTAGGAGGCCTGTTGGGATGTTGCTGACTTCGCACCAGAAGGGTCTCACCATAACAGGCATTGGGTGTGGTGTGTGGCTCTGCCGAGTCAAAGGACTTTGAGGAAGACACATACACTCTGTGGGCTGGTGGAGACTTAGAAACCCCAGAGCGGAGTGAGTGTTCAGTCGCCTCTGGGGGAGCCCTGGAAATTCCTTCCCATTCTCGCTGGATGAAGAAACAGCGACTGCTGGTCAAGCCCAGGAGGAAGATGTGAGGGCCCGAGGAAGGTGGTCATTGCTGGAGGGAAGAAATGGGTCATTGTGAAGCCAAGGTCAGTTTCTGAGGAGAGAGGGCAATTACTGAACTGTGTCCAAAACCAATGAAGGAAGCTACCACAGAGTTTCCTGTTTCTCAGGAAGAGTGAGCCTCTGTTTCAGATACCTGCAAAGACAGGGAAAGGAAGCCCTTGTCCCAGGCCAGTAGGGTCCCACTGGAGGAGAGGGTGCTCTCTTGTAGGTCTTTAATTTGCCCCAGCTCCTTGCACCATCCCCAGCATCCATCCTGAAAGGCTACACACAGGCATGGCCTCTGCCTCTATTATACCTTCTCCCCTGCCAGTCTTCCTCCCTCCAATGCAGGCCTCCACCCACAAATACTCCATAGTCACTCTTTCCCTGTGCCCACGGAGAGGACCCTGACTCACATTTATTCAATGAGAGTGTGTGCCAGACCCTGGGCTGGGCTTGGGAATGTGACAGAAATCCAACACGGTTTCTGTCTGTTCAGTACTTCTGGTCTATGGATCCAAAGGTATTTCCTACCCTCAATGTGTCTCTCTATTCCACCATTATTCTCACCACCATATCTTTTCCTGGGGTGTTTGCTAGAGAGCCCTCTCCTTGCAGCTCCAGTTTTGCAAACCTATGCTTACTCCTGAGATATGCAAGAGTTTCCTTTTCCATTCAGCATTCCCCAGTCTTTCCTTTTCCTCCCAATTTCTGTAACATATTTGTTCTGTGTGATTTAGCATATAATATTAAGTGGACTTACTTTGTCTAGTGACTATTTTGGGTGTGTAAACTAGTCTTCTTTGAGGATTGGAGTCATATGTGGCCTCTCTACTGAATCTCTTCTTAACTTTCCATTCCCACCCCAGCACTCAGTACAAAACTGAGCACATACTCACTACCCAATAAGTACTGTTGGGTATTAGAGTCAGCAGGGCTCTGATGAGGACAGTGTCCTGACAGGACAGGACAGGACTGTTCCTGACAGCCCCTCAGTAGGAGTGGAAATGGGCAGGTGGTGGCAGGATGAGGAGCCTGCCTTAGCCCAAGCTTCTGGTCGAGAAGAACAACTGTCCCTAAAGTAGACCCTGAATATAACAAGCAAAGATATCAGTAATTCATAACTAAAGGTGGAAAATACACTTGCATAGAGAGTAGACCTCATTTTTTTGCTTCCAGATCCAGGGAAGTTTCTATTTCATAAAAAAAGTTGTAAGGGTCTGGGAAGTCTGGGGGTCTCAGATGGTTAATCAAGTTCAACTGTTGATTTCAGCTCAGGTCATGATCTCAGGGTCATGAGATTGAACCCTGCGTTGAACCCCTAGTTGGACTCTGTGCTCAGTGGGAGTTTGCTTGTCTCTCTCCCTCTGCCTCTACTCCCCCTGCCACAACCTGTGTTCTCTCCCAATCACTCTCTCTCTCTCAAATAAATAAATAAAATATTTTTTAAAAAATTAAATAAATACAAATTTTTAAAATAATAAAATAAAACAAATATGTTTTAAAAAAGAAATTATAAGGGTCATCAAAGGTGACCCTAAGGAGACCTTTGGCAAATTACTTAATCTTTCCGAGCTTCACTTTCCTGGTCTACAAAATGGGAATAATAATAACACCGAATAGAGTTGCTGGGAGAATAAATTAGATCATGCATATAACCCATTTATCCCAAAGTCTAGAATAGAGTAGATAGTTAATCAATGATTGCTATTATACTTATTATCATTGTTGTTGTTTCATTAAACCAGCATTTCCCAAAGTCTGATAAGTGGATTATCTGGTGGTACCTAAGATAATTTTAGGTGCTACATTATTGACTTTTAAAACATTTTAATGTGTGCTAGGAAAAATAGTATTTAATTACATTTATGACATAATGGATATTATTTTTATTTTAGTTATTCATTGCTGCATAGCAAACCATCCCTAAACTTAGTGGCTTTAAACAACGGTGACGTATTACTTCTTTTGATTTGCGATATGCATTTATGATTTTGACTAGGCTCAGCAGGTCAGTTCTGCTCTTCTTCACTCACATGTCTGGCCCCTGAGCTGGGATGGCTGAAATAGTTAAGGTTAGCTGGGAATCACTTCTTCTACAAGATCTATTTTTTTTTTGCCTTTATTTTTTTTTATTATGTTCAATTAGCCAGCATATAGTACATCATTAGTTTTTGATGCAGTGTTCAACAATTCATCAGTTGCGTATAATACCCAGTGCTCATCACCACACGTGCCCTCCTTAATACCCATCACCCCGTTACCCCATCGCCCTACCCCCCTCCCCTCTGAAACCCTGTTTGTTTCCCAGGGTCCATAGTCTCTCATGGTTTGTCTCCCTCTCTGATTTCTTCCCATTCAGTTTTCCCTCCCTTCCCCTGTGGTCCTCTGCTTTATAACTTATGTTCCAAATATGAGTGAAACCATATGATAATTGTCTTCCTGTGCTTGACTTATTTCACTTAGCATAACCCCCTCCAGTTCCATCCATGATCTATTTAGCTAGGCAGCTGAACTTCTTTACATGGTGCCCCAGGGCTCTAAGAACAAGTGTCTAAGAGGACAAGTCTCACTGTGCAAGTGCGTATCAGGTCTTTGCTTGCATCATACTTGCTAATGTCCCATTAGCCAAAGCAAGTCACGTAGAAAGTCCAGAGTCACCATGGCAGGGACTGCACAAAGGTGTGAATACTGGCTGGTATGGTTCATTGCGGGCCACCAATGTAGCAGTCTTCTACAGTCATGATTAACCCAACGACTCACAGCTAGAAAGTAGCCAAGCTGAGACCTGCAGCAGTCTGGGTCTAGAATCTGTGATTATCACCATCAGGAAATCTCCTCTAGCAGAGTGTTTCAATCGTCTATCTCCAAATATAGTGACTTAAAGCAACAAGCATCTTATGATGTTCATGGATTTTGTGGGCCACAAATTCAGTAGGTCACAGCAAAGATGACTCATCTGTGCTTCACCATGTCTAGGTCCTAGCTGGGGTGACTCAAATTGCTGAGAGCTGGCTGTCAAGCTTCATCTGGGGTTGGGGTTCTCACTCTCTGTTAGGTTCCTCAGTTCTCTCCCACGTCACCTCCCCATGTGACTAATGTCAGAGCTCCTTTACGGCACTGTGGTCTCAGAGGAGTCCAATTTCTGGCAAGGTAGCGGGCATTTCTTCAGAGAGCAAAGTAGAAGCTGCTTTACCACTGCCACACTGTATTGGTCAAAGAAAGTCACAGGGCCAATCTAGATTTAAGAGAAGGAGAAATGGACAGTCCCTCTTGATGAGAGAACTGGTATAAATGTGCAGAGAGGGAAGGGATCGATAGCAGCCATATTTAGAGACTTTCTACTGCAATATGCTTAAGGACTAAAATACTTATCACTAATTTTAGGCTTTGTTGTTTTTGTTGTTGTTATAATAGACTATTTTTAAGAGCAGTTTTAGGTTTACCCCAAAATTGAGAGGAACATACAGAGACTTCTCATACATTACTCCTGCCCCCAAACATGCATCGTCTCCCCCATTATCAATATCTTACACCAGAGTAGGACATTTGTTACAATTGATCAAGCTACACTGACACATCGTAATCCCCAAAAGATCATTAGGGTTCACTCTTGGTGTTGTACGTTCTATGAATTTGAACAAATGTATAATGACATGTGTTCATCAATATAGTGTCATACAGAGCATTTCCACTGCCCTATAAATTCCCTGTGCCCCACCTATTCACTCCTCCCTCCCCCTAATCCCTGGCAATCACTGATCTTCTTACTGTCTTGGTAGTTTTGCCTTTTCTACAATACAATATGGTTGGAATCATATAGTTTATAGCCTTTCAAATTGGCTTCCTTCACTTAGTGATATGAATTCAAGTTTCCTCCATGTCTTTTCATGGCTTAATAGCTCATTTCTTTTTACTGCTGAATAATAATATCACATGGTCTGTATGTACCACAGGTTATTTATTCATTCACCTACTGACATCTTGATTGCTTCCAAGTTTTGGCAATTATGAACAAAGCTGTTACAAACATCTGCGTGTAGGTTTTTGTTGACATGTTTTCAACCCTTTTGGATAAATACCAAGGAATAAATACGATTGCTGGATGGGCTATTTATTTATTTATTTATTTATTTATTTATTTATTTATTTTAAGATTTATTTATTTGAGAGAGAAAGAGAGAGCATGAGTGGAGGGAGGGCTAAAAAAGAGGGAGAAGCAGACTCCCCCCTGAGCACGGAGCCCTACACGAGGCTTTCAGTCCCCAGATCCTAAGATCATGACCTGAGCCTAAGCCAGACGCTTAACCAACTGAGCCAGCCAGGCGCCCCCTGGATGGGCTTTTTAAAGGTTTTAAAATTAGTCAATATGAAGCAAAAACATTAAGTAATAATATTAAATATTAATATTAAATAATACTAAATTGAACCATATAAAATTTCTGATTTTGTAGATGACACCTAAATATTTTGTACCATTCAACTTAATAGTACAGTGGTCCCAGAATACTGCAAAGGTTTTCCCAGTGATATGAAAATAACTGAAGTTTGGGAAACATCTAATTGAAGCATTTTATCTTTTTAGTGACTTTATTTCTTCACATGACTTTATTTGACCAAAGCATAGAAGATGCTTATTTAGACAGTTTGCTTTTTTGTTGGTGGTGGTGATTTGGGAAAGTGCTGATGTGGGCTGCAATGTATCAAGTGCCTATTGAACATATTTGTTCATCAAAATGTCCTTGGCCCAAG
This sequence comes from Ursus arctos, assembly GCF_023065955.2. Lineage (NCBI taxonomy): Eukaryota > Metazoa > Chordata > Mammalia > Carnivora > Ursidae > Ursus > Ursus arctos. The sequence goes on from NW_026622875.1 coordinate 32,810,472, forward strand.
GGACCACAATCTTCCCCGATCTGCTGCAAATCAGACACCTGAGACAGCTGGCAGGCCCTTTGATCTTCCTTGGAGAATGTCCTTGATTCTTTCTGATTTCCAATGGCAACAGTATTTCGCACATTTCCAGGTGTATCAACAGAAACCCCATCAGCTTGGTAGGAATTAAGACCATTTTCTCACAGAACTTGGTGCAAGAAATTGGAAAATGAATCATTGGAAACTTTTGGCTATAAGGAGTCAACATCTGAAAAGATTGTTCTCCAAAACAAACTACCCAATAATTAAAAAGACTTTGAGGCTATATTCTGATGATGAATCAGAACTGCAGATATGTTGGGGGTCTGATTTAGGCACTTTATGGAATTTTATTTTGTTTTTAGTCTCTGCCAGATTAAAAACAAAATTTTTTTTTCCATCAACCATTCTGGTTGTTTTTCAGCCGGGCAGTACACTTAAGTGGAAAGATTGTAACCAAATTGGGTAATGTTGTCCTGTGGATTTCTAATAAAAATATTACAATGTTGTTTGAAGGTTTGGAATTAGTAAAATAATTTTGGGGCTAACTTTCTTTTCATCTCAACTCCTTCTGAGTGAAATTTGTAGGAGAAAATTTTTGCTCAAAAATAGCATCCGAAAGATTTAAAGTTCCAGATGGAGGCAGCACCAAGTGCAAAACCAAAGCAAAACAAAAACTCCCAAAGCATTTTCCAATAGGATTTCCTGAAGGCATACTTCAAAAGTTCTAGATGTATCCAAGATGGCTGAAGTCATACGCCTCCTTTCAGCCTCAGGAGATGTACTTGCCTCACATTCTCAGTAGCTTCTCAAGTTATTTTAGCAGCTCAGCCCCGACAGTTAAATAAAAACTCAATGATAGAAGAGGTTTCATTATGTGTGTGAATGTATTTTCTTCAGCTAATCAGTGAATGGCAGACTAGAAGGTATTCAGAGGCCCAGAACAATAATGTCAGAGCTAATTCAATCCCTCACAGGTCAAGGCTTGTGACCACGGCTCCAGCCTTTGTCAGACACACAAACACATAGCACCTCTGTGAGCATCTCTTTTGCACATAAACTCACACCTTAAAATAAGTGGGCATTGATTTCTCTTGCTCCCATCTGCATTTATCTTGGGCTCTTTCTCTGGAAATAATGCAGAACTACTGTTGCCCTTGCATGGCCACCGACACTAACACGCTTCTTTCTCCTACAACGTTTCAATAGCACATCCCAGGATCACCTGGTTAGTGCTCAGTCGTGACAGGTTGAATTTTAATATCACATTATTTTTCTCTTGTTTGAACACCCCAAAATATGAGTTTAAGGATCATCTTTTCAGGAACATAAATTTATACTCAAACTTTGGATCCAGTTGTTCTTAATTCTTCTCATTCCTGATGTAAGTTAAATAGGCATGACAGATTTTACTATGATTCCTTTGAACCCTTCAAATGGTCTTAAGTCCTTTATCCAGAAGGATGTCTACATATATGTATTTATTTAATATAACCAAAATAAGAATATGCAGAATAATAATGGTATTCTTCAGAAATTGTATATGACTGATTGTTTTTCCAGTTAATGACAAGTATGACTAAAATTACCTAGCGAACAATGGTTTTCCTTGGTTGCCTAATCTGAAAAACCTAGCGAGGAAAAATATCTGTAATTTCTTATTATAAACATATAAGGTGGAGTGACCTTGGATGCTAAATTTCCAATTAAGAGATGCAAATAAATAGTCACATCGTGTTTCACAATACCAACCATCTGTTCCTAAAGCCTGCAGGTTCTCCTTCACTCAAAGAAATAGCTAAGTGAAAGAGGGAGTCAAAATTTAGGTTTTATAACCAGTATGAGATTAGAAAACACACCACATATATTTTAGTAAATATAATTTTCTTACTTTAAAACTACTTTATTGGGGCGCCTGGGTGGCTCAGTGGTTGGGCTTCTGCCTTCAGCTCAGGGCATGGTCCCAGCATTATGGGATCAAGCCCCACATTGGGTTCCTCCGCTGGGACCCTGCTTCTTCCTCTCCCACTTCCCCTGCTTGTGTTCCTTCTCTCTCTGGCTGTCTCTCTCTCTGTCAAATAAATAAATAAAATCTTTAAATAAATAAATAAATAAATAAATATAAAACTACTTTATTGCTTTTAAAAAATGATTGCAAAAAGTAATTTTTTCAGTATTCAGAATTTATGAAGTAGAAAGTGAGAATGCTCTAGAATTTGTCCAACCCCATACCCACCTCAGAGACAGCCATATTAGTCCCCGTGGCATATATGCATAGTATATGTATTTATTATCCATTTGTGTTTCTTATATGAATATACTGTTTATCTCTCTTGCTCATTTGAAAAGGTAAGTTGTACTTTTTCCCTTATTGATTTCTAAGAACTCTTTATATTTAACTGCATTAGATTTGTAGGTGAGACTGAGACTGAATGTTGTGAGCAGTAAACAAGTCTTGTGTAAACAGGAATAGGAATAAACCCTCTACTAAGCAGCATCTTTTATGCAAAGTACTTTATGTATGCTACTTTTATACAGCAGGTTACCCTCATTGTTAGGAAATGCCCTTTCAAAGGCTGGATACAGTGATTACATTTCACCAACACCTTGGTTGGATTGTCATGAGGCAATAAGGTTTAGAGTTGGAATCTATTTCCTGGCAGAAATTGCCTGCATGGCTGTGCTTTATGAAAATGCATGCTTCCCCATCACAGAGTACAGTATGGAAAAGGGGAGTAAATGAATTTTTCATGAAGAAACATGGTAAACACTGCCTCAGCCATATGATCAAGGTTTATACCAATATTGATAAGTCATGTTGATAACACGTACCCTTGGGATGATATGACAAGAATGGCACGTTATTTTTGTGGTCTTCCTCTCCAAAACTAACTGTGTTCTAACCGTGAGAAAAACATAAGAAAAACCCAAATTGAGGGACATTCTACCAAATATCCTATAGTATTCCTCAAAACTGTCAAGGTCATTGAAAACAAGACAATCTGAGAGACTGTCACAGTCTAGAAGAGCCTAAGGAAACATGACAACTAAATGTAATGTGGTACCCTGGATGGGATCCTGGGACAGATAAAGGGAATAGGTAAAAATAATGGAAATTTTTAAAAAATTAGTTAATAATAATTAATCATTTTTGGCTCATTAGTTGTGACAAATGTGTCATAGTAATATAAGATGCTAATAACAGAGGGATCTCTGGGTGCGGGATATATGGCAACTCTCAGTACTCTCCTTGGAAATTTTCTTTAAAACCATTCTAAAATAAAAGTTTGGTAAGAAAAAAATGAACGGCAAATATTTGAATTGGCTCATTTCCTCCAATGAAGCTACAAAATATTCAACTCTACTTAGACTGGTTGAGACTCTAGTTACCCTCAACACTGACCCTGAACCTTACCAGTCTAAGAGCAGCAGTAACAAAACAAAATCTAACTTGGGGTGATTTTCCAGGGACGTAGAGTTTAGCAATCTTTAGGACTTTCCGGCAAACTAGGAAAAATACTGAACTGGTAGAGAATATAGACGTGTTTCTATCAAATCATTTCATTTTACAGATGAAGGAACTGAGGCCCAGATAGAACAAGGCATTCACCCCAGGTCTTGCGAATACTGACCTGGAACCTAATTAGGAGCCTGTTTTCTAATTCAGTGCTCTTTCTCCTCCCTCATGCTTCCTTCTAAACCTTTCTGCTCAACACAAAAGCCCTTCCAGTTACTGACATTCTTTTGTTTCCCAGCTTTTGTCCAAAGATCTATGGGAGGGCCACATATTCTCTATAGTGTAGCAAAGGCAGCAGGAGAACATGAAATTTGGGACCAAATTGAGTTGGGTCTGAATCCACTTCCTATTGTCTCTGGGTCTCAGTTTTCCCAAGCTACAAAATGACTCCTGTAATCCCTGTCTTTCAGGATTTAGTGAGATCCTGTCTATAAACCTAGTTCAGATTCTGGCCACGGTGGACCCTCAGTAATTGAGTTTCCTTTCATGAGAATATGTGTTTGTATATACCAACGGCAGCAGCCAGGATGCCACGAGCCCTTCAATAGCACATATGGGTGGGTAATCACTGTGTTCATGGAAGCTTTCCCTGACCAGTGCTCTTCCACGTGTGCAGGCCTTCCTACTCCCCACAGATTGTTCTCCACGAGAGTCCCAGCCGGCACGTGGAAGAGACTATACATTTTTACATGGCAAATTAGTTCATGGGATTCAAGAGGCAGCCCCCTCCTGCGGGGGCCTGTGAGACAGCAGCCTGAATGAATACATCATCATTAGGATAAATTTGTTAAATTGCAGCCTGGGAGGAATGCAATTTGGAGCTTTGAAATGTTTAGCTCAGTTTCTAAATATTACATTGGGATTGAATTTTCTCTTGTCCCCAAAGCCGATAAAAACTGAGATCTGTGTTTCAGATTGCATTTAATAAGGATACTCTCTGTCTTTTGTTTGCCTTTTAAAGGAAAAAGCAGGTCATTGCAGTCTTTGAGTGCTCTTGTGGTCTGCCTTTGATAGCCAGCCTCCTTGACCCTCACCTATCACAGACAAAGTCTAAGAAAGGCAGAAAGAAAAACCATTGGTGGATAGCTAAAGTTTAAAAGATTTTTAAAAAGTAATGAATGAGCAGCTTTCATCGTGGGGTTCTAAGGAAATTAGACCCACTCCATATTTGTATAGACTCCTTCTAAAGCACTCTGCCACCAGGACTTGGTTGCAGGTAGCTTATTTGGGAGGTGACCCCACAAAACAGAACTGAAGGAGTAAGGAAAGTGAGCAAGGCCAATAAAAGGTATGTGAATGAATGGGTTAATTTCTGTGGGTCTCTTTCTGAGCACTCTCTAAGAAACCATGTTAAACCCGTGTCAAACATGTCTCAGAATTCTCCCACTGGAGAGCAGGAAGGCTGGAGCATTTACCCACTGACTTCTGTCCTCCACTGTTGAAGGTTGCCTCTGGCAACATCAACTCCCTGTCTCATCTATGTACTTTTGTGCATGGTTGCATGGCTTTCACAGCCTCAAAGAAGGCAGACTGGAAAGACACTGTAAAGTGAGCTTGATGCAGGACTTGGGTTGTGGGCGTGGAACTGTCCACCACAGCTGCCCTGGAACAAGATGGAATAAGGGGCTATGGCATGGTGCATTACAGCATCTGCTATTCTGGTAGATTCTAGAACTATGTTCTCCCATACAATAACCACTAATCACATTGAAATTAATTAAAATTAAAAATTCAGTTTCTCAGTCACACTAGCCACATTTCAAGTGCTTAATAACCACATATGAGTAGTGGAAATAGGATGGGACAGAGCAGATATAGAACATTTCCATCCTTGCAGAGAGTTCTTTTGAGCTACTCTAGAGCATAGCTTCCTGGGTTTTGTCAGTTCTGTGGGCCCCTGACAAGTTTGTCTGTACTGGACATCTATTAATCAAGGTAGACAAGGTTTTGCTGCAATAACAAATAATTCCCAAGTCTTAATGGCTTTGAACAACAAAGGTATATATCTCACTCACTGCATGTGGAAAATTGCCAATCACCATGGCCTGGGGGTGGGGAAGGAGCTCTGTGGCTCATGTACCAGCAATTGATGCCCCTGACCAGAAATGACATTCACAACTCATTGGCCAGAGCAAATCATGTAATCCCACCTAACAACTTGGGAACTAGGAGTTTCAGAGAGAAAGACTGGCTATCAGTGAGCAGACCTGCTGACTAGCTCCTTTGACATGTTGCTTGTTCCTTTGCTTATTCATACATTTATTCAACATAGATTTGATTATCTGCTGGGCATGGTAGGGAGTCCAGAGATTTATACGGGTGAACAAGTAGACATGGTTCTTGCCCTTATGGAGCTTACTTACCATATGCTGTTAACTGACCATTAAAAGAGCAATTACAATTAAAGGGGCTAAGTATTCTGATAAGGAAAGAACAAGATGCTTCCATATCAGCAAAGCAGTCTCCATGCATATTAATGAGATAACTAGGACTGTGACTATTTTATCCAAGTTAGGGAGTCCAGAATGAGCACTAGGATAGGAAAACAAGGGCATCTGTTTATTCCTCCCCTCCCTTCCCTTCCATTTGCACCTTTGTGCTATTCCTGAACAAAGTCCTAGAGATGCGTTAAGCTAGCCCCTGTCAAGTGGTGACCTTGACTCCATATACCTTGGGCAGGTGCTTGGAGGTTGCATGGGAGATTGCCTATGAGGGCACATTGGCTCATGCTCACAGGTTCACCATGGCCCTCAGTGTTCCTATTCCTGGCATAGAACCTGTGCTGGGCAGTAGACCTTGGAGCCAGCAGGCCCTTCTTGATTTTCCCTGGGCAGGTCAGAACAGACCAGCCAAGAGCAGGGCCACCCGAGTGAGTCTCCATGGTTTTGAGGATGGCAAAAGCAGGCAGCTGTGTCAGGGAGGTGCTGCCTGGGGCTTCTTGCTCTCTTTCAGGTTCTCTGTGGACATTAACATTGTGTCCTTATCTCCTGACCGGCCTGTCCTCAGAATAAGACATGTGACTAAATGTCGCAGTTGAGTTCCTATTATCTCGTTTAGGGGATATCTATAAAGTGCAAGTTTATTAAATTTTATTTTTCAATAACATGTCTTTTTCTTTGTTTTCCTCATTTAAGTCCATTCACTGAAAATAGACATGTGCAGAGGCAGCATGTTGGCTAAGTACATGGACTCTGGGGCCAGACTTCTCGGTTTGCCCCCAAGCTCTGCCACTGGACATGTTATTTAATGCTCTGTGCCTCCATTTCCTCACCTATAAACTGGGGATAAAAGTTGTACCTACTTCAAATGGTTGTTGTGAGGATTGCACACAACATAGGAGCTGTTAATAGAAGTAAGGTGCTTAGAAAGGTACCGGGCATATAGTAAGCACTCAGATGAGCTGGTATGCTATAACCATCAGTGTTGTTGCTATTACTGTTACCAAGCTCCTGCCGAAGTGCTCAGCAGCGCACTTGTTTTGTGTTCGGGCTGGGGGAGATACAAAATCAGCCAAGCAGCTGTGCAGTGTGGTGGTTAAGATAACGAGTTCTGTGCCCTGGCTCTAAGTCTGGGCTCTGTCACCTACTGGCTGTGTGACTCTGAGTAAGTCGTGAAGCTCTCCAGACTTCATCTGTGAAATGGGGATAATGGCTCCCATGGCTTTTGTAGGGATTGGCTGAGATAACTCACGTACTTCAGCCTTTGGCACCTCGGGCACACGCAATACAATCTGGCTATGGAAGTAATTCTAAGGAGAGGAGAAGAAACTAGTGGGTGCTAGATAAGAAAAGACAAGCACAGAGTAGATGATTGTGCTTGAGAAGGGCTGGAGGGTGGTAGAAACCAAGGGTCCCAGGAAAGAAGCAGTGAGCTCAGAAGGTTTCTTGTGCAAGGCATCATAGAACCTAGGGCTTGAAGGATGGATAGGAATTGATCAGGCAGGGAAGGATGGAGGGAGCATTTTGGCCTCTAACACCAAGCTGTCTCATCTTCTTGGGTAGACAATGGGAAGCCATTGGAGGATTTTGAGTTGGAGACTGGCCTGGTCATTGGGATCAAAGAAGGAAGTGGGAGGTAACTACACCAAGCAGTGGGGCCAAGTGAAATGTATCTCCAGTGGAGGAAAGAGAAATCATATAGTGACATTTAAAGCTCTTACTATGTGCCTGACACTGTCATAAACACTTGGACTAATGCACTTTAATCTTATAGCAATCCCATTGGATGCGTTCTATTACTCCCAAGTTACAGGTGGCACAGAAGGTTAAGTCACTTGCCCAAGATCATAAAGGGAGAAGTCAGATCCAGGATTTAAACCCAGACATCCTGGCTCTGAGCTGGGCTGTGTACCTGCACTTTTTAAGATGCTTACACTTCTGTGAACATCAGGGAAGGAGAAGGGAGAAACAGAATATACAGAAATTGAGAGATGTTGCTGTTCCAAAAAGGAGTGTTGGAAGAAGTAATTTAAAGTATAGCCAGAGTGGAGCACCTGGGTGATGACTCTTGGTTTAGGCTGAGGTTGTGATCTCAGGGTCATGATCTCAGGGTAGTGAGATCAGTCCCACCTGGGGCTCCTGGCTCAGAATGGAGTCTGCTAAGATTCTCTCTCCCTCCCTCCCCTCTCCCACTCATGCTTTCTCTCTCTCTCTCAAAAATAAATAAATAAATAAATGATCTTTAAAAAATAATAGTACAGCTGGAGTGTTTGTCTTGGGATGGGGAAGACTTGTTCTTTGCAACAGGAAAGAGAAACCGTAAGTAGAAAAGGGCAGTGAGAGATGTCAGCCATGAGGGCTGTCCTGAGAAACAGCTTCAATGTTCTACTCTCAGAAGAGCTGAGAGGGAAGTGGCAGAGGGGTAGGACTTGCTAGGGGCTTATAAAGGGGAAATGGGCTTTTGAAATAGTGTCCCAGACCACATAATATAACAAAATTTTCGTTGTGCTGGGCGAGGAGCTCTCTGGGATAGTAGTGTTGCTGGAATTGGACTGGCCGGATTCTAGTCTAAGCTCTGCGAATCCTAGCTGTGTGACTTTGAATATGTCACTTAGCCTCTCTGTGTCTCAGTCTCCTCATTTGAAAAATAGGGTCACCTACCTTAGCGGGTTGCTGTGAACATTGGATCTGTCAGTTTATGGAGAGGGCTTAGGAGAGTCAGCCTGTGCAAGATTAGCTATTATAATTCTCGTCTCTACAATCCCAGTAATCTTGACAGCCCAAGAGAGAGAAAGGGAATGTAGTGGCTGATGTTCGAGGCCTCTCTGGATGAGCCCCACGACCTGGTGCTGAGTACAGGGATATTCGTGAGATGTGTAAAGAATGAATCTATCCTTGGTCAACTAACTTTCCTTTCTAGTGGCAGATTCTAGAATTACCATGGAAGCCTTCAGATTCAAATTCCTACTTCGAGAACAAAGGTATTTAATAGAATTGCTTATTAATAAGATACCAAGCCCGGGGGAAACACAGAGGCTTATAAAAAATACCAGACATACTACAAAGGAACTTGGTTAATCTGTGCTTCAAACCACAGATGCTGCCACCCCCTCATCAAGGTTTCAGTTGGTTTAAAAGCCTTCCCCCCACCAGATTTCCCATTTTAGGGCAGACATTCTGCTGCATGGAAGTCTTACCTTTCCTTGCCCCCACTGCCCCCCTCCCCTGTCCTGTGACATTAGGGTTTCTGATCACCATCAAAACTGAAGATGTGGGGACAGGAAATTTACAAACAAGCCTCTCTGGCAAAGTGAAGTGAACACGATTCCATTTTAATTTGAGAGCACACTGTGCTGCATTTTAGGACGCAACACACTCAACTGATAATAAATTCACTATATCAGCAGTATTTCTGACTCAATCTGTCAGCATCTCAGATGAGTGTCAGAGGTACCAACTTTTGATGCTGGGAGCCGAGTTAGAGGCCCTGGTTCTCCTATCGGCCTGGGTCATTGGGATTGGTAAGGTTCAGGAAGGTGGCAGAGACATGCTCCCAACTCTCTGGCATACACTCCCACACTCCCAAGGCTCCACAGGCTTATTGCAGTCATGAAAGATTATTTGGGCTTACAGATCCTTCTTTTAAGCACGCCTACCTACTCACCTTATGAGAATTGTCATCAATTTATCTTCCACCACCCAGATGAATCAGAAACTCCAGGGGGGCCACCTGAATATCTTGAAGTTGGGGTCAAGGTGAGAAAAGAGAGCAGAGGAGATGGGGAGGCTCCCAGAAACATTTCACCTTCTCCGCAAATTTCCCCAGGATCTTGGGGTCCTCCATGCTGAATGCTACTAAAAGATGACTACTTGGGAACTTCAGGGAGAGGCAGCAAAATATGTGCTTAAATGAAGAAAAGAGCATTTTAGTTCTTTAAAAATAAGTCTCTCCAAGATGCAGCTGCAAACCAAGGAAGCATAAGGATCAATGGCCACCACCACGAGCTAGGATTAGGCAGGGATGGCTCTTCCCTATAGGTTTCTGGGGGAGCATGGCTCTATTAACTCTTGATTTTGGACTTCTAGCCTCCAGAACTATGAGACCATACATTTCTATAGTTTTAACTCCCACCCCCCAAATCAATCTCTCAGAGGACCATTATGTATTTAAAGCACTTTTATCAGAGGTTCTTAGTCTTGGCTACACATTGAAATGACCTGTGGAGACTAAAGAGCTCCAATGCCCAAGCCACACCATAAACCAGTTAAACCAGCATCTCTGGGGGTGAGAGCCAAGCATCAGCATTGTTTTTAAACCTCTACAGGAGCTTTCATGGTGCAGCTGACATACATGGTGCTTGCCACGTGGTTTATGCCCATTAACATACTTCATCTTTGCAACTAGCTTCTAAGAGAGGCACAGGCATTGTTCTCATGCTGCCGATGAGGAGAGAGAAGCACAGTGAAGTCCTCTTCATTGTCCAAGATCGTACAGCTGGTAATTTTCAGGGTGTGGATTTGAACCCAGGCCATCTGACTTGTAGCCAACAAGTTCATTTCCTCTCATGACGTGAGAAACACAAGTTCTTGGCCAAGACCCATACTATAAAGTTGCCATGGAGCAGGGGACAGAGACCCTGTATTCTGGGAAGCCAAGTAAAAGATCTTCCCAAGCAATGCTACATTTATAAGTAGGAATTTTTAAAAATTTCTACTGGGAAGTGCAGACTTTCCCATTCCTCCCACAGACTGTCTGAGGGTAAAATTTTCAACCTTTCCATTTCTTCCTCATATCCACCCAAAAAAAGTCAAGAGCCAGACTCTAGCCTGAATTAAGTAGAGAGTGGGTGTCATTTGTTAGCTCGGTCTTCTATTTGTGGTTAAGGTCCAGCGCATCAGGTTGAAGGCTTCCTGACATGTGTGTTGGGATGGAAGACCCATCATATGCTTGTCTAAAATTAGTCTGATGTTTTATTCGTCCAACTAAAAGCCTCAGGAAAGAGGATGGGATTGGAAGGCACGTTGTATCTGGTCCCAGTCCCTGGTCCAAATGAGCGTTGGGCCTGTAGGTGAGTGACTTCACTTCCCTCTGGGCTTCTTCCATAAGATGAAGAGAGTTGGATTCCATTTGAGGTCACATCTCAGTTCAGCCAAGAGACATGTTTTGTTTGGCCCTCACAGTGCTTTCAAATTTTTTGAATTGATTGCCAACTTTTAAAAGTTGGAATCATTTACATAGTCTAGATTTCCTGATTCTCTTGAAATATCAGAAGAGATCTTGTTGCCACACTGGGTCCTACAGGGTAACCGTGGGCTGGAGCTGAGAGACAGCACTCTCTTCAGATGGGTACTCTCTCCTCAGGTTTCCCTATCCCCCACCTGGCCAACATCGCTGTTTACTTACCTGTCTGGCCCCTGCAGGAACTGGAAACCAGACGATCTCCAAAGTCCCTTCCAGAAGGTGAGATTCCTTTACTCATAGGTTCTTCAAATCTGTGAGGCAGGGAGAAAGTCTTAGAGATTCAGGCTCAGTCAATAGTTTTATAAAGATAGGGATGGCCGAAGTAAAACAAATAAATGGTAATGTTCTCTGTTAAATACTTGCCTGTGTTTTATCTTTAACCTTGGCACATACAATTTACAATGTTTGGCATACTCCTTATGTGTTTTTATATTCTGGCTCACTTTTTGAAGGCATAAGCAGAGACAAAACAAAAGCCATAAAAGGTTATGAAGAAATTGCATGGTCAAGAAGAGAGAGGACAACAGGATAATATGTTCTCAGAAGGACAGTCTGAAATTACAGAAGAACTACCTGTTCTTCAAAACAAGATCGTCTGAAATAAATTACAGGAAAATATGTTAGGTGCGTTCTGAGTCTGTTGTTTTTACACAGACGACATTCAGAAAAACTCTCTTCTCCTGAAGGCATGTGAAGTTCTCAGGGAGCTGGGCTATTTATTTAGGACCTTCCAGATGACCACAGAGTCACTTGAAATTGCACATAAATTTAAGTATCATAAACCACTAGAACTCTTCATATGGGACACTAATAAAAATAGATCTGGATGCAGATAAGTGCTTTTCAGTCCCTCTGACCATTCGCAACTTTGTTTGATGCATTCCTTTTATTTTTTACTGGACTACTTATGAAAATAAAACTAATATGTACAAATACCAAATAGAGTAGAACGATATGAAATGAGAAGTTAATGTCTCTTCTCTTTATTTTATTTTTTATTGTAGTGAAATACACATAACATAAAAGTTACCATCTTAACCACTTTTAAGTGTATAGTTTAATAATGTTGAGTATATTCACGTTGTATTTTCTCCCTTATCTTAACTCTACTGTTAACCACAGTTACAGTCTTCTATGTCCTTTCAGAAAATTAAATGCACATTCTTTGCTATTATTACAAATGCACTCTTCCACATCTTCCAAAGTTTCTACCCACCATGGACTAGTCTTGCATGTTCTTAATTTTAAGAATAGATAATTCTCTTTTATGGATAATCTTTTTTAATGGATAACCATAATTTACTCAACCAATTTTTTATTAATGGACACTCAGGTTCTCTTGAGGTTTTGGCTATTACCAAAAAGAAAGACCTATAATGAACATATTTAGCATATATATCTTGGTCTTTGGCCTATGCTCAAGTATGTCTCATGGATAAATTCTCAGCAACCCATACACTGAGATGTTTGTTTGGTTGACACTTTTCTATCTGAAAATTGATATAGTCTGCAGAATAAGAGTTTTTAGATTGGGTAGAATACTTACCATAAACTATCATGGCAGAAAAAAATAAATTGCAGCAGTAACCCAGACTCTGAAATTAAACAACTATAATCTAAATTTAGGCCCTGCCGGACTGACTGTGGGGCCTAGGGAAACTTGCTCATAAAATCACTTGCCTCAACTTTCTCATCTGAAAAAATGGGAAAAATAATAGTACCTGCTGTTGAGGGTTGTTGGAAGGACTAAATTAATAGTACCTGGCGCATATGAAACACTACATGCATTAGTTACTATTTTAGGTCTCCTCTTTAATCATAAAATTTGAGCCTGACATTTTAAATATAATAGCTTACAAGAGATTTTAAATTTTAAAAATTTAAGATGATGATATTTTATTCTATAATTAAATTGCCAAAATATTGGCTAAATAGACAAAATCCATCAATTTATGAAAACTGCCCTATGAAAGACCTTCTCACATATATCCAGTCAATTCTTGTTTTTTCCCCATTTCCTTAGGAATACTTTGGATTTACCTTTTTTTTTTTTTTTTTGTCTTCTTATATTTGGCATGGAAATTGCACTTACTTTTTCTTGAACATACTCGGTCAAATGAAGCCAGAGCCCGGGGTGACCTTTTGAGAGAACAATTGTTTCGAATTGTTTATGTTTCCAGAGTATATGTTTTGCAATTCTTTTGTTAAATTTATCCTCAAACTTTTCATGCTATTTGATGCTATTGCATCATAAACGTCTTCAAATCTCTCTTGTATTTTGCCTAATAATCTTGACTTTGCTTTGTCAGGTTACTTGAAATGGCTGGTTTTCTTTTAAAAATGAAGTAGAATCAAAAGAATCCTTATAACATCCTTGTCCCTCAGCTGTCCTGACTTGGGTGGGTGGGAGGAAAAGGATTCAGTTTCACCAACAGCCCATCTCCCTGGGGAGCCGCTGGATGCCTGCCTGGATCCCAAAGATCTTACTTGGTATCATGGAGTCCAAACCATTCACTCTTTATTCTAGACTAGCTATTCCTCTTTTGAGCCTTACAGAAACTTCCTCCTGTCACTCTTCATTGCTCTAATTAATGATTTAAAAAAAAATCCTAATAAAGCATAGTTTGGGTGAAGCAGTAGAAACACTGGCAAGGGAGAGGTTATTGGCAGAAGAGATGACCGGGAGGCATGAAGACAGGTCTTGGAACAGATGGAATCTGTCCCATTCAGTGTCTATAGCAACTCTTGAATGAGTCTTCATCCTAGAGACTCTTATACATTGTAATATTCAAAAGGCCGCTTCGCTTCTGCACTGCCTTGTAGCCACAGGAGGTCCCTCTGTCCTAGGTTGTCAGGCAGTGGGAAAAGATAGTCATTAGGCCTCAACTCCAGGCAGTTCTGGGTCTTGAGAGCATGCTGAGATTGCGAGGATGTCCCTTTGGAGGATTTACCCCGAAAGCTAACAGAGAATGTAACTATTTATTGAGCATATATATGTGCCAGGCTCTGTTTTAGCAAACCTGGGAAGGCAATGAGCAGAATAGAGGAAGTACCTGTGTTCCAAGGTGGTTACATACCACTAAGGGCAGTTATAAATAGATAAACATCCAGTATGTTTGATAATAGTAAGGTCTATGAAAAAAAAACAAAGTAAGAAAAGTCAAGAGGAATAGGAGCAAGAAAATGAAATAAAAGTCATCATACTGGAAAGAAAAATAAAACTATATTTGCAGATGATATGAGCTTGTATATAGAAAATTCTAAAGAATCCAGTAAAACATAAGAACTAATAAAGGAGTTTAGCAAGGTTGTAGGGTATAAGATATACAAAAGAAAAATCAATTATATTTGTATACACTTGTAATGAACAATCTGAAAAAGAAGTTAAGAAAACAATTCCATTTGCAATAGCATCAAATAGCATGAAAATCTTGAGGATGAATTTAATAAAAGAATTGCAAAACATGTACTCTGGAAACTATAAAAAACATTGTTGAAAGAAATGAAAAAAGATCTTTAAAAATGGAAAAACAGGGGCACCTGGGTGGCTTAGTCACTTAAGCGTCTGACTCTTGATTTCATGATCTCAAGGTTATGGGATGGGTCCGTGCTCAGCAGGAAGTCTGCTTCTCTCCCTCTCCTGCTCCCTCTGTTCCTTCCCACCACTCACGTGCATTCTTTCTTTCTCTCTCTCTAAAATAAATAAATCTTTTTTAAAAAATGGAAAAGCATCCCATATTCATGGATTGAAAGATTGAATATTGTCAGGATGGCAATACTCCCCAAACTGATCTACAGTCTCAGTGTAATCTCTATCAGAATTCTAATTGGCTTCTTTGTAGAAATTTGCAAGCTAAAATTCATGTGGAATTGCAAAGGCCCTGGATAGTTAAAATAATTGTGAAAAAGAAGAACAAAGTTGGAGTACTCACTTCTCAGTTTCAAAACTTACTGCAAAGCAGCACTAATCAAGACAGTGGGGGTAATGGCATAGAATAAACATATAGGTCAACTGGATAGCCATAAGCAAGGGAATGAATCTGAATCTTTACCATATACAAAACAAAGAAAAACCTCAAAATAGATCAAAGACTTAAATTTAAAGCCAAAACGATTAAACTCTAAGAGGAAAACCTAGTGGTAAATCTTCTTGACCTTGGAATTGACAATATATTCCTAGACATGACACCAGAAGCACCAGCAACAAAAGAAAAAAATACATAAATTGTATTTCATTAAAATTAAGAACTTTTTAGCTTCCAAGGACAGCATCAAGAAAATGAAAAGACACCAATAGAATGGGAGAAAATATTTGTAAATCATATATCGGATAAGGGACTTACATCTAGAATATATTTTTAAAAAGTCTTACAACCAAATAAGAACACAAATAATCCACTTTAAAAATGAGCAAAGGATCTGAATAGGCATTTCTCAAAACAAAACAAAACAAAACAAAACAAAACCCCACAAAAAAAACCAACCACACATAGAAGTGAACAGTAAGAACATGAAAAAAGGCTCAATTTCATTAGCCATTGGGGAAATGCAAATCAAAACCACAAAGATACACTGCTTCACATTATTAGGCTAGGTATAATTTAAATCAGATAATAATAAGTGTTGACAAGGATGTAGAAAGATCAGAACTTCATACATTACTAGGGGGGATGTAAACTGGTCCAGCACTTTGGAAAACACTCTGGCAGCTCCTCAAATGATTAAATTGTAAAGTTATTATTTGATCCAGCAATTGCCCTCCTATATATATACCTAAGAGAAATGAAAACATGTCCACACAAAAGCTTGTACATGAACATTCATAGCAGCATTATTCATAATAGTCAAATGAGGGAAGCAACAAATGCCATCAATTGATGAATAAACAAAATGTAGTATATCCATTCATTGGAATATTTATTCAGGTATAAAAAGGAATGAAATACTGATACTGATACAATACGGAAGAGCCTCAAAAATGTCAAGTGAAAAAGCCAGTAACAAAAGACCACATATTATATGAGTTCATTTATATGAAATGTCCAGATGAGGCAAATATAGAGCAATCGTAGGTAGATTAGCAGTGTTTAGGATTGGCCCCAGGGTTGGAGTGTATGGCAAAGATATGAGAGTGATAGCTGAAGTGCACAGGGTTTCTTTCAGAGATGGTGAAAATGTTCTATAACTGGTTGTGGTGACAGATACACAGCTCTGAATATACTAAAAAACCACTGAATTGTGAATTTTAAATGGATGAATTATGCATCAATAAAACTGTTACAAAGAGAGAGAAAAAAGAAAGGAAGGAAGGAAAAAAGGCCAGAGAGGAAGAGGGAGGGGAAGGAAGGTGGAAAGGAAAGGGAAGGGAAGGGAAGGGAAGGGAAGGGAAGGGAAGGGAAGGGAAGGGAAGGGAAGGGAAGGGAAGGGAAGGGAAGGAAAGGAAAGGAAAGGAAAGGAAAGGAAAGGAAAGGAAAGGAAAGGAAAGGAAAGGAAAAAGAGAGTACCAGCACCAAAATCTGCAGAAAGAGTTGGGGGGGGAGAAAGTGGGATTATTTCATGGAGGGGGTGGGTCTTGAAGGCCTCTTCAGTAGAGTGACTTTTATTTCAGATGAGGTCTTCAGGAAGCGAGGGAATGAACCATATGAGTGCCTGGAGAAAGAGAGTCCAGGCAGAGGAAATAGCAAGTATGAAGGCCCTGTGGTAGGCATGTGCTTACTGCATTTGAAGGGCAGCAGGGAGGCCCAAGTAATGGAAGCAGATTGAGTGAGGAAATAGGGGGACAGGGAGAAGAGGTTCAAGGAACAGGCAGGCAGGGCCAGGTCATGTAAGGCCTTGTAGACCACCATGGTGAGGACTTCAGATTTTTACTAAATGAATTGGAGAGTGATTAACAGAGTTTTGAGCAGATGACATGCTCTGACTTCCATTTTACAAAGATCATTCTGGCTGTTGCATAGTGAACAGACTGAGGGATGGAGTGCAAAGAAAGTGTCAAGGTCAGGGAGGATGCCACTGGGTCTGCATGTTGTGCTTTAGTTTCTCTCTTACAATTAAAGAGACAGAACTCATAGTCTGGAAACTGCACAAATCATTTAAAAGCAGAATTGCCTGGAAAAAGTGTGAATGAATGACCGCTCACCCAGAGCTCATAAAGCTGCTTGCTTCGAATTCCACTTCCCACATCCACTTGATATTGTGTAAGTGCATGTTTGCTGTCTGTCTCCCCCATTAGACTGGAAGATTCATGGTTGTCAGAGCCATATCCATTGTGTTCTCTGCTATATCCCTAGTGTGTAGAACAGGATCAGACACGAAAGTAGGTCCTCGAAGATATACTCATTGAATGAATCAGTGAATGAGCTGTTGTCTTCATTTTGTCACTAGTGGTTTTTATGGGTGGTAAAGACAGTAGGTGACCACCTAACATCTGTGCCTTCCTCTACCTTCCCCAGCCTCCCTTGCAATTAACTGTGGCTGTATGAATGTAGTTGCCTTGTAAAAGGAGCAGAAATAACATGCACTGAGGCAGTTAATGGCTGGAGTTTATCTTTCATCTTCTGATTCTACTGAAATGCTCTTGAAGACCATAGGTTCCAGACGGCATCACTATGAGATGGAATAGGACCACCTGACCCATGTAAGACTTTTTGAGAGTAAGAAACAAACCTTCGTTGAATTAAGCCAATGAGACTTATCTTTTGCAGCAGGAAGTTTTATTACTCCAACCCATAATGCCTTTTTCCATTTTTCACAAGTGCAGAGCTTCACAATACACTGCTAGATCATTTCGGATAACGATAGTTGGAAGTTGACCATTGTCCCTCAAGTGTAATTTTCCTCACTGCTGTCTCCTTACACAGTGAGATAGTTTACGCTTTTTCAACTATTCCCATCGCAACTGGAATCATGATAGTAGAAGAACGGCACATTTCATAATTTGCGGAAGGCACTCTGTAGTTGGACCAAAGGCCCTCCCGATAATAATGGAGGCAATCTAGTCAAGTTCTAATAAATGAGGCTGGACCTCCTCCCATAATTTTACCAGTAATTGGAGGCAAAGATGTGAAATCTTCATTCAGCTGGGAAAATGGGTTGGCAGCTGTTTGGAAGAGATGAGCATTGACTGAACTTCCTTTTAAATGTCTCTGGCTTGATTTGTTCATTTCATCTCTTTATTCTGCCCACTCAACTTCATTCTCACTTTCTTGCTAGCTGGAAACTAGTCTGCAGGATCTAGAAATAAAATGGAGAGAAAGATGGTTAGGATAATCAAGATCATGTTTTATTTTTAACACTAGACCAGCAAGCCCACTATTTTTACCCAGTAAACCCTGATTAAAAGAACACATTTTAAAGATCAATAAAAAATAGTTCATTTTAGTAGGAAATTGAACACCCAGACAGAACAAAATTCAGCTCCTGAGAACATCTCTAGAGTTCAAGGTTAATCTTAGCATCTACTATTTACCCTGTACTGACTCAAGTACTATGTAAGACTTTTAAATTATAAGAGTAGCTAACACCTTTGAAAACTTGTATGTCTTTCATCCCCACAAAGCAACTCACTCAATTAGTTTCTAAGGAGCAAGTGGTTGCTGGGGTCAGTTGGACATGGAGGTAGTGCTGGTAGCCCCAGGACTGTAACCAGGGCACAGAGGGTAATCCCATGCTGCAGTAGTACTCTGCACCCGACACTCGGCTGGGCTGCTGCTTCCTCTCACATCCCTGGGGGTACTCTGAGCCTTGGAAGCTTTTGCTTCATTGGCCTCAAAGTAATGCCACCACTGCTCTCAACACAAGTTATAATCCTTCCATTGTCCAGAGAGTTAGACATTATTGAGATCAGGTAAAGAACCTAAGGCTCATGAAGGAAAATACCTTTGCCCAGTCCCTACAGATAGCCAGTAGGTGGGAGAGCCAAGATTCCTACCAGCCTTGCCTCTTGCACATTAGGGTTCATAGCAGCTAGTCCCATTGCTTTGGTCTTTCTGGCCAGAAGAGCACATGAGACAGCAGAGCAAAAGCTTGGCCAGAGGAAGCAATAGAGAACCTTGGTAGTTCCTCCTCACAGCCTTTCCCCCATGGCCTGATTTCCTACCAACTGAAGAATGTCTACTTTTTTCCACAGGCATGTGTGTTTATTCTTTATGAATTTTCCCTTTTGAATAAGGTTCTTGGGACAAGGTTTGCTTCCTTTGCTCATATAGAATAATTGGGGGAGATGTGCCTCAACACCAAACCTAACAATCACCCACACTCCTGGGGCTCCACCTGAGTCCTGAGACCAGTGTGATTTGGCCTATGGCCACTCCCCATCCCAGAATAGGCTTACATTTTGTACCCCACACCCCTATATCCCTGTCAAGATTTTATTCACTCATTCATTCAATAAATAATTGCTTGTTGTCAACTTTGTGCATGACCCAATAATAAAGAAGAGCTGGGGACACTGAGTCTCCCATAATATTAGAATATTCCATAGGGAAAACAGAATAGTGCTTCTCTGTGATGGTCAATTTTATATTAGCTTGACTAGGCCATTGTCCCCAGTTGTTCAGTCAAACACTAATCTTGGTGTTGCCGCAAAGGTATTTTGTAGATGTTATTAAAGTTCATAATCAGTTGACTTTAGGTAAGGAGAATATCCTCAATATTGTGGGTGGGCTCGAGTCAGTTGAAAAGTCTTAAAAGCAAAACTGGGGTTTCCCTGAAGAGGAAGAAATTCCACCTATGAACTGCAGCTCCAGCTCCTGCCAGCCCCTCTTTTTTGTTGTTGTTGTTGTTTTTAAAGATTTATTTATTTATTTTAGAGATAGAGAGAGAGAGAAAGTGTGTGCACACGAGTCGGGGGAAGGGAAGAGGGAGAGAATCCTAAGCAGACTCCATGCTGAGCTTGGAGCCCAAAGTGGGGCTCAAAGTGGGGTTCAATCTCATGACCCGTGACCTGAGCTGAAACCAAGAGTCTGATGCTTAACCAATTGAGCCCCCCAGGTGCCCGCTGCCAGCCCCTCTTGACAGCCTACCCTGCAGATTCATACTTATCTAGCCAGCCTTTACAATCACATGAGCCAAATCGTTGCAATAAATCTCTTAATATCTATCTCCTACTACCTCTGATCCTCTGGTTAACCCTGACTGATACATTACTCCTTAATACCTATGCAGTAATCTGCTTCAATCATACTCGTTTCTGTCAGCTTTCAGCCTTGTGGAGAAAAACAAGAGTAATGTCAACCCTAGCAAAGCAACTTGGTTGGCTTCATTGGTGATACCACTCACATTAAAATCTGAGTCAGGAATCACCATTTTAGCTGACTTCAGAGTTTCTGGGAATGAGTACAAAGCGAGGATGGAATTCAAAATGGAAAAATTAGATTGCCTTTCCATTGCTGGTCCTGATTTAATAAGACACCAAGAAGCCATGGGGCTTTGAATAGCAGTTCCAACAGAGTCATTATTCCCCACCAACAAAGCAAAACGTATGGCACAAAGTGTGGATTATGCCAAGGAAGGCCCTTCTTAGTTGTTTTCAGGTAACTAGTGTTTTTCCATACTAGACATTAAAGGTGGTGCCTGGCTCATATATCATTAAGACCTTCATGGAAAACAGCTAAGAAATGGTATCGTCAGTATCTGTTCTGGGCACTAAAAACCCATGTTTCCATTTCCTGGTGTATAAAATATGAGGAGTGGACTTCCCCAAGGTTTTTTTCCAATACCAGCATTCTGTGATTTTCTTTGATAAGCCTAAGAGCTTGCACTAAGAATTAGAATGGTCTTCAAAGGAAGAAGTAGTTAGTCATGGCTTTGGGTGGGCTCAGAAAATCTGGATTATGGAAAACCAACCTTATCAGGAGGCCTACTCCAATGTGTGAGGGCTATAGCTCCCTAACACTTTACAAGTCTACCTTCTGAGAAACATTTGCACAATTATGGGAATTCTCCTGAAACTGAAAACCCTGCCAATTACTGTTTATCACAGTTTCTGGATTTGCTTTTCCAGCACCAGATTGTGAGAGAAATACCTTCGTTGCTGAGACAACATTGGTTTTATCAGATTTTCAGTGAGTGAACAGTGACCTGAAACCTGGGGTCAGTATATGCAGAACCTTCTAAAAAGGAAGATCTATGTGAGGGAAAGAAAAAAGGGATCCTCCAAATTTGGATTGAGATCAGTGTGAATTGAGTAATGAAAAGCAATCAAGAAAACTGATTAATTCTTTTCCGATCCCATCCTGGAGGCACATTTGGGAAAAGGGGAGCAGTGTGCCTAAAACCAGGGAAAGGGCCACCACAGAAAGTGGCTTCAAGCCTCCAATGCCACAGATACCCCAGGGAGGCATAAATAATGTAATTTCTCATCAAGTGTTCGGCCCCAAGATCCGATTACATGATCAAATGTTCTGCCTGTACTTCAGAATGGGCAGGAGACCTCCAATCCACCTGTAGACTGGGGAAAAAGCACTTGTTTCACAGATTTTGTATAACTTGTTCCCAAATCTATATAGATGGTGTGGTAAGGAACAAAACACACATTAGTTTTAAAAGCCTCATGAATTCCTAGTGGCTTTCAGCCTTTCCACCACTCAGACCACTCAAAGTATAACTGCTTGTCCACGGAGTCCTTGTACAGCACAGTTCTTGCCTTTGAAAAAGGGTCCTCGGAGCACAATGGTTGAAACTGCAGCCCTGGCCTCCCCAGGCCGCTGCTCAGGTGGGCCCTCTTGGCAGAGGGCGGGAGAAGAGGCTCTGCAGTGCTAGGCCCTGCCCAGCCTGCGTGGCTCTGTGGGGTCCCGCCAAGCCCACAGTTGCTGTCCTGTCCACACACTCCCACGTCCCCAGTTGTCAGCAGTGAAAGACATCCCCAGCTGTCTCGGGGAAGAGCGGACACAGAGAGAGGTGCCTGGGCCTGCTTGTGTGTGCGCCTTAACTTAAAGCCCAGCCCTGTGTCATGGCACAGCGGTCTCATGAAAATCTCTCTGGAGCTTAAACTCATCTGTTTTCTTTTTTCTTGTTTTTCATTTCACCTCTTTCCTTTCTTGCCAGGCAGGCTGTTTGCATTTCCTTCAGCAGAATGTGTGGTTCCCATCTCATCCAGCAAATCTAAGGTAATCTCTGTTTTGTTTCTAAAAATGTCGTTTTCTGCTTTCTTCCCCACCCCCTGTCTTTTGTCTTCGAAAAATATGAATATTTAGCAATGTAACTTGTGGAGATTTTCTTCCTGATGCTTTCTTTTAGAATTACCCAGATCTGAGTCAACGAAACACTCATCTCTCAGTCTTTAGCTCTAATATGAAATTTAATAAAGGGGTTAAGCATACCTAACATGAAGCAGAATAGTGAGCCTTTGCAATTTTTTGCCTGTACCTCTTTTGGTATGGGAAAAACATGGCACTGAATTTTGGATATGCCCTCCTATTTCTTAAACGAATATCTGTCAAACCCAGGGGATTTCAGACACTGATACATCATGTTTTCAGTATGACTACACATGTATCTGGGAAATATCCTAGCCTTCGTGTCATAAAAGCACCCATCAATTCTGCTGCAGGTAGCTCAGTATTGTATGGTTAGACTCATTATTAGACTCCATGTTTTCCCATTCTCAAGTATTCCTGAAATTTAGCTCAATACATTAAGCTGATTATGTTGCTGTCAGATGGATTTCCTGAATTGCTGGTATCAAGTCCTTTGCTCTCTTTTCTTGACACCCAGCTTCTATTTATAGCCAACAGATGATCAGAAGCCAGGGTCAAGGGCAGTTGTTGTTTGGTCAAGCCCAGCTGTTGAACGCTGATTGGTAACTGGCAAGGTGTGGCGACGGCCATCTGGCTGTGCCAAGTCCTGATAGCGCTGCTGCCCGCATTTATTTAATTCCGGCAACAGCAATTAACTTCAACTTTGCAGAAGCAAACTCCATTAACTGTTTTGGACACCCCAGGTAGTCGAACTGGTTCCCAAGTTTAGACAGAAGTTGAAAATTAAAAACAGCACTGTCTGAAGTTGTGAGATCTACGACAGACACACTTTGCCTTTCTCTCCTATTTCAGATTCAGAGACAGAAGCGTGTATATCTCAGTCCCTTTCTGACAAATAGCACTGAGTACTTTTACAGAACATAAATGAGAAGACTGACTTCTGTAGCTCAGAGGGATGAATATTTTCATAGCTTTCCAAGTACTGGATGAAAGAGATATGTTACATCAGTCATATGAATTAGCGTGATATCAGAAATGAGATCAATGCTACAATAAATCAGGCCATGAATAAGTTAAATACACATTTCAGGGGGGAGCTGGAACTTAAGTTATTGTTTTAAATTGGTGGATTATAGGCGGTGCTATCACATGTACCTGCACCACAGGGGTTGAGGTGAGAAGAACACCTGCTCTGGTGGGTAAAGGACTGCTGGGATTGAGAGGCAGAATTCTCAGCAACATTTATGCAGATCCTGCTTTGTACTTACAAATGACTTTCACAATAATTTCAATCATCATTAATCAGCAAGCATTGTGTGAAAGACAGAAGCTATGTAATATCTCAGATCCTCGGGATCTGATATTCCCTAGTCATTTTCCTCATGGGAGGACGAACCAAGCCCAGCATCTTCTTCACCATTTTTCTGAGGGAGGTTGGAGTGGTTTCCCCTTTTCAGAGAGGAAACTGCATCCGGGTAAGTTCCTCCCTGGGAGCCAGAAGTCCCCTTGACCTCAGTTTCTTTCTTGAAATTGAAGGATCCAGGCAAGTGTGTTCCAGGGAAATGGGGCTCCTTGTCTACAGATGGTTAATTTACTCTGAGGATAAGAATTAGTAAGTTGCCTTGCTCAGACAAGTTTTATTTGAGGCTCTCAGAATTTACATTCTCAAGTTCAGAGACCCTGTTTTTAAAGGCAGCAACATGGTCTGGTGGCTGAGAGCATCCACCCTGGGGCCCACTAGGCCCAAAGCTGAATCCCTACCACTTACTCTGTGACTTTTCTTCGCCTCTTCCAACCACCATTTCTTATCGGTAAAGTGAATATAGTGAGAAATGGGGGTGTCAAGAGGCCGCCCCTGCCTGCACATCGTGTTCTGTCATGTCCTCTCCCACTCTGGATTAGCTAAATCACAAATTGCCAGCTGGGGAGCTGGGTGTGTTCCTTCTGGGTCCTGAGTGTGTCTTTGCCTGTCACGGGCTCAGATGCTCCCTTGGTGCTGAGCACAGATAAGACGGGCTGCCTGAAGCCTCTAGCTGCTCTGGCTGCTGCACACCCATTTGTCTCCCGTTACTCCTGGACAGAATCTTGCTGAAGACCACTGTATGGGTAGGTGGAGTGGGCGTTGGCCTGATATTTGTTAGTTGTGTGATTAACTTAAAGACAACTCTAATAAAATCCCAAATGTTGTCACTGTTAGTCTTTCCAGGTATGTGTAGGAAGTGATGGTGTGTCTGACTTTTGATGTGAAAAACACCACACACAAAAAGAAAACCCAAACCAGTAGAGTGTTTAATGACATATGTTCTACTATAAGGTTCTTTAGGACGTAATTCATAGAAGAGACAATACAAATGGTGTATGAATATGAAAGACTACGTTGATTTCATTGGCAGTTTTTTAAAAAACAAAATCAAAGAACAACGAAATTTAATTTTCACCTTTCAAATCAGCAGATTTAAATACAAGAAAGTTTACAGCTAGCGAGGATGCAGAAAGGTGAATAGTTCCACTCATGGTGGGTGGGAAATTTGGTACAGTCACTAGAAAGCTATTTGCCAAAATGTAACAAAATGCCTTTACAATGTTCGTATCAACCAATATAGCCATCCATTTTAAAGAAATAATATTTTTAAAAAAACGAACAAAAAGTTATATTCAAATATATCTGTTGCAATGCTATAATTTTAAATAGAAAGAATTGGAAATAAGTTCAGTATAATAAAAGGATGGCTAAATAGGCTACTTGGAATGAAATATTACACTGGCATTAAAATGAGATTTTCTTTATTTTTTTTAAAGATTTTATTTATTTATCTGAGTGTGAGAGAGCGTGAGCAGGGAGGAGGGGGAAGGGTGGGAGAAGACAACTCTCCCTTGAGCAAGAAGCCTGACAAGGGGCTGGATCCCAGGACCCCGAGATCATGACCTGAGCCAAAGGCAGACGCTTAACTGACTGAGCCACCCAGGCGCCCCTAAAATGAGATTTTAGTGATGATCTATGACCATACCTACCATTTATGAAGAGTTTACTATATTTTGGGCCCTAGGCTAAGCACTTTGAATATGTTATTTCATTTAAACCTTATGACAGATTAGCAACCTCCTAAATTAATCCTAATTTACCGATAATCTCATTTAAATTTATCTGACAAATCAGAAAATTGAAAAAAATGTTAACATGGGAGAATGCCATTTATATTCTTTTAAGCAATAATAACAAAGAGTAATAGTAATAAGCATACAAAAATGCATATAGTTTTAGCTCAACTGTATAAGGACAATAACACCCCCCACCCCCATAATGTTATGAGTAGGGATCAAAACTCCAAACTGCATAAATTGTAGGTTTGTATTGTTACAAAATTCCCGAAGTGCAAGTAGGTGACCATTCATTCCATCCAAACTCATGTTATGCCAGGGCTGTGAATGTTTAGTGAGAAATGTACCAAAATATTAAGAATGGTTCTCTGCATTGTTGAATTATGGGTAAATAATGCTTCTTTGTATTTTCCAAGTTTTCTGCAATGAGCATGTAGAAGTATTGCAAAAAAACAAAATGCTTCTAAAAGTTAAAAAAAGATGGAAAAGCAATTTGTTCTACTAACTTTTTTTATAAGCGGGCAATTCCTTCTTTCTTACACTCCCTTTGGTTCTGACAGCTCAGTAATTTACGCAGGAAAGGGAAAAGGCAAAGCCCAGTGGTCAGAGGGAAACAAGAGGCGTGTCTCCCTCCAGGCTCTGGGGAGTAAGCCACGTGATGCTTGTGGCAGCATCTGCGGTCGCATGTGTTACAAGTGAAAAAAATACCACAAGGAGATTGGCAAAGCTTTGGGCATTACCCAACCTCATGTAGCCACCGAAAATGCTTAAAACAAAAAACCAAACCAAAAAAAAAAAAAAAAAAAAAAAAAAACACCTAACAAAAGAAAGACACTAATAAGGAGTAAAGCCCCCTTTTCCATGCTAAGAGCAGAGATGCTTCCCCAAGCCACCATGTGAGGCTACTTAGGGGACAGTCACTCTCTGAAAAGAAACAAGAGGCAGGTTCAGAACCCCCTTCTGCTGTTTGTAGGATCTTTGAAGACTAAAGGAGTGAATTTGAGGTGGCTCAGCATCTCCTGAGCATCTGAGGTTCTGAGGCTGGCCTCAGAGCAGGGTGTGCCCTCCGCGCCTGCCGAAGCCCAAGCAACAGGGGAAAGGCTTGGTGTTCTAAGTACCGGGGAACCCCCCTGTGGGGTGGGATGCCAGACTGGGCTGGGCCCCACAGGAAGCGCCCCGCTTTTGTTGAGGTGGCTGTGCTTAGCAACAGAGGGCCCGCCCTTGTTTGCTGGGGCTTTCCTGCTGGGTTCTGTGACTAGGCTGGCTAAAAGCAGAAGCCTCAGAGAACCCCCAGCCCTGGCTCAGGCCTGAGGGCTTGAAGTTCAGAGAAGTCGAAGTCATTCTCCCATCCCCGGGCCCGCTGAGCAGCTGGGAGGGAGAAATGCCAAGCTCACAACGGCTCCAGATGGGCTCCCAGCAATATAACGCTAACTTCTCAAGGAGTGCCTTCACATTTCTTCAGAGCCACTGACTCATTCCTTCAGTTGACACTCAGTATTGTTATAGGCACTGGAGAAACCAAGTGAAATGAGACACCATAGCGGCCCTCCAGGAATCCAGGGAGGAGGCGGAGAGTCCAACAAGCCTCAGTGGTGGACTGAAGACCAGAGGACCGTGGGCACTCCCTGGAGAAGAATCTCATTGATGCTGGGGGGTGGGGGTGGGGGTGGGGGCAGGAGCAGGGGGAGGAGGGGCGAGGGAGGCTGCAGCTCAAGGAAGAGACAACCTGGAGCTTTGTCTTATCTTGGTACCCCTCAGACTAATAGGTGTAAGAAACCCTGAGGCTATTGCTAAAATGCGGGTTCTTTCTTATTCAACAGGTCTGCAGTGGAGCCTGAGATTCTGCATTTCTAACAAGCTCCAGGGTGATAACAATGCACTGTGGTCCACACTTGGAGTGGCGGAAACTCTAAGTGATAACTGAGAAAATCTAGCCACGTAGGGAGGTGGGAAGGGATATTTCTGAGAGAGGGTAGCCCATGTGGGCCACTTCAGGAGTAGGGAGGTTGAGAGAAGTTGAGGTTTTGTTAGATATCCATGAAACGGCCTTGGGCTTGCCCTTAATTCTATAAGTCACTCTTCAGCACTCAGCCCCAAACCTGGTTTTCTGAGAAAAACCTTCCTAACGTAAACCTGACATGTGTCCTTCTGCTTAAAGGTCTTGTTTCCTTTGTAATCCTTTCCTACCATATAGGTGATGAGGTCCTCACAGCAGACTTGGTGGTGGGTGACTAGTGGCTATGATTGAGTTTAAGTCCTAGGCTATAAACCGCCAGCTCCAGGAAGGAAGTCATGGCTCTTCCATTCCACAGCTGGCACAGTGCCTGTTACGCATGAACACCTAGTGCTCATTATATATTCAGTTTGAAATGAATGAATATTCATACCTCAGAGTGGGCTCAGAAGGAGAGGAGCAGAGCGGTTAAGAGCACAGACACAGACACTGGAGTTAGAATTCTTGGGTACAAATCCTGGCTTTGCTGTGTGCTAGCTGCATTGATCTGGGCACGTCCTGTGACCTCTCTGTGCCTCAACTTACTCATCTGTAAAGTGGGGATGATAGTAGTACCTGCCTCAGAGAGTTGTTGTGAGCCTTACATAATACATACACATTACTTCTAGCAATCGTAAACATTCAATAAATGTTACCTGTGATTTTTACTAAGAGCTTAGGTTGACATTAGCCAACCTGGCCACATATTGACTGGTATGGTTTGGTAAGGATGGGTGTATTTGTATCAAGTAGGACTTACAAGTAAACATTATTTATTTTTGCTCTGCCTGCTTTCCATGAAAATATATAATGACAGGTAACTGTATTATTTTTCATAAAATTTTCCCCTGAATATAAAATAGGAAAACACACATAAAGACAGATATAGGGGTCTTGACAGAATACATCAAGTGGGACTCTTAGGGATGAGCTGGTTTCAGAAGAACCACCTCTAGTTATTAGGGAGTGTCATGTGGGAGAATTGTATTCTATCTCCCTATGGGATCACCTGAGGTGGGCTTCTGGAATTCCAGTAGAGCATAAAAATAGGAATATTTGGTCAACAGACAGCCAGTAGGCATAGTCCTCATTGAAACGGTGTATTTCATTCGTGAGAAGGGCCAGGCACCTCATGACATCACTACTCAGTACTGTTGTGCGATGCTTACAATTTAGAGTGGTTACTAAAAAGCTCTGGGGCTGATATTGTCTATCTTTTTTGTCTGTGAGTACTCAGGTACGTACTATCCAATACAATATACAGTAGTCATATGTGGCTATTTTATTAATAAAAATGAAATAAAATTAAAAATTCAGTTGCACTAGGCCCATTCCAAGTGCTCCAAAGCCTCATGTGGCTAGAGGTTAACAAATCGTACAGCATGGATGGATAGAGAACATTCCATTGAACAGCATTGACTTAGAGTGTGTAAGGTTTTTTTACTTTGAATTGCAGATTGTAATTGAGATACCCAGAGATGGCAAAATCCAGAACTCATGCAATGAGGATGTTGCAGAATTGAATACAAAAATTAGGAAATGTAAAGAGTAAGTTTACTTTCAGACAGTAAAATTTGACTCTTATTTTTTTGTTCAACAACTATTGAATAGCTAAACACTCTATGTGTAACTCTAAACTTAGGGGCTGTGGGGAAGATAGCAAAGTCTGGCAGATGCAGTCACTGCTCCCAAATTGCTTCCCATTGAGTTGGATAGATACTAAGTATATGGAATGACGTTAAACAGCAGTCCAAGGAGGTGTGTGAGAAAACAAAACAAAACAAAACAAAACAAAACAATGAAATGCTGTGAGACCAGAGTGGGTTTGATAAAAGACACAATGCCTGACTTTGACAGGACAGGAGGCATAAGTGAAGCCAAGCCAAAGAGACAGAAATGGGTACAGCACCCTCGGAAAACAGGAAGCAGGTACTGTAGATGAAATCAAAATATTAGTAGGCAGTCAGATTGGAAATGGGGCCGTGGTCAGATTTTTGAAGGACTTGAATGCCAACGCAAGATGATTAGACTTTATTCTGCGGACAATGGAAGCCATAGAAGGGTTGTGAGCAGAAGAATACAGTCATGCAGGCAGTATTTTGCCAAGGAGAGTCTGGCCAGGGTTAAAAAAAAAATACTGGACTGGAGGAAGCAGCCATCTCTGCTGGGAAACTCTGCTGGGAATCTTGTGGGAATCCAGACAAGTGATGAGAAGAATCGGAAAGAGGTCAATGAAAGGGGAAATGGAAAGAGAGGTAATAAAAAGGAAAACTTAATGAGTTTTGACTGAGCAGGAAAGAGAAGTGTGGCAGAAACATAGACAAAGCTGGTTTACTGGCTTTGGATATTTGAGGTTTAGGAAAGAACCTGTTGATTTGCAATTTGAGAGGTGGCTCCTAGATGTAACATCATTGGATCCTATATTGTGTCTCCTTGAACTGCCATTTAATGTTCTTCTATGCATTGAGTATTTATCTAACTCCAGAGCAAGAAATTTAGGTCAATGATTGCATCCGCCAGGCTGTGCTTTCTTTCCCAAAGCCCCTAGTTTAGTGCCATGCAAGGACAAAGTGCCCAGTTAGTGAACAGCTGTTCTGCAGTTCATTATAAAGTCAAACCCTATTGTCTAAACCTGCCTTTTAAATTTACTGGGGTAAAGAGAAAAAGGAATTACTTATTTGTTTTAAAATAAAAGTCCTTAGCAAATGTTTCATTATTTTGGTGAAGAGAGACGAATGCCCACAAAATGCCCGGTGTCTGCAAAATGGGGGTGCAAATTCCTCCCTCGTAGAGTGCCGAGGATTAAATGGGATGCATGCAAACTACCTAGCAGTAGTAAGCCATCAAGACGTGTCATTTGATTCTAATCTAATGAACTGAACAAGCATATGTGGGACTGAAAAACTCCATACATAATTTTATGGCACCCACTATCTCTCCACTTACTCGTTTATTGGGTGCCATAAAATAAGGGAAGTTCTGGGGTTATTCTAGATCACTCCTGGCAGAATTGTTAAAGATCTTGTTTGCTCAGTAAGGCAAAAGCCAGGGAGGGCCCAGCCCCAGAGATAATCACACACTCAGGTTTCTGGCTCACATCTCACTTGTTCCTGCCTCTTTTACTCTTTGGCTTTGAGAGCATTGTCAGAGGTGCATCGGAAGAGAAGACACATAACAATATTAAAGAAAAATTTCCAGAAAAGAACAATGCAGCCGTTTGTATGTGATGTGACTGATTTTTTTTTTCATTGCATGAGAAAAATCACTGTCACTGTACTCGAATTCAACATGTCCTCTACGGCCGGAACCCATGTCAGGTTGGGACATGATACCTTACGTGAGGTCACAGCCGCTTCTCAGGGTGCCTTCCACCTACTTCTCCCTTTGTGGATCATGGTCAGACAAAGCTATTTAACAGACCCCCCAAGGAACCACTTTTACCTGAATAGGAAGTCTAAACTCCACTGCTTGGTTTCCTTCCAGACATTTCATTCACAACATGGATTCGGCCATATATTCTCATTTTCCAAGCACAGCCTTAGCTGAAGAAGTGCACTATCTACTGGACTGAAAGATCCAATACTCACTTCCCTTCTGTGTTTTGGCCACTGTCCTCACCCAGGATGACCTCTCTATTGCCCTCTGCTTTGCTAAATTTTATTCATTCTTCAAGATGCAGACAAGACCTACTTCCTCTGTGAACGCCTCTTGGTGATTCTAGCCTGTACGCATGTCATCTTTTTTCTGGACTGCGCTTATTTACAGTGACAAAAAAGTTTACCGTTCTTTGTCTCCTGTTTCTTACATGTGTTTTTCCAACCAGAATGAAGTTAGGGTTCATGTCTTGCCCTTTAAATCACATCATCAAGATTGAAGGTAATGGCTCTACGATATTTAAAAATCCTAACTCTGGTTCAGGGTTTTCAAAGTGACATCTAAGAGACTTGACCAAGGGGCAGAGGTTTCTATCTTTTTCCTCCTCCCCACCTATTCCCGTTCTTGGCTTCTGTCAGAGAAGTTTGGATTTTAGATGCTTTATGTATTGAGTGCCTTGTGTTTGAAGAAAAGATTCCTTAGCTAAAGCTTGAGAACTACAGATTCTAGTGATTAGAAGTATGGGAGTGGACTGACTCGTTATGGTGGCAAGGAGTATTCTAAATTGACCCATTCTCATTCGTGACTATCTGAAAGCAGAACTACTCCAGGCAAGTCAAGAAAAGGATGGGGCTCAGCCCTTGGGAGGTCCAGCCTCCTTACAGAAAAAGAAATTTGTTCCTTGTAGGAAACTTGGAAACACAGAAAAGTATAAAGAAAATGAAATTCAACTCTAATACCACCACCCAGTAAGAGATATTGCTAATCTTGGTGTTACTTTCCAGTTTTCCAACAATATACATTCACATGAATATAACTTGTCATAGTTGAGATCATCCCATATGTTGAGTTAGGTAACCTCTCTTTTCACATACAATTATATTACAATCACTACAAATCTTCTTAAATGTATTTGTGATGGTTCATTATGGTGGGTTGGTTTCCCAGGAAGCAGACTGGCTTGAAGGGATGCAGAATAATTGGTCCTTGGAATCAAGAGCTGCAAAAAGGAAGAGAAGGAGGCAGGAGTAGACATAGAGAGGGGTTGAGCTATGATGTAGGCCCAGCAAAGACCTTACCTAAATCCATGGGGAATTCTGGAGCAGGGATGGCTCTGCAACTGTCCTAGGTTGGAGTGAAGGGGCTGAACCTTTAAATTCCTAGGGGGACCACTGATTGGTGTCATGCTGTTCCTGGAAGGATGCATGATCTTAGGTTTTTCAGCTCAGGCTGTCTTCAAAAAGAGCTCATAGCTGAAGGCCGTCTTGGGGTAGCATTCCCAGAAACTAGGAGAATAACTCCTTCATTTCCAAAGGGGGATCTGGGCAGCACATCGCAGCCTTCACTATACCCATAATACTAACACTGTATGGCCAAGTAACAATAACGGCTGAAATTGAGTACATACCTGTGACAACATTGTGTTAGGTGATCTTCTTTAGCCCACAACTGCTCAATGAGGTGATAACTAATGCTATCCCCTAATTGGTTTCATAGCTGATAAGTGGGGGAGACAGAATTTGAACCCTAAGTCTTTGTTTTGGTAAGTACTTTAAAAGAATGTTTTCAGGTAAGAATTTGAGTTTCCTGGCAAAAAATCTTACTACATATTGAAGAGATAAGAGGTATGCAGCACTTTCCTTTCATCTTTGAAATCAACTAAAGATTTTCAGAAATGGTAGAAAATGCTAGCCCCCAGATTGGGAGCTCATAAATAACCACGCGAGGGCACGTTTTTAGAAGTTGTGAATAAAGGACAGTAGACACTATGAGGAGTTACTTACAACAATTTCCATTCAAACTTTTATTCAAAACACAGAGCAGTGACTACCAGTTGATGTGGAACCTCCAAGTCAACCTGTCCCCTTTTTGTTACTATACATGTAAATTATTATTTCTACAGGTGAGAAGGGAGGGTAATGCTAGGGTTGTAGGTGGCCATCCCAGATTCTTTTATGCAGAGCACATTTAGTGTTGTTCTTATTTTTGAAGGCTATTTCGATTAAGAAACAATAGAAGTTAATATTTTGTTATTTATATCAATATAGATGTTAGGATTTGAGGGGAGGGTTCAATGCATCTTCCATTCTTACCATTTTACTTATTTTTTTTTCCACAAACCTACCCAGATTGTTTATACTTTTTAATCAGTTTTCCTAAAAAGACAAAGGCTTTACCAATTTATTTAATTGCTCTGTTTGCCAGCCTAAAATCTTCCACACATGTTGCTTATTAATCAAAATGAATAGTGTTAAAGGGAGATCGCCTTTATTTATTTATTTATCCCACTTAAGCATTAGCACAAAAATTAAAATTCAGGGTCGGTTATTGCTGGGGAGTGTTCACAGCAATGTAATGTGGTTGCCAAGCAACCTGTGGGCGGGCATTACAGAGAGGAAGAGAAAGCTACATCAGCCTGCACTTCAATAGCAGTATTGGCTTTCATTTGAAACGTGCTAAATAACAGGGCCATGCAATTTGCCTCCTTTAGCCCAAGTTGCTTACTTTTCTTTTTGAATGGAAAATTAATCTGGTTTGGTGCTGCGTAACATTTGCAACCGTATTTCCTCTGCCAGGCATTGGGGAAAAAAAACTGTTTCCTACTTTGGGAAGTAAGAAAGTTCTGTTTGTTTTTTCATGTTTGTTTTTCTTTTTCTTTCCTTCTTTCTTTCTCTTTTCCTTTCTCTTTCCTCCCTTCCTTCCTTCCTTCCTCCCTCCCTCCCTCCCTCCCTCCCTTCCTTCCTTCCTTCCTTCCTTCCTTCCTTCCTTCCTTCCTTCCTTCTTTTTTCTTTGTTAAGAAAACACATTATTTACAGCCTGTTAACCCAGGATCAAGGCAAGAGATTAAAGAACTCAGGAAGGAAAGAGCATCCAGGATAGCACTTTATGAATCATAAACACCTTCACTCAACTTCTAGAAAACTATGTTTAATAGTCTTAATCTGTTACCTGCTGTTCTTGAGCTTTTGAAACACACACACACACACACACACACACACACACACACACACACACGTTGATGAGTCAGAACTGCCGATATTGAGTTCCTCAAGTAAAAGAGAATGGTTCTGGGGTGTAGGGTGGGGGTGGGAGTAAAAAAAGTCCCCCAGTGGCTGAGAAAGAGATTTGAGAGCTGACCTAGGCAACAGGCAGTATTAGCAGCATTTGTCAAGAGGTCAAAGGGGGCTAGTTTCTACTGCAACTCAGAGCCAGCATATCTCCTACTCGCCATCTGCTCACACATAAGGCTTAACAGAGGCTTAACAGTGCACCTTGCACAGAGTAGGTGCTCAGCAAACATATTGGCACTGCACAAATCTTCTTGTGCAGAGCCTGGATACAGGAAATTCTCTCAGAACAGCTGCACTCACTCATGTAGCTGTAGGGGAGCGTATTTTGGGCCTCACGTAATTTCCTGTCTTAAGGATGGAGAAAATGGACTAGCAGCCAAGGCTGGCAAGCTGTTCCTGGCTGAATGTGAACCAGGCTTCAGCTCTGCATCATCAGAGCTCTCCTGTGCTTTTTCCCCTTTGGGTAATTTCATTTTCATCTGCCTGCTCTATGTTTGTAAGTGGGTTCAGGGTTACCTTCAGAATAGCTTTAACAGGATTCCCACACTTTTGCAGATTTATAAAACTTCGTCCAAGCTAAGGATGCCAAGAGACTAACTTGAAGTTCTCCTTTGGAAACACCTCTCCTTTCTTTTCTCCCTTGCTGCTGCCATTGGTAATTTTAGATCCCTGCTCTCCAGGGCTGGGCACCAATCCAGCCTGCTAACTGGGCTTCCTGCTGGCAGACTTCTACTCACCCAGTCTCCCCACTATGTCCCCACATCCTTCCTTCCACGAGCTGTCATTGGCAAAATCTTCTCCAGCTGTTTGTCCTTTCTCTCGAATATCACATTTGTCCACTGTTGCTTCATAGGACCACATCAGCTCTTTTCACAATCACAGACAACAGAACTTCCAGGTCCCTGTGACTTAAAATGGGGACCAAGCCACCTTGGTGGTCTTCAGAGGGTTCCTCCAAGGTCTAGAAGCCCTCAGAGTTTGAGAAACAGCACTGTGTAATTTTCCACTTGGATTCTTGAATTTCCCTTGCATAGTTCTTATAAAGTTGAATTTTTGAACTCCAGATAGTGTTTCACTTTGATCTTATAATGGGCAATTACAAGGAAGAGGCACAACCAGGAGAGAGAGAGAGAGAGAGAGAAGAAATGACGGCAAAGAGAAAGTTAGCCATTCAAGTAGAAGTGAACAAAAGAGAAGGAGCCTTCAGTGGAAGGGTGGAGAAAGACAGTCCATGAGGTAGGAAGCCACTCAGCACCTCCATGAGTGATCTTGGAGCAGAAAACATGCTTTCAGATGTTTAAGAGGTAATAGGAAGCAGAATAAGAGAATCTAGGATGCTGGAAAGAGAGGCAGGCCCAGTGCTGAAGGATTTAGGTGAGTCTTCTGGGGTGAGAGAAGTGCCTATTAGAACCAGCAGGTCCTGATGGGCAAGTCAGATTTTAGAACTGGGATCCCTCTTCCCCTCACTCTTCCTCCCACTTCAGACATTTCCCTTCCTTTCCCCCATCTCTTGGATATTTTTGGGTGTCTTAAGTTTCTTTTTCTCTTTCCTAAATCAATCAATCAGTCTCCTTCCCTTCTCCCCTTTTCCTCTCTTCCTTAAAAGTGTTTTGCAAGCTATAGGTGTTGACCTGTCAGTAGGTTGGGAAACCAGTGTTGAGGGTTATAATGGGCATTTTTCAAAACACTGAAATAAAATAGAATATATTGAATAATATACAACACAATAAAAATAAAATCATTAGAGTGCATCTAAGGGTAAGGGTAAATTTTTGTTTCAGTTGTGTGTATAGGTATGAATGTTTATGTAAAATTATTATCACACTGTGGATTATGGTCAAGAAAAGTTTGAAGGCTGAAGGGATATAATCTACAACTTAAGAAATCTCTTTATAATTTGATACAACTAATAACATTTTCCTGACAAGGACTTTTAAGAGGGTCAATTTCTCTCAATTTCTGCTCCAAATAAAAATAATCCTAAAGTTGTTTGTTGTTTTTTTTTTAAGATTTATTTATTTATTTGAGAGAGAGAAAGAGAAGGGGCAGAGGGAGAGAGACGGAGAGAGAATCTTAAGCAGAATCCCACTGAGTACGGAGCCCCACACCGGTCTTGATCTCACAACCCTGAGATGATGACCTGAGCTGAAATCAAGAGTCAGACACTTAACCAACTGAGCCACCCAGGAGCCCCAAAATAATCCTGAATTTTAAGATTACTTTGTCCTGGAATTTTTTCTCCTTGTAGATTAGCATACATGGAAAGGAAATATGTTCTCTAGCTGAAAAACTTCATAAAATCCAGAGTTTTCACAAAAATACTGATTTCAGTGTTAAAACTGACTGCCTACAGTTAATCTGCAGGCAACATCCATTTGCTGGGTGCATACCAATTCCAATGGTTAGGCTGTTGGCTCAGAGAGGGCAAATTTCATTAACCACTCTTAGATGCAGTTATGGCAGACAATGGGATGTTGACACATAATTAATTTTTTAAATAAAATATGCAGGCTTTGCCAGGGACTAAGAGAAATAAGTACAAAGGACCCAAGCCTAGCTTTAAGAAACTTCCCTCCTTGACCTCAAGTCTGTTCAGCCCACCAGGGGAAAGCATTTGGTTTATTTGATACATACTAGTTCACTAAACATTAAAATTAACTAATACACAGTCTATATGGTAATTTTACCATCCTCCCCTCCCC
This sequence comes from Ursus arctos, assembly GCF_023065955.2. Lineage (NCBI taxonomy): Eukaryota > Metazoa > Chordata > Mammalia > Carnivora > Ursidae > Ursus > Ursus arctos. The sequence continues at coordinate 32,847,344 of NW_026622875.1, forward strand.
CAGTTTTATTGAGAAATAATTGACATACATCACTGTATAATTTACAGTGTACAGTATGAGGTTTGATTTACATATCTTATGAAATGATTACCACAATAGGTTCGGCTAATATTCATCTTGTCATATAGATACAATAAAAAGAAAAAAAAGGAAAAGATATGTTTTCTTTGCAGTGAAAACTTACAGGATTTACTCTCTTAACAGCATGCATGTGTGTATGTGTGTGTGTGTGTGTGATATATTTATGTATATTTATTTATATATATAAATATATTTATATTTTATATATGTATAAAATACATTACTATTACCTATGTGTGTGTATATAAATATATATAAAATACATTAGTGTTACCTATGTCATCATATTGTACATTATATCCCTAGTAGTTACTTATCTTATAACTGGAAATTTGTACCTTTTGACTACCCTCTTACAATTTCCCCCCCTCCAACCCTCTACCTCTGATAACCATAAGTCTGATTTCCTTTCCTGAGTTTGGTTTTGTTTGCTTGTTTTTTTAGATTTCATGTATGAGATCATACAGTATTTATCTTTCTCTTCTGACTTACTTCACTTAGCATAATGCTTTCAAGGTCCATTCATGTTGCACAAATGGTAGGATTTCCTAATTTTTTATGGTTGAATAATATTCCTGTGTGTGTGTGTGTGTGTGTGTGTGTGTGTGTATCACAACTTCTTTATCTGTTTATTCATTGATGGACACTTAGGTTGTTTCCATGTCTTGGCTATCATAAATAATGCTACTGTGAACATGGGGGTGCAGTTATCTTTTTGAATTAGTGTTTAATTTTTTTTATATATACTCAGAAGTGGAATTGCTAGATCATATGGTAGTTTTATTTTTTTTAGATTGTATGTATGTATGTATGTATTTAAGAGAGCGAGCAGAGGGAGGAGTAGAAGGGGAGGGAGAGGGAAGAGGGGGAAAGAATCTCAAGTAGATTCTCTACTGAGCACGGAGCCCATCACAGGGCTCAATCTCATGACCCGTGAGATCATGACACATGAGATCATGACCTGAGCCGAAACCAGGAGTCGGATGCTTAACTGACTGAGACACCCAGACACCCCAGTAGTTCTTTTTTTAATTTTTTGGAGGATCCTGCATACTGTTTTCCATAGTGGCTGTACCAGTTTACAATCCAACAGTGCACACCCTTGTGTCCCTTTTGTCCACATCCATTTGTTATCTCTTGTTTATTATTATTATTATTATTATGGCTATTCTAACAGGTATTAGGTGATATCTCATTGTGATTTAATTTGCATTTCGTAATGACTAGTGATGTTGAGCATCTTTTGATGTACCCATTGGCTTTTAATATACCTTCTTTGGAGAACTGTCTATCCAGATCATTTGCCCATTTTTTAATTGGGTTATTTGCTTTTTGTGTGATTGAGTTGTATGGGTTCTTTATGTTGGATACTAACTCCTTATTAGATATATGGTTTGAAAATATTTTTTCCCATTCTGTACCATCCATTTTATCTTTACTACTCTATACACTGTAATGGTAACACATGTTTGTTGAATCAAAGTCAAACAATACAGGGTATAAAGGAAAAACTCAAAGTCCTTTTCCCATTTTATCACCAGCCTTCATGCCTCACTTCAGAAGACAACATCAGTAACTTTTTGGCCTTTATTCTTCTAGATACAGGGCAGTGTTACTCAGACTTTATTATGCACATGAATCACCTGGGATCTCTTGTTAATCACATGTTCTGATTTAGCAGGTTGGGTGGGGCCTATAGCTCCACATTTCTAATAAGGTGCCAGGTAATGCTGATGCTGCTGGTCCAGATACCACACTGAGAAACGAGGACCATACTGCTTCACTGTCCAATACAATAGCCACTCAGCTATTTAAATTTAAATTTCTTGAAATTAAATAGAACGAAAAATTCAGGTCCTCACTCACACTAGCCACATTTCAAATGCTTAGTAGCCATATGTGGCTTTTGGTTACTGGATTGGACGACAGAAATAAAAAACATTCCCATTACAACAGAAAGTTCAATTAGACAACATGGGGCTAGACCTCTCAATAGGCCAATATAACACATATGTATATTTTGCTGTGGTGTTGAAAAAGGAATGACTAAATTCACAGATAAAAAATGAGTTTTAAATAGGGAAAGCTGGATAATTGTGGAACTGCAGTAAGTGCCTCCCTGTGGCTATATGTTAAACTCAGTCCCAGAAAGGAAAGGGGTACAGTGTGTGAGAGCAACCATGTTTATGTGAGTGTCCCTGGGAGACACCAGACCAATGGAACTTTTAAGTAACCACTGGCCTCCTACCATTCTAATTAATCTGTTAATCAGACCTGTGATTTGGGAAAAAGCAGAAGCTCCTTCTTGGACTAACTACTTCATACTTAACATCCTAAGGAAATAATCTCTTATAACAGACTGATATACAACAGGTTATCACAGTGTAATTACAATAATGAAAACATTGAAACAATGTGCAATAACAGGTACTTGGTAAACAGGTCATGGCACTGTGTGACCATTGAAAATCAGGTTTCCTAAGAATATGTACTGATGTGGGAGCATACTTAAATGAGAAATGAAAAGCTATCTCCAAAATTGTGTCTTTTTTCTGGGTGATGGGATTGTGGGTGATTTTTATATTCTTCATACTTTCCTATATTTTCCACACTGTTTATAATGAACATGTTAGTGGGTTTTTTTCTCTTTACCTCTAAGTTTTTCTGCATGTATTTTCTAAGACCAACCATATAGTCTTATATAACCACAGTAAAATGATTGAACTCAGGAAACTTAACATTGATACAGAATTATTATCTAATCCATGATACATACATTTTTATAGCTAACATGCCCCATGCCCATCCAGGATCAAAGCCAAGGTGGCATGTACTATATTATTTCTTAATTATAAAAAAAATAATAAACTACTTGAAAAATTTTAAATCAGAAGGCATTTGAATGTAAACAACTGTCAGGGCAAAGGAGGGAGAGTATTCTCTTACAGGCTGCCTCTGATTTTTCCTGCTTAAATCATATGTATTATCTTTTGATGACTGTCAAGTGTTTTTATTGTTGTATTTTTATTATATGGTGACATATAGTATGTGGCAAAGCATATTAAGACCAGGTATGATTTTTTGGTGCACATCTGATAAAGTTTTTATTTTATCGTGAGTGAAGGATGAAGATCCACTCATTTACTTGTTCGATCACTCATTCATTTAACAAGAGTTGTTGAGTACTTACTATGATCTAGACAAAACACAGGCCTTGAAATAAAATTATTTTCAAATTGTAAACTGAAAGCTCAATATTTGTAGCCTATCATCATATTGGTAGAACTGTCTATAAACCATCTTTGGCCAACAATTAGCTATCTGTTGCTTAAGAAACACACACACACACACACACAGAATAAGATCCCATGGTCTCAGGAGGATGGATTTAATTTATACCCATATAGTCTTAACTAGGTGAAACTATACATCCTGATAAATGCTCAGGCAAAAGGACTCACTCACTTAAATCAATTGCTTCTATGAAAGGAATATTCTCATTTTTCAGTTACACAGATTTTATTCTTAGAAACCATGTAAGTATTTAGAAAATGGCCATTAATCAACTTATTGAGGTATAATTTTCTTACAATAACATGCATAAATGTAGTATAAATAAAGTGTATCATTTGATGAGTTTAGACAAGTATTGATACGAGCGTGTCACCACTCAATCGTGATGCTGAATGTCTCCATGAGCCAGTAGTGTTCCATCACGCTGCTCTAAAGCCAAACACACCTCCCACTTCATCCCCTCATCCTTGCCCTAGGCAGCTAACGACTGCTCTGATTTCTATCACCATAAAGAAGTTTTTCAGGTTTTAGAATTGTTTATAAATGGAATTACACAGTTTATAGTCTTTTGTGTCATTCACATAATGGATTTGAGAGTAGTGTCAGTATTTTGCTCCTTTTTATTATTGGGTAGTATTCCATTGTGTGAAGATACCAGTTTCTTTATTCACTCATGTGTAATGAACATTTGGATTGCTTCCAGTTTGGGGCTAATTATGGGTAAAGCTGTTATACACATTTACATACATTTCTTGTTATGGATATATGTTTTAATTTCTCTTGGATAAATACCTAGAAGTGCAATTGCTGGGTTATAGGGTGTATAAACATTTAACTTTATAAGATACTACCAAATTATTTTCCAGAGTGATTGTACCATTTTACATACTCGCTGACAATGAATGAGAATTCCAATTTCTCTACATCCTCATCACCATTTGGTATTGTTAGTCTTTTTACTTTTATGGATTCTAGTCCGTGTGTAAGTGGTATCTCGTAGTTTTAATTTGCATTTCTTGGATAACCAATGATGTTGATTATCTTTTATTTCTGAGCTCAGTTTTATTTGTATAACTTGTTTTGAAATGGCTATTCTACTCTTTTGCTTATTTTCCCCCACTGCATTGCTTCTTCTCATTGAGTTGTACCAGTCCTTTACATACCTTGGATACAAGGTATTTGTCAAGTATCTATATTGCTAATGTTTTCTTTCAGTCTGTGGTTTATCTTTGCATTTTCTTAACAATGTCTTTTGAAGAACAGAAGTTCTTAATTTTGGTGGAGTATGGTTTCTTACTTTTCCATCTATGGTTAAAGCTTCCTATTTCTTAAGAAATCTTTGCTGACTCCAAATCATGAAGATATTCTCCTCGAGTCTTTCTTCTAGAGGTTTTATAGTTTTAACTGTTATGCGTAGGTCTGTGATTCATTTTGAATTAATTTTTGTATAGTTTGTGAGATAAAGATTGAGATTCAATTTCTTCCATATTTGATATCCAGTTATTCCAACATCATTTGTTTAAAAGATTATCCATTCTTCATTAAATTGTTTTGTCACTTTTTTCAAAAATCAGTTGATTGTATATGTCAATTGTATAAATACAGGTATAGTTAAGCACTGGTATATTTAAGTATTGATATATTTTTGTATTTTTTTAACCTAAATTTATAGCAACATCAAAAACTACATCATGATCTGTTATTTTACTAGCCACAAGAAATTGAAGTGAAAACCTTGGAGGTGACTCATCTCCGATTTGACAGGCTGATCATGAATATTTGTGAGCTTTGTGCCTCTGTTAGGAAGACAATAGATATAACCCGTGACATTTGTATTGTTTTATTGAATTATTTTATATTATTAATTTATGTACTTACATATGAATTTTAAGGATTTTTATTGAATAATACCTTTTTAAATTGAATCAGAGTATGCATTTTTAAATTTCAGCTATTTTATTTTCCTTAAAATTTAAATTTAGCCAAGCTTTCAGAAAAATTGTAGACTGGGATTGTTTTGGTGTTTTGGCTTATGTCTTGAACGTATTCAGGCTTCAGTTGGTGACTGGAACGGACATAGAAAATAATCAAGTAGGGTGTATTGCAGCACATTTCATACTAAACCCCTCCTTCTGTGATACTCTTTACTGCTTCCACATAGAGATTCCACAACAGCACATATTCCCTGAGTCCAGCCTAAGAGTGGATCCTGAAATCACGTGGTTCTATTCCTTTTCCCCTCACCCAGTTCTGCCCCTCCTCCAAATCCTGAAGGCACTGAGGATCAAACCCATCATGCTTTGCCACAGAACCCACCATGCTGATGATAAAGGTCTGGAAGAAACCTTCCCGTTGGACCTGCAGACTTCCCCTTGAACCAGTGGCCCTTTTTGTGGAGCCAAAGGGGCCCAAAGAGTGTAGGAGAGTGTAGGGGAGCATCTGATCTCTGCTCTATAGCAAAACACCGTTGGTAAGGTTGTTTAAGTCATGGTTAAATGCTATTACTGTCCTCGTTTTTAAAATACCCACTGACTTCATTCTCAAGGAAGAAATGGTCCAAAGAAAGAAAGAACTCAGCAGTTGGAGGCAAAAGACTTGGGTTGGAGTACTAGTTCTTTCGCTAGACTCATTGTGTACCCATGAATAATAGGAATGATACCAAATGACACACAGGGTTGTTGTGAGTATCAAGTAGGAGCACTCTGCAAACTGTGGTATTTATATTTAAAGCATCTTTCCTTCAGTAGCTCCCAAAGTTGCTGATATTCAAATCTGAGTCATTACTCAAATAGGCTCTGTTGAAATCAAGTGCATAATGACTTCTAGTTGTTTGCTGGATTCACTCTCTTTAAAAGCTCATCAGCAAACATTTGCCTGCTGAATGATTCCCCTGCAACCTTGAAATACATTAGAGTTGTTTCTATAGAAGGATAGTTGCTAGGAGCCTAAGCCATAGTAAACTTGTCTTTTGTTAAGGATTAATACTTTTGCTGCAGAAGCATTGAAAATACTGGCAAAACCAAGGGCTGGTTATAGTGTATCTTTGTGGCATAAAAACAAAAACAAAACCTTCCCCAAAAGGCTACATAAATACCTTACTTCAAGTATTATGAAATAGGCAGTCCTAACATCTTTTCCCTGATATGAGCTAATTTCAATAAATACTTTATTGTTAACCATTTTTCCATAACTATAATAGCAGTACAAACTCATAATGGAAAACTTGGAAATTACAGATATGTATAAAATTGAAACTAAAAATCCCCTACAATTTATGCACCTGGAAATAACCATAAAACAGATTAATGAATATTTTCTAGTCATTTATACTCACGTATGTATGTGTTTTTAGAAAATTTATAAGCTATTCCTTTTTAAATTTTTAAAAATATTTTGTTTATTTATTTGAGAGATAAAGACAGAGTGGGAAAGAGCAGGATTGGGAAGGAGAGGGAGAAGCAGGCTCCGATGTGGGGCTCCATTCCAGGACCCCAGGATCATGACCTGAGCAGAAGGCAGCTGCTTAACTGACTGAGCCACCTAGGCGGCCCTAAACTATTCTTGATATAGTCTTGCATATTGCCTTTTTCCCCACTGAATAACATACAGAAATTCCAATGTCAAAGATTATTCTCAGAAAAAATCATTTTGAAGGCTGCCTGATACTTAATCTGAACTTAGAATACCTAAAATTATTTACATAAATTTTTCCCAAATTATTTTTATTAAGTTAAATTTATAAACATTAATTTTTACCTACTTAAATTTGTAAATGTTAAATTTGAGTTGTTGAAGGAATTACAAATGCTGTTTAAAGAAAATAAAATATGTATGCTTAAATACACACATGAGTTTTCAAAGTAGGCCACACATTCCCAGTGGGGGTAATATCCCTCCAAAGGGAGCAAATATTGGTTTGGGGGGATGAAAAAAGGGATCTACCCTTAAAATTAAAATTTCATGAAGGAGAGGGACAATTAGGAAAAAAGTCTAAAAAAGTTTCTTTTAGGGGGGTGATCATGAAAAATAGTTTCAGAAACACTGAGATAATCTGGTAGGGAATTGCAATCCTGCAGGGCAATTTACTTGCTTTAAACCTAAGCTCATATCACATAAATTTCCTTTCTAACATGTACAGCCTTCTAAAGTAATACTATAAGTTCCTCCTGATATTAGCTTGTTATTTCTTTCTGAGTACCCTATGCAGAGGAAAAAAAATCATGCAAATTAAATTAAGGTTCGATTTAAGTTTCCAAATGTTAAAATTATGTTAAGTAGTATCACTGTATTATAAAACTGCTCTATCAAAGGGAAAACCTAGAATAATACCTTAATGCATGGAACCCATAATTAATTATTTACTTCTACCTTAAAAACTCAGAATGAATTATTTACCTCCTAAAAGAAGATATCAGTGATTTTCTTTGTATTTTAATTTGACACACTTCAGCGATTTTCCTGAAGCATGAATTCTCATTTCATACACAAGTCTAAAAATTGAAAAGACACCATCACCACAAGAACAAAAATGGTAGCAAGATGCATTGACTTAGATTTAAAAAAAAAAAAAACAGCTTTGTTGAAATATAATTCACACACCATAAAATTTATGCTTTTAGAGAGTATATCCTTTTAAAGGTACAGCGGGTTCCAGTACATTTACAGAGTTGTTCAATCATCACCGCTATCTAATTTCAGAACTGATTCATCACCCCAAAAAGAAACCCCTTACCCATTGGCTGTCATTCCCCACTCCCCTTTCCCCACAGCCTCTGCAACCACTAATCCACTACCCATGTCTACAGATTTTCCTGTTCTGGTTGTTTCCTATAAATGGAATCATACAGGATACTGCCCTTTGTGAGTGACTTCTTCCATTCAGCATAATGTTTTCAAGGTTCATTTGCGTTGTAGCATGTGTCGGTACTTTATTCGTTTTTATGGCTGAATAATATTCCAGTTCATGGACATACCACTTTTGTTTATCTATTCATCAGTTGGATATTTGGATTAGTTCCATGTTTTGATTATTGTGAATAATGTTGCCATGAACATTTGTGTATAACTTTTCATGTAGACATATTTTCAGTTCCTTTGGGTACATACTTAAGAGTGGAATTGTTAGGTTATATGGTAACTCTGTGATTAACATTTTGAGGAACTATCAAACTGTTTTCAAAAATGACTGCACTGTTTAATAAATCCCATTAGCAGTGTGTGAGGGTTGTAATTTTTCCACATCCCCACAAATGCTTGTTATTGTCTGTCTTTTTTTTAGTCATCCTGTTGGGGATGAAATGGTATCGTATTGTGGTTTTGATTTGCATTTCACTAACGAATAATGATGTGGAGCATCTTTTCACGTGCTTATTGGCCTTTTATATGTCTTCTTTGGAGAAGTGTCTATTCAAATCCTTT